>NW_028261382.1:146613564-146960231 GCF_051295495.1 Thamnophis sirtalis | reverse complement strand
TGCTGCTCCTAAACTGTGATGAAATACAATCTATAAATTAAAATAAACATTGTTAAATTCTATGTCTAAATGTAAGTAAAGTAGGAAGGAGGAGGAAGAGATTTTTTTTTAATTATAACAAATAATACCAGGTAAAATGTAAATCACTTATTAAACTAATAAGTATTTACATTTACAGCAATAACTGTTACAGCCTCAAGGCTACACTACTGATCCTCTAATGTACCAACGCGGAGGAGCTTCCCATTGGCTGAGCTGTTGACAGCTGCTTGGCAGGAGAAAGAAACCTCGCTATTGTATGATCCATCTGATAGCTGCTATTTAAAGAGCTGTCAGATGGAAACTTGTGTTGCTGGTTCCTGAGTTGCCTCTGTTATCCAATGTTATTATGTTAGCCTGATTAAAGACATTCGTTCACAGCAACCCTGTCTGCCTCAGTTCCATGCCCACCTTGTTTCCCAACTAGAACAATAACAATAGCACTTAGACTTATATATTGCTTTACAGTGTTTACAGCCCTCTCTAAGCAGTTTACACAGCTAGCATATTGCCCCCCAAGAATCTGGGTCCTCATTTTACTGACCTTGGAAGTAATGGAAGGCTGGAAGGCTGAGTCAACCTTGAGCCTGGTGAGATTCAAACTGCCAAATTGCAGGCAGCTGGCAGGCAGCAGAAGTAGCCTGCAGTACTGCATTCAAACCACTGTGCCACTGCGGCTCTTACCCAATTTTGGAGTTTAAAACTATTCTAAGATTTTAAAAAAAGAATTAGATTGTGATTAATAATAGTAATGTGGCCAGTTCATAAACTACCAAATATTATTTCATGCTGTACATGTTGTCACATAAAGTGTTATGATAGGCCAGGATGATGCAATGAGAAGATGAAAGGAAGGCTGCTTCTGCAAATAGCATAAAATTCAGAGTGTCTTAGAACACAGATACCAGCTCAAGTGTAGATTGTAAGCTTGTTTGCTACCATCCACATTACCCTTTCTAAAGTTTGGAATCCTGCTATAATGATGAATATGGGCTTCATTTTGAAGTCCATATTAGTTGCATCATGGGCTGGTCATCTGGTACTAGCAACAGATAAAATTGAACTGTACAACTTCCCCCATTAATTATTTTAGGAGCTTTCTAGAGTTTTTGAACCCTACTGTGATGATAACATGGACTTGTCGCATTATGAACTCAACTATTACTAGCAAAAGATAAAACTGAATTGCACATACCCCCATTAATTATTTTAAGAACTCATAATATAAAATGAAAATATAACTATGGGAAAGCACACAACATGTGATAGAGTTGTCATCACTTTGGGTAGGTGTGATGCAGGGACGTGCAGTCAGGGGAGGCGGGCCTCACCAGTGTCATGAGAAAAAGAAAAGAATTTTTAAAATAATTAAAAAGGCCAAGGTAGTTGCTGCCAGACTCCAGAGTCACAGTGACTCTGAGTCTGCTTAGTGCTAACTGTAGGGGGAGGCGAGAGAACTATGGGCCTCCTTTGCATAAGGAATTTTTCGCCTTTTAATCCTTTAACCCTTGCTCCAGAGAGGCTTCCAGCTCCATCCCGGAGGGTGGAGAGGGCGAGGGAGGACTGGAAGCGACGGGCAAGTGGGCGGGCTCAGCAGCACCGCTGCACCGGCAGAGCCAGCCTGAGGGATGAGGGGCAGCCGAGCCTCACCTGCTTGAGCAGCCTCGCTTCGTTGCTGGCTGGGAGCCGCCCCTGGGGCCACTCGGCCATTGGCTGTCAGGCACCAGCCGGCTTCCAGCACCAAGCCCAGCTAAAGGCGGAGCTACAGCCCACATCTGGAGACCGAAACGCTTGGCCCAGAGGGTGGCGGTCCTCTTGTCTCTCCCCTCCATCAGCAATCGGTTCGTGAAGGCTGGGTGAGCCATAGAAGGGAGGACCCGGTCCCGCTCTATGGCAGACGGTGCCAGGACTTTAAAGCCCTGCCACCAGGGCCCTGACACTATGGCAGGGCTTTAAAATGGTGGCAGGGACCTGGAGGCAGGACTTTAAAGTCCCAGCACCATCCGCCATAGAGCGGGACCGGGATCCGCTCTATGGCGGACGGCACCGGGACTTTAAAGTCCTGCCGCCGGGGCCCTGACACCACTTTAAAGCCCTGGTGACAGGACTTTAAAGTCCTGGCACCGTCCACCATAGAGCGGGTCCCGGTCCCGCTCTATGGTGGATGCAGCGCCGGGGCTTCAGCGGGGCTTTCGTGCTTGCCTCACCGGCCATGAAGCTCACAGCACGTAACTGGTGTGATGATATAACACATTCATACTCTTCATATTCATACTCTTGGGCTGAGTTTGTTGTGGCACAGTTTGTGTAGCTACTTGGCTGCTTAGGAAAGCCCGGACCATATGGGATCTCATTAATGAACAGAGTAACGTGCATACTAGAAGACTACATTTTTTTGTAAAGCTAGAAGAAGACACTCCATTCTGCATGAACAGGACTCTATATTTATTGAACTGTGCTGTAGAAATAGGAATAATATGAGGTCAGATTATCCCTAGGGTGCCTGGAAGAGGTTGGATTATTTCTGGAATGTAGAAGCTGGAAGTTTTCAAAAGGGACTGGGCAATCATTTGATCTGGCCTATGAACAGCTAGTCACTGCACAACTCTAATCAGTTTTTGAAAGCAAGCACAGGCACAATATACTGGTAGATAGGTTCAGATATGTTTTGATTTTTAGAGCAGAATTATTGGCAGCAAACTTCATTGAGTTGCCTGCTAGAAATCAAGCAACTTTACTGAACTGCAGAAATTGAGACTAAAGTTTCAAGACTATGTTTATACATTCTAATTCACTTCAAGAGTGTGATAAGTACTGCCACAGGCAGATAATTGTGTAGGCAGCAAATTTTTAATTTAATTTTTGTAAAGTAGAAGAATAAAATAAAGAAACCTTCAAGGACCACTGAAATTCTTTAGCACAAATTTATCACATGCATACACTGTACAGTACATGTATGTGTATGTATATGTATACATATGTATATGTAATACATTTTATCCATTCCGTATTTATAACTATGGGTGAAATCTGATACATATTCAATTTTTGTGTGAAAATTCCTTTCGGTTCTTTGTTTCTTCCTCTAAACTTTTCTAAATATTCTCCCAAATTCTGGAGTAGATTTTGAACTGCAGAGTGGAAGAGAAATTGTACCCTTTCAGTTTAGATACCACCAATTTATACAGAAAATATTCTCGTTTAGAACTGAAGTTCAGATTGTCTGACTTTATACTGTACTATTGTGGCCAATATAATGTCTATTTATAGCAACCTTAATACATCTTTGGATTTTATGATAAAGTTGTGCCACAATCACTCCATCCATTTTTGGTAGCTTTTTTTCCCTCCCATGAAAATGGTTTTCATCCATTCGCAGGGGGGTTTGGATTTTTTTTTTAGAATTTCTTTACCATTTATTTTCATTGTGTTTCTGAGTAGAAAGTACTATTGTTTTTTTCCCCGCTGTTACAGTTCTCTCTAATGCTCTTCAGCTTTTCTGGCTGCTTTTTCTTCTTGAGAGAGAGAGAAAAGATTTCTTGGGAAGAATTTCTTGATCATATCTTCCCTTTGTATTTAATTGAGGTGTAAGAAGCCAGAAGAGCTGAAGACTGCTGGAGAAGTGATAAAATTTAAACACTTAGGCTTTTCTTTTGGCTATTTTTTTAAATAATATAACCATAAGAATGTCAGATCTTGTCTATCAAGATTTTGTCAAAAAGCCTTTCTTTATTACAAATCATTTTTATCTAATTAAATGATAGCATTTTTTTAAAAAAAATAAAAATAAATTTTCAGCACAGCAGTACTTCAAGTTACCTGCTAATTGCAGAGGCTAATTCTACTTACTCCCCCCCCCATCCTCTTCTGTACCTAAGGAGGGATCTAAACATATAAAGATAGCTAATTAAATTTGAGAAACCCCAGAGTATTGAGAGAGTTAGTTAATATAATTTCTGTTTTATATCTTAGGAAATTAGTATGAAGGATAATGACGAGGGTTATTCATTTCATTTAGAATGGAAAAAAAAGGACTGAATGAACTATGGCCTTTTAGTATAAGGTGGGTTGTGGAATGAATGCGCTAAATAAAGAATGCACATATCTACATTCAATTTTTATTGTCACATTCTTTCTCATTTTTTCAATCATGTCAGAGTGCAGGGAATCTGTCTCTGTGTTTTAGGTTCAGCAACCAAACTCATTTTAAATGAAAGCCCTCCAAAACATCATAAGTAAATCAAGAGGGAAAAAAAGAGTCATCAACAACATATAGTGTAAGAACTGTACCAGCCACTATGTGGACCAGATTTGCATACCACCCATAAACAGCATGGACACCAAGATAAATTCCAAAGTGCTAGGGAATTCCTAGAAACTTGCATTCAGTTAAATCAGTCATCGATAGATGCATAGAAATATACCATGTTTGCATACCATTCAAAAGAAGGAAATGAAAAGATCAGATAAGCAGGTATTAGCACCAGACAAACTATGAAGCAGAAACCTATATCCTCATCAAGGAATTACCAAGGAGAAACATGCCTTCTCCAACAACAACAAAATCGCCAGGGCAAATTACTGAGGCATGTAAACAGGGAGCAAATCCCACACTTCTTTGTACTGATATTATCTACTTAGTTTATGAAATGGAGTGGTCCATAATTATAAAGCATTATATTCCAGTAGTTTCTGAACTATTTGTAATGCTGCTGAAATGAGTTTTAACAAGGAGAAAAGGGCTAGGCGAGAAGAATGCAGTTACAGAAATGTATTAAATTTAAACAAATGAATAATGATTAAATAAACTTGATTCCTATAAATCAATCAAATGAGGTGTTTAATCACAAAACTATATAGAATAGCAGAATTCAAAAAATATTGTTGCATAATATCAGTAACCCTCTTTAATCATTGTTACACAAATGACTTAAAGTTCATTTTATTTACAAGGCCTTCAGAATTTTTTGAAACAGAATATCACGTTTAAAATGAGGACTAACCCTATTCCATCCCTATCCAGTAGATTTCCAGGTCCTCATTTCTAGATATAAAATGTTTTGAACCAGTTAAAGAAATAATTAGGTTTTAATAGGATTATTAACCCTGGATTATTGTAAGTCAAAATAAAAAGAAGGAAATAAAAAGCATGACCAAACCTAAGACAGTGTCCATATTTGAGTGGAAAACAGTCTTTCTTTACTTGTTGAATGATTGTTTGCTACATGATTAATGGATGGCTTAATTAAAAAAAAGTCATGCCCAACTGATCTGGTCATTTGCAAACATAACTAATGCAAAAAAGCCATGCCAAAGTGAAAAGAAACACATTCCTTTCCAGACCAGTAGTGGCACATCAAAGGTATGAATTGAGGAGGAGGTGCTGAATAAATGTGACTCAGTGATCCAAAACAAAAACACATTCTGATGAGTAAATGAAGATATTATACGGTAGCTCATGTTATCAAACTAGGCGTTCTAGAGATCAGAAGAAAACAATTTGTTCCAACATCTGTCATCACTTCCCACAACACCACTAAGATTTAAACTAATGGTAATTGGACCAATAGAAAACTGCTGGTCATGATCCAACACATAATTAAAGAGGAAATCTAACATAACTTTCAATCAGCATTTTGCTGTCCACTATAGATAGTTAGTGTGCTCCTATCAACAAAGATCCTAACTTAAGTATAGCTATCCAGCTGAGGAAGCTCCAGCCTATATCTCTAATCTTTTACCTCAGCTTTACCTTAGCTTTCCCCAGTGACTCTTCTCTGGGATCTGTGTGCCCTCTGAAAATCTAATTCCTTGTCATCTAAAATCACTACTCACCACAATTGCTTTCTCTCCAACCATATTCATATATCTGAATAGCTATCAATCTAGAATCTAGGCCTTTCACTTCTTGTAGGCTATAGGCTTTATCAATCAAGTGCATTCTTATCCTCTGGACTTTTGATACGATGACTCTCTGTTCTGAAACATTACACCATTACACCATTCTCTTGTGCTGTGTTTACATATGAACACCACTAATGTTAACAAAATGGAAACATTACAAGACAGTTTGGCATTGTGGCTTCCATGCAATTACAGTGATTGCTTGGTAAATCTTCTGGTGCAGTGAAAGCCAAAATAGTCTGGCAATTTGTATGGAATGGAGTCTCTTTTTTGTGGATTACATTTAAAAAATTTATGAGGTTGCAATAAATTTTCAAGATCTTTAAATCACTTTAATAAAAGCAATCATTTACCGATCTCTTCCTGTATTAGTTCTGCTTAAAAATCCAGTTAAATGAAATTATTATTATTATACAATTGTATCACAGCGGCCAGTTGTTTCGCTGGATTTGGCATTGGTTACTAGTCGGGCCCCACCCAGGGGCCTAGGACGTCGTAACGTATTTTCGTAATATGCTTGCAGATCCAAGCAGTGCGGCTTTTTGCATTTGACTGATGGTGATTTTGTCAATTTTTAACTGTTTTAAATGTAATTCCAGTGCTTTTGGTATAGCACACAGTGTGCCAATTACCACTGGAATTATCACTGCTGGTTTGTGCCATAGTCGTTGAATTTCGATTTTTAAGTCCTGGTATCTTGCGATTTTTTCATGTCCCTTCTCGGCGACCCTGCTATCACCTGGTATTGCAATGTCTATGATTGTGACCTTATTTTTCTCAACCAGTGTGATGTCTGGTGTATTATGCGCCAGTATTTTGTCGGTTTGTATACGGAAATCCCACAAGATCTTGACCATCTGATTTTCGGTGACTTTTTCAGGCTGATGTTCCCACCAGTTTGTTGCTGTTTTAATATTATAATTTTTGCACAAATTCCAATGGATCATTTGTGCTACTGAATTGTGCTGCAATTTATAATCAGTCTGCGTGATTTTTTTACAGCAGCTGAGTATGTGATCAACAGTTTCATCAGCTTCTTTGCAAAGTCTGCATTTGGCATCATCAGAGGATTTTTCTATTTTGGCCTTAATGGCATTTGTGCGGATAGCTTGTTCTTGCGCAGCCAGGATTAGTGACTCTGTTTCTTTCTTTAATGTACCTGTTGTTAACCATAACCAAGTTTGTTCACTGTCCACTTTATCTTTTATTTTTTCCAGAAATTGGCCATGCAGTGCTTTGTTCTGCCAACTCTCCATTCTTGATTTTATCACATCTTTTCTGTATTCTTGTTTTGTCTGTTGGGCCTTCAGTAGATTTTTGTTCTTTACTTCGATTAATAGATGTTCTTGACTTTCTTTTAAATAATCAGCCAGTGTATGTTTTTCTCCTTCAACTGTTTGCTTCACTTGTAATAATCCTCTGCCACCTGATTTTCGGGGCAGGTATAATCTATCAGTATCACCACGTGGATGTAAACTGTAGTGCATTGTCATTAGTTTCCTGGTTTTTCGGTCCAAAATGTCCAAATCAGCTTGTGTCCAGTTAACTATACAAGCTGTGTATCTTATAACTGGTATTGCCCAGGTATTTATGGCCTTGATTGTATTTCCACCATTCAATTTAGATTTCAAAATTTTCCTAACTCTGTTGGTGTACTCTCGCCTGACAATAGTTTTTACTTCTCCATGCTTGATGTTATCCAACTGCAGAATGCCTAAGTATTTGTAGGCTTCATTTTCTTTGCATTTAATTAGTTGGCCATTGGGCATTTCAATTCCCTCACATGCAGTGATTTTTGCCCCTTTTTATGGATACAGTGGCACATTTTTCCATGCCAAACTGCATTGAAATATCGGTGCTGAATACTCGGACTGTGTTTGTCAATGATTGGATTTCTATTTCTGACTTTCCATAGAGTTTCAAATCATCCATATATAGTAAATGCGAATTTTTTTCAGCTTCTTTGGCTGTTTGGTAGCCTAATTTCATTTTTTTTAAGATTACTGACAGTGGGATCATTGCGATGATGAAGAGAAGAGGTGAAAGTGAGTCACCCTGAAAAATTCCTCGCTTGATATTAACCATTCCGTAGATCTAATTCCCTACTGCCAACTCAGTTCTCCATTGTTTCATCGCCTTTTCAGTAAATGATGTAATATTTTTGCTAATGCCAGTTGTTTGTAAGCATTTTATGATCCAACTATGTGGCAGTGAGTCAAATGCCTTTTTGTAATCAATCCAGACCATATTCAAGTTCGTTTTTCTGTACTTACAATTTTCTAATATCATTTTATCAATTAGGAGCTGCTCTTTTGTGCCCCTGCTCCTTCTTTTGTTACCTTTTTGCTCTACTGGCAAGATGTTGTTTGTTTCCAAATAATCCATCATGTTATCTGCAATAATGCCTGTGAGTAATTTGAAGGTTGTTGGCAAGCATGTTATTGGTCTGTAGTTTTCAGGTGTTGTTCCTTTAGTTGCATCTTTCTGAATCAAGTATGTTTTTCCAGTTGTCAACCATTCATCAATTTGGCCCTTTTGTAAAATTTCATTCAGTTGCCTGGCCAATATTGCATGTAGACTGGTCAGATATTTGAGCCAGAAACCATGTAATTGGTCCTTTCCAGGTGATTTCCAATTCTTTACCTTTTTTACTCGATTTTTGACCATCTCAGTTGTTATTTCTAATACTTGCATTTGTTTGTTGCCAATGCTTTTCTCAAAGTCATGTATCCACTTTGCTTCCTTATTGTAGTCCTTTGCATTTTCCCACAATTCTTTCCAGAATTCAACTGTGGCCTGTTTTTCTGGTTTTTCACTTTTGGTGTTACCATTCACATTAAGACTTTGATAAAAACGCCATTGGTCTGATCAAAATTGTTGATTTTGTTTATATTGGATGATTCGTGCCTCATATCTTTCAATTTTTCTAGCTGTTGCTGTTATCTGCTGTTTTACAATCTCTACAGCTTCATTGATGTTTCTTGTATCCAATCTATATCTTCTGATTAGCCGATCTATGATTTTGTTGTTTTTAAGCCATTGCTCATGCATGTTCTTTAAGTTACTGGCATCTGCCCTTAATTTTTTGACTTTTTGTTCTAATCGGATTTTCCACTTTGGCTTTGATGCTTTTTCTGTTGTGTAACTAGGTACTTTTATTTTAATGCCTAGTTCATTAGTGATTATCACAGCTGCGCTGTACATTAACTGGTTTGTTTCCAAGATGAATCCCGATTCAATTGTTGAAAACACTGCATTAACCATTTTCATGATAGGGGCCAAAATTTTCTTAGGCACAGTTTTTAGTGATGGTAAACGTTGCCTTTCCTCATTAAGCAGAAAATGCTCCATGATCTTATCCTTCAATTCTTTTTTGTTTTTGAGTTAGTTCATCAGTTGGTTCAGTGATAACTGGTTCTAGTGGTGGTGGTGTTATTTCCTCCCCGAGAGCTTCTTCTGGGAGTTTCATTGTAAACAGAATTTTTTTTATACCTCCTATCTGTATGTCAGTAAAATTATAATATCTTATTATTTCTTTTATCATACTTTGAGCCTCAAGGAGGAACTGTTGGTTTGTAAAACATTGATAAAACAGTGACCGAGACATCTTTGCATTCACCTAAATTTTATATCCAAAGGCACATCTGCTTCAATTAGTTCTTGAATGCTATGAAATAAAAATTTATATATTTATTTTTAGTTTGGCATTTAAACTATAATTAACAGAAGCTTTTTAATTTTAATGTGAATAATATGAGTATTCTACATATGTATTTTCATTTGTAAATATGACAGTTACATCTAGAACATTGTTACTTTCTGTTACCAGACCAGAGGGATGTCAAATACTATAAGGTGTTAAATTAAGCAAGGACAGTTTCAGCAAAATTGATTTTTTGAATCTTTTGAATCCTTGAAATCACTCAGAGTCCTTGTTGCTTGGAAGGTACCCCATTAATCTTTATAGGACCCTGTTGACATTGTGGATGCAACTATCCTATTCTGTTTTCAGGTCAGTTATGAATAGTCTACCCATATAGAAGTTTCAGTTTTATTCAGCAGAATCCATATTTAGCTCTTCAAACTGAACAGAAAATAATATCAAAAGAATTTGTAAAGAAAAAAATATAATAAGGACTAGTTCCAGAGGTAGGTTTCTGCCAGTTCGGCCCGGATTGGGCAAACTGGTAGTGGCGGCAGCAGTAGGCTCACTCACGTGTATGATCAAACCGGTAGTAAAAAATGGAAACCCACTAGTTCCTGGTAAAAGTCAATGCTGGAGCCATATCTGGAAGAACAATTTGAAAATTAATGTATCTGATTCAGAACTGCAAGAGGTAAATCACAATAAAGAACTATCTTTTTTAAAGTGAACAATGAAGAGACATACAATAAATTTGGAATAGAAGTTTTGGTTGATAGGATGGAAGGAAGAAAGGGGACCTACTCAAGTGTAGATACTGTATCACCATCCATCTATAGGACATCATAAATAAATTCTTTCTAAAACAATCTGAATGTGGAAAAAACAATTCAGCTAACTCTGACACTGATAAATTAGCAGCTTTAGGCTATGGAGGTTGAGCTGTGGAAAAATATTACACTTAGTAGTGCTGGTGTCCCACCAAAAATTTGGTGAGAAGGCATTGAAAAGTGGTATGTACATCTTTTCTTTAAATGCATGATATGTATAACGACATGAATTTATATTTTCATATAATGCTTCAGTATTACAGTACAATAGCAATAGCAGTGGACTTATATACCGCTTCATAGGCCTTTCAGGCCTCTCTAAGCGGTTTACAGAGAGTCAGCATATTGCCCCCAACAATCTGGGTCCTCATTTTACCCACCTCGGAAGGATGGAAGGCTGAGTCAACCCTGAGCCGGTGAGATTTGAACCGCTGACCTGCTGATCTAGCAGTAGCCTGCAGTGCTGCATTTAACCACTGCGCCACCTTGGCTCAGTGCAGAATTAAGCAAGCATTTATTTTAATCATAAAAGGTCCATATGGGTTATACTATGTTTTGCCATGTCTTTGGTGAGATCCCAGGTTAGAGTAGAATGATCTTTCTCATATTTAACTCAATTAACATTGAAAACAGATACTCCTTAACTTTGAGACAGCCATATCAAAACATGATATAAAAAAAACCTACTTGACCTTGATGGTTTCATTCTTGGCAGAATCCTCAACCATGAACTTTGAGGTTCTCAGGATGGTAACTCATTCCAAAATAAGACAAACTTGTCTTCTGGTGTTTAGTAAAATGGTGTAGATGAAAAACATTGAAAAGCAGGAAAGCTTAATTATGCTTCAGACCCTATATTAGCTAGTTAAAAACCACCACAGGACATAATTTTGATGCAGCCCCTAACCAGGAGGGTGGTGCATGTTTCAGCTTTGAAGGCATCTGCTCACCCTCATCTCTTTGGGATTCCTTTCCTGGCAGAAGGGGTCTAAGATTTTTTTTTGCTTTATTTTATTCTTGAATATTAATCGTTTGTTTTCCTGAATTATATTCCTGAATATTATTTGATTACTATTTCATGTTACAATAAATTATTTTATTATACAGCTTTGAAATAAAACTTTAAATAAATAATAATAAATATTTGATTTGATAAATACTCTTATTGTGTGGTTCTGAACCAGAGGTGGTATTCAGCAGGTTCTGACCAGTTCTGTGGAAATTTTGAATAGTTTGGAGAACCAGTAAATACCACCTCTGACTGGCCCCACCCCTATCTATTCTCTGTCTCCCGAATCCCAGCTTATCAGGAGGAATGGGGATTTTGCAGTAACCTTCCCCTGGAGTGGGGAGGGAATGGAGATTTTACAGTATCCTTCCCCTGCCATGCCTATCAAGCCACATCCACCAACCATGCCATGCCCATCAAGCCACAGCCACAGAACTGGTAGTAAATTTTTTTGAATCCCACCATTGTTCTGAATTCAAAAAAACTTGTGACCCATCCCAACTGGGCTGGAGCTAGAGCAACATACACATAGGTTAAGTATATTTTAAGTAGCCAAAATTATAATTTTACAACACAGAGTTGGCAGAGCATAAGGCAAGGATCTAAATTACAAGGCAAATGAACAGCTGTCTAATCAAATAATTCCAAAGCATATTCAGATATCATTGATGGGAATGGCAGGATAACATGTCAGTCCTATAGTGCAGATTTTTACCAGACTGTCATCCTGTTCTTCATAGTTTTATTAGGGCTTTTTCATGCTATCTAAACATTCCTTACCTGGATGTCCTAACTGGGAATGCACTATTAGTGTCTTGTACTTTGTATTATGAAAAACAAGACAGACCTATTCCAAGACAAGAAAGAAATAGATTTTGGTGAACATGAGATCTGATTTCCTAACAGAAATATTCTATAGTGGAAAGGCTGTTTCAGATCTTTCTTTTGCATGGCCATCTGTTAGGGTGGATAGTAGTGGATTTGTGCAGTGAGCAGAAAGTTGGACTAGATCAAGGGTCCCCAACCTTTCTGGCAACAATCTTTCAACATACCGCAGGGGGTATGGTTTTGAGGTCAACTTATATCATGTGCATGTACAGATGAAGCTTTGGTCATTTACCTGTTGATTGTGTGGCCTGATTAAGGTGACCAGACGTCCCGCTTTTGGCGGGACACACCCGCCTTCCAATGCATTTTCCCGCGTCCCGCCCGCCTTTTTAAAAGGCACGCTTTTTTTGGCGCTCGCAGCTCCCACCCATCAGCTGCTAGCTTGCTGGGCTGGCTCATCGTTCTGTTCTCTATCCTACCAGATGAGCCAGCCCAGCAAGCTAGCAGCTGATGGGCGGGAGCTGCGAGCGCCAAAAAAAGCGTGCTTTTAGCCTTTTACCTACTAACTACCTACAAATTTAAGCCAGCCCAGCCTCCCGCTCACTGATTGGATTGGCCTGGACTCCAGCCAATCAGTGAGCTGGCTGGGATGGGAAATTTTCAGCACGCTTGCGCGAGTTTCCATTTCCTTTCTACAAAAGACGAAAGAGGTTGCAGCTGCGCTGACTGGTGAGTAATCTAATTCTAATCGAATTTTCCGCTCGCCGCGGCAGGAGGAGAGGGTGGGGGCAGCTGCAGCTGCCCACGGCAGAGAAGTTCCATGCGGTGCAGGGGCTCCCGCCGCCCGGCAGAAGCCCCTGAACCGCGTGCGGGCGGCTGCCCCCTCCTCCTCCCTGTCCTCCTGCGGAAGCGAGGAGTAGTCCGTTCGTGCAGAAATTGCCCGCCCTGGCTGAGTGAATTGGGATCGCCTGCGGCCACGAGGAATACTCCGTTCGTGCAGGAGTCCTTGCGGCCGCAGGCGATCCCAATTGAATTCACTCTGTGCGGGCGGCTCGGCTGCCCCCCCTCCTCCCTCTCCTGCGGCCGCGAGGAGTAGTCCGTTCGTGCAGAAATTGCCCGCCCCGGCTGAGTGAATTGGGATCGCCTGCGGCCGCGAGGAATACTCCGTTCGTGCAGGAGTCGGGCGGCTCGGCTGCCCCCTCCTCCTCCCTCTCCTGCCACCGCGAGGAGTAGTCCGTTTGTGCAGAGATTGCCCGCCCTGGCTGAGTGAATTGGGATCGCCTGCGGCCGCGAGGAATACTCCGTTCATGCAGGAGTTGGGCGGCTCAGCTGCCCCCTCCTCCTCCCTCTCCTGCGGCCGTGAGGAGTAGTCCGTTCGTGCAGAAATTGCCCGCCCTGGCTGAGTGAATTGGGATCGCCTGCGGCCGTGAGGAATCCATTTGTGTAGGGGTCCTCGCGGCCGCAGGCGATCCCAATTAAATTCACTCTGTGCGGGCGGCAGGCGCTGCGCCCATGAGGAGCTGCCTCTTCGTGAATGGGATCGCCGCCTCCGACAGCATGGGCGCAGCGGCTGCTGCCCGCACATAACATCGTGCGGGGGTCCCGCCGCCCGGCAGAAGCCCCGGGACCCAGTGCAAATTCGCTGCGCGAGGTGAAACGGCCGGCAGCAGCCTCGCTCTCCTGCTGCGGCTTCTGTTTCAGTAGGGAAGAAAACTTTCTTTCGCTTCCCGGGCTTCTGCCGCCCGGCAGAAGCCCCGGGACCCAGTCAAATTCGGGAAGCGAAAGGAAGTTTTCTTCCCTACTGAAACAGAAGCCGCAGCAGGAGAGCGAGGCTGCTGCCGGCCGTTTCACCTTGCGCAGCGAATTTGACTGGGTCCCGGGCTTCTGCCGCCCGGCAGAAGCCCCGGGACCCAGTCAAATTCGCTGCGCAAGGTGAAACGGCTGGCAGCAGCCTCGCTCTCCTGCGGCCAGCGTCCGTTTCAGTCGCTTCCCTTGTCCGTCTTGATTGCTGGAAGCAGTAACAAACGGCGCGTCCACTCCGCATCGCCCTGACAACCACCCCAGCCGGCGGCTACCGGGCCTCGCTGGAGTCAATTGCAAAACTGCGTTCAGCGCTTTGAGGACCTGAGGCATCTTGGGAAATGTAGTTCCCTATCAGAAAGAATGGAGTAGCTGCGAATTTGTAACAACATAATATAACTTGGTGCTTCGCAGGTTACGAAAATCTCGTTTGATTTGCACACTGTTTTTTAAAAGTTAGATAAAGAAATTATGCTGTGAAAGCGACTAGATAGCCCCCCTCCCCTTCCTGTGTGTGAGAAAGGGAAGGAGAGGAAGGAAGGAGGGAGGGGGGAGGAAAAGAAGAAGGGAGGGGGGGAGAAGATGGAAGGAGAAAAGATGGATGGAAGGAGAAAGAATGGAAGGAGAAGGAGGAAGATGGAAGAAGAAAGGAAGAAAAAGAAGAAGGGAGGGAGAAGGAAGGAGGTAGGAAGAAAAGGGGAAGAGAGGGAAAGAGCAGAAAGACAAAGAGGATGAAGTTGATAGGCAAGAGGAAGGGGGAAGGAAGGGAAAAAAGAGGGAGAGAGGAAAGAAGAAAGGATGGAACTAGAAAGGAAAGAAGGGAAGGAGGGAGGAAAGGGGAAGACAGGGAAAGAGCAGAAAGACAGAGAAGGTGAAGGTAGATAGGCAGAAGGAAGGAACAAGCAAGAAATAGGAAAGGAGGGAAGGAGAAAGGAACAAAAGCAAAGAGGAAGGGAGAAATGGAAAGAGCAGAAAGACAGAGAAGGTAGATAGGCAAAAGAAATGAAGCTGAAAGAATGGAAGGAGGAAGGAAGAGAAAAAAGGAAGAAGGGAGTGAGTGAGGAAAGGAGATGATGGAAGGAGAAAGGAAGGAAGAGAGGGAAAGAGCAGAAGATGGATATGTTGGCATGAAAGGGATCCGGGCACAATCTCACCTGTTCCAAGTAAAGTTGCCTTTTGCAATTGGCTACCGGTAATCCTCGAGTTACGACCAGGATTGATCCCCCAATTTCTGTTGCTAAGGGAGACGTTTGTTAAATGATTTTTGCCTCATTTTGCGACCTTTTATTGCCACGTTAAGTGAATCATGGTGGTTGTTAAGTCAGGAACATGGCTGTTTAGTGACCAAAATTACAATGGCATTGAAAAAAGTGACTGATGACCATTTTTCACACTTAGCGACCATTTTCACACTTAGCGACCGTTGTGGCATCCTCATGGTTACGCGATCAAAATGTTGATGTTTGGCAACAGATTCGTATTTCTGATGATAGTTTGAAATGGTGACAGTATAAATTATTGCTGGTGTAATACTTAACAATGGTTTTTAAGGATTTCTTTTATTTATAGAATACCTTTTTTTTATTATTTTGGGGGGATTTTTACTTTTAAATTGTTTATAAAATGTATTTACTACAAGAAATGTTCCTTTTTGCAAATGTGATCTTTGCAAATCTTTGTGATGCAATATGTTCAAACCAGGTTTATGTGTCTCAAAGTGGCTGCTATTCTATGGGCAGGCCAGGTTGGTGCAAGGCAGCTTTGCCAGATTTTGTGTGTTTCACCCTCATTGAATTTTATATCGTATAAAGAATGGAAGGAGGAAGGAAGAGAAAAAAGGAGGAAGGGAGTGAGTGAGGAAAGAAGAGGATGGAAGGAGGGAGGAAGGAAGGAAGAGAGGGAAAGAGCAGAAGACAGATAAGGTGAAGGTAGATAAGCAAGAGGAATGAAGGAAGAAGTGAGGAGTCTCGAGGAGGGGGAAAACATTTAGTGACCAAAGTTACAATGGCATTGAAAAAAGTGACTGATGACCATTTTTCACACTTAGCGACCGTTGCGACCATTTTTCACACTTAGCGACCGTTGCAGCATCCTCATGGTCACGTGATCAAAATTTTGTTTGGCAACAGATTCGTATTTATTCTGGTTTCAGTGTCCTGGGGTGACCTTTTGACAAAAAAAGTTTTTTTAATCAAGCCCCCCCCCCCCCCCGGTCAAGGGTGTCCCTCTTTTCCAATCTGAAAATCTGGTCACCTTAGGCCTGATTCATATTAGACCATGGACCGGGGGTTGAGGACCTCTGGCCTAGATGATCTCCATGTCAGATGATCTACCCCTGTCGTGGTCAGACCATAGCCTACTGAGGCTTGACTTCCGGAGGCCAAACCCCCACCGTAGGGAGGAGGAACCGACCAGGTGGTTCCGCCCCAGGCGACTTATGGACCCATTGAGGTTCCAGACGGAGCTTGGGGTCATTCCTGATACTCTCGCCCACAGTTCGGCGGAGACTCTGGTTGCCGCCTGGCACTCGGCGGCGTCGGAGTCTCTTGATCGGATTGCGCCACTACGGCCCCTCCGGGTCAGTGGATCCCGGAGGCCCCCTTGGTTTACCGAGGAGCTCCGGGAGAAGAAACGCCGGAGGAGATGCCTAGAGCACCAGTGGAGGTCCGATAAGTCCGAGGCGAACCGAGCACTTCTAACCACCTGCACCAAGGACTACGTCCGAGCATTAAGAACTGCCAAAAGATCATACATTTCTGCCTTGGTTGCGTCCGCCGAGTCACGCCCAGCCGCCCTGTTTAGGATAACCCGCTCCCTCCTTAACAGGAGGGATGCGGGAGACCCCTTGCAGGGTAGGGCTGAGGACTATGCTCAATTCTTGGCGGACAAAATAGCTCGGTTTCGGTCGGACTTGGACTCCACCGCAGTAGATCCAGCCGAGACACAGGAGGACCGCTTGGCAAATCATCTCTGGGTTGAGTTCCAGGATGTTGCCTCTGGGGATGTGGACAAGGCCATTCGAGCTGTAAGCGCCTCCACCTGTATTCTGGACCCGTGTCCCTCCTGGCTGGTTGCCAACAGCAGGGAGGTGACACATGGCTGGATCAAGGCGGTCGTGACCGCCTCCCTTCGGGAGGGGCACTTCCCTGCCGTACTTAAAACGGCGGTGGTGAGACCCCTCCTGAAGAAACCATCCTTGGATCCAGCCATTTTAAACAACTTTCGTCCTGTCTCCAACCTCCCCTTTATCGGGAAGGTTGTTGAGAAGGTGGTGGCCTTCCAGCTTCAACGGGCCTTGGAGGAAGCTAGTTATCTTGACCCCTTCCAGTCCGGCTTCAGACCTGGTTACAGCACAGAAACCGCTTTGGTCGCATTGACCGATGATCTCTGGAGGGCCAGAGATGGAGGCTATGCATCCATCCTGGTTCTCCTTGACCTCTCAGCGGCTTTCAATACCATCGACCATGGTATCCTTCTGCGACGACTGCGGGAGGTGGGAGTGGGAGGCACTGTTTTACAGTGGTTCTCCTCCTACCTCTCGGACAGGTCGCAGTCGGTGTTGGTCGGGGGGCAGAGATCGTCCCTGAGGCCCCTAACATGTGGGGTGCCACAGGGTTCGGTCTTATCCCCCCTACTATTCAACATTTACATGAAACCGCTGGGCGAGATCATTCGGAGGCACGGGATAAAATACCACCAATATGCGGACGATACGCAACTGTATCTGTCCGCCCCGTGCCAACTCAATGAAGCGGTGGACGTGATGAACCAGGGTCTAGAGGCCGTTAGGAACTGGATGAGCGCTAACAAACTGGTACTCAACCCGGACAAGACCGAGTGGCTGTTGTGCTTCCCTCCCAATAATTTGGCCAATGTACCAACACTTAGGCTGGGGGGTCAAATTTTACACCCCTCAGATAGGGTCCGCAACTTAGGAGTCCTCCTGGACCCACAGCTGACCTTTGACCACCAGCTGTCAGCTGTGACCAGGGGGGCATTTGCCCAGGTTCGCCTGGTCCACCAGTTGCGGCCCTACCTAGACCGGGAGGCTCTCACAACAGTCACTCGAGCCCTTGTGATCTCTAGGCTGGAATACTGCAATGGGCTCTACATGGGGTTGCCCTTGAAGTGCATCCGGCGACTACAGTTAGTCCAGAATGCAGCCGCGCGAGTGATAGTGGGCGCACCGCGGTTCGCCCACGTTACACCTGTCCTCCGCGAGCTGCACTGGCTACCTGTTGGTCTCCGGGTGCGCTTCAGGGTACTGATGACCACCTTTAAAGCACTCCATGGTAGTGGATCTGGGTACTTGAGAGACCGCCTCCTGCCGATTACCTCCCTTCGACCAATTCGATCGCACAGACTGGGCCTCCTCCGAATTCCATCTGCCAGTCAATGCCGACTGGCAACCACACGGAGGAGAGCCTTTTCTGTTGCAGCTCCGACCCTGTGGAACGATCTCCCCGCTGAGATCCGTACCCTCACCACCGTCCAGACCTTCCGCGCAGCCCTCAAGATCTGGCTCTCCCAGCAGGCCTGGGGATAGGTTCCTAATTCACCCGCCCGAGTGTTTGATTGCTGAACGAAAGTTGTGTTTTACTATTTTTTTCTTTGTTCACATTTTGTTTTGTTTTTGATGTTGCACTTCCCTCCCTTGTGATTGTAAGCCGCCCTGAGTCCCCTCAGGGAAAAGGGCGGCCTATAAATTTTAATAAATTCAATAAAATTCAATAAATTCAATCCATTTGAACCACTATACTGTGTAATTGTAGGAATACATTCCAAAGGCCCAAGTGCCTAGGATAAAAGTTCAGCAACATTATTAATAGACTTGCCACTTAAAAAAGCAAGCCTCATGGCTATGATTAAATAATACTAACTTGTGAAAAATATGCCTTATACAGGTGGCTTTCTAGAAAGTAAAAAAGTTGTAGCATAAATGCATAGAAATTATACCCTGGTTGTTTTTTTGACAAAACAGAAAGCAAAAAAAAATCCAATATTTTCTAATAGCTTTGCTGTTATTCATGCTGTTTGAAAGGAATTTCTTCCTATTTTAACGTATTCATGTTACAAACATTATAACATTATGAAAAGGGCAGATTTTGATGTGCCTATATGTTCCACTTCACCTACAGAGTCCAATTCCAAAAAAGTCCTATTTGCACAAACATTTCCTACTCTATCTGTCTAGAGACCTAAATGGAAGCATTGGAATCAGAGACATCTGCTGTATTAGTAGTCTGAAGAATAAGATAGGTAGTTAAATGGAGTGGTTGCACATTCCAGAGATCTTTGAGTTTCCTATTCATCCTTTGTATCTAATTATTCTACCAATCAGCTAAAGAACATTTGAGAGCTGCACAAAACATCTTTGGCCACATTTTCTCATCTGGGTGCCAAATACTGACCCTTTTATGCATAATTAACAAGAATCCAGACAGACACATTCATGAACACTGACATTTAGACTGAACTAGGATTTACTTGGAGGAAAAACACTTAGAGCATTTTTTTTTGCCATTGCGCACTGTACATACCCTCAATTATCCCACACTTTTCTTTAAAAGAATAATATATTTTTTGATAAAGGGTTTTTTTCCTCTTGCTTTTTTTTTTACTTTTCAAAAGTGATTTTCTATTCTGTAAAGACATTTTTGTACTTGAGTCACATCGCAAGGTTTAGATTCTAGTTTCATAGGTTTGATGACATAGACTAATTCATTACTTTTAAAAGGGATTGTGAATTAAAGCACTCTCATCTAAAAAAGATGAGAAATTGAGATGCAGACAAAAGCCAAATAGAGAGACTGAATTTCTTTTTAATGGAATAGCTGCCTGAGAATAAATTTAATGCTGGAAGGAAGCGTGTGCAAATCTCACTTAACTATTAATAAATAAGGCAAATGTTTAATTGGGATAATAGATTACATTTTTGTTTTTGCCAAAACTGAGCTAGCAATGTTATTTTAATTAATTGAGAATGATCGTGTGATTTTTAATGTTTTATGATATTGAAAACATAGATACACTGACTCACCTCTCAAAAACTCAAGCTACTTGGATCACGAATGAGTGACTGGATTAGACTGGAAATCTGTTGTATGCATTAGAACATATGGAATTTATGAGCACCCTTTGCTATGCTGCAGACACACCCATTCTGAATAGTTGGGAGATATCCAAAAATATTCTTTAACTGATACCGAAAAGAAATCCTAGAAGTCACTCTCAAATGTTTAAGGATGCCTAAATGAACAAATGTAATGAATAAAGAGAGCCATTTTGATGTAGTGATTAAGGCTTTAGGCTAGAAATGGGAGAGTAAATTCTAGTCCTGTCTTGGCCCAAAGCCAGCTGGGTGACCTTGAGCTAGTCATTTCTTTACCAAGAAAACTGCAAGGATTTGTCCAGGCAGTCTTCAAGAATTGGACACAACTGAATGAGAAAAAAAAATAAAAGAATTCTGTTGATTTTGCCAGCTATTTTGCTGTAGTATTTGTATTTTGTAAGTTTTTAAAACAGAACAAACATTGCAGTTCAGATTTACAGGTGAACTGCTTTGTATATGAATGGCAGAACAGTGATACCAACAACCCAAGTAGTGTTAAACTGCTCAGTTATTACTAAGTTCAGTGGATTCAGGAAGCCTGAATATATGTAGCATCACAATCTATATTTTCAGTTTGGGAAATTTTTGCAATTCAACTAGATTGAATAAAAATGCACCCTCCCCGGGTTTTCTTAGCACTGAGAAACTTTATCTTACTCCCCACATCAATAGTCTAATAGAGCTAAGAAAGTCTTCCCCTCCTTCCCACTATATGTTTTTTTTTTTTTAAGTTCTTCAGCTGCACTGAAGAAACATTTTTCAGAAGCAAAACATATCAGCAACCTTTGCGGGATTTTGAATACATTTTGAATTCTGAAAGCATATATGGACAGTTTCATCAAATGCCCGTCATAAGAGGAATGGCTAGTTATGAAAGACCGACCATACTGTAAAGTTACTTCCTCCAACCCATCGACTGACAATTCTCCCTGCCATCTCATTTTACATTTGTCATTTTCCTTTGCAGATGAGTAATACTTCCAAAGCACTGCACTAAGCTTAGACTTAGAATAACTTTATTGTCACTTTGAATGTTCACTAATTGACATACATTAAAATGAAATCGCATTGTATACAGTTGTCAAAGGGTCTCCACCTCTAATATAACTATATTAAAATAAATATAAACATATAAATAAATACAAAATTATGCATATACCCACATATATTATATGGCATGGAGAAACAGCACAATCTAGTTCGGATGTATACATACACATGATGAGAGAAACTAATCTTGCTAGGTTACCAGACGGATGGCATAGGGAACAAAGCTGTTACAGAATTTGGCAGTCCTGCTAGAAATACTTCTAAATCTCCTCCCAGAGGGGAGCAACAGAAACACCATTAAATGGGTGTGTGGGGTCTCTAACAGTTCTTTGAGTTCTAAGCACATAGAGCATATAAGAAGTATCCTATAAGCACTAGCTTATTATTTTCATAGTCAAATAATGCTTGCAGGATGTCTATGAGAACAAAAGTGCATACTAGAGACTAGATTTTTTTGTAATTAAAATAATTTAAAGTAGGTAAGTAAAAATCAGGTGGAACACTAAGTCTAGCAAGTGCTATGCCTCTCCCGCCAATCAGAGTGGAATATGGCCCCAGCATTTGGAATCCCAAATGTCTTTATCTCTAAGCATAAGCTATGAACTGAATAAGATCGTGAAGGAACTGCATTCTGCAACATTCACTTTTGCTGTAAATGCCTTGCTATCTTTGGCTAATGAAAGAGCTTTCTTGGAACCTGCAAAAGGAATACCCTGATAGCTTTCAAAGGATTGTAGGCTGTAAGTCTAGGGTCTCAGTCTTTCCTTCTGTACTGAGAAAATGAATGTGGTGGTGGTGAGGGATGAGAATTATAATATATAAAAAGCAATAGAGACATTATATCAGTCTACTTTGGCTCATCAACCAGATATCTGATGAAGAAAGAAAGACTCACTAACTGTTTAATTTTCTTGGCATCCACAAGAATAATTACATCAAAACCCAGCCAAAAATATAAAAAAAAATCTTGTACTTAAGCCTACATGGAAGTGAACTTACTTTTTCCATGATCAGAAAGACTGGGCTTTTTAAGAAATCTTTTTTTCAAGAACATTTGCTTGATAATGTAGGATCATTGATCAATATTTCAAATTTCACTCTAGAAATGTATCATGAGTCATGTGATCCATATACTATAGATTTGAAAGTGCTGGATTGAAACTGATTGCTGACATAAATTTAGGCTATCAAATCTGTCCATGGAAAAGGGAAGATGGAAGCAGATAGTTTACAAGGTCACAATATATGAAAGTTTGAATAACTCTTGTTAAAATTGTCTATTATTATTTAATTAAGATACGCAAAAAGCCAAAAAATATTTGCTTTTAATATGCCTGCAAAATTGAAAACATAAGAATAAAAAGGAGGACATGCTCTCCTTTTGCCAAATTTAAGGTAACCCTACCAAGCCTGAACATTCATTGAAACAAAATCTCTTTAAATGTAGTCTAATAAAATCTATGGAAATTGATTGAAGACCCAAGTGTCTGGTGTTGAATACTAGCGCGGGAAATACAAGCGCGGGAATAAGGACTCCCTTTCTGATTGGTTCCCGGGCGGAGCCGGTTCAATCCTCGCCCTGATAGGTCGAGCTACTCGACGCCCCATTGGCTCCTCGTTCAAACCCGGGGGTATAAATGTTTGGCGCGAACCACGCCACGTTGAATCGTAGTTACTCTGACCTCAATAAAGGTTGCTGTTGCATACCCGCTTGTCGCGTCCTTTCCCTTCGCTCCAAGATGCAAAACTGGCGACGAAGGTGGGATTCCGATTCCCGCGACCACGGAGAAGAACAAGCCAGCTGCCACCGCGTCTGAACCAGCACGAACGCTATCCTCAGGCTGAGAACTCCGGCAGCGAACGCAAAATTTTCTCCGCTCTCTTCCTCTCTCTCTCTGGCTCCACACCACGATGGCATCATCGCTTCCTCCTTTCGCGCCATTCGGAGCCGCCGGAGAATCATGGGACGGCTTCATGGAGCGTTTCGAGTGCTACTTAATCGCCTCGAAGAACCAGGCACAGACCGACGAGGAGAAATGCAGCTTCTTCTTGTCCTGCTGTGAGCCTTCCATGTTCGCCTCTGCGAGAGCCCTGGCCACCCCGAGGCCAGCCTACAAACTTGGGTGGGACGAGCTGATGTCCAGACTGAGGAACCACTACGCTCCCTCACCCTCTCTGATCGCGCGCCGCTTCACCTTCCGCCGCCGAGTGCAAAAGCCCAACGAATCCATCAGCCAGTTTCTAGAGGCTTTGCGCACAGTGGCCGCCCAGTGCGATTTTGCAGACCTGGAGGAGAACCTCGTGGAGCAGTTTGTATGCGGGGTCCGCGACGTGCATTTGCGCAGCCGCATGCTCCGGAATCACAAAATTACCTTGATGCAAGCCGTGGAGACCGCGCGAGCAGCGGAGCTCTCCGAACAATCCACGGCCGACATTGAACGCCTCCAGCTGAAACCCCCCGCGCAAACCGCCGCGGGGCCTTCCACCCAGACGAACCTCGTCGACGACCTCTCTCCTGCTGAAGACGAGGAGGAGGAGGAGGAGGAAACCGTCGGACAAATGAGGACGCAGCCGAAGCGGAGGCCACCCCAGCAACCACCGACGCCCGCTCAGCCAGCCTCAAACGCACCTTGCCGCGGATGCGGCGGCCGCCACAGCCGCGCATCCTGCCCGTTCCGTTCTGCCGTCTGCCGCCGCTGCCGAGGAGAAGGGCACCTCGCCAGGGTCTGCCGGGCTCTCCTGCCAGCCCCATCGTTTATGCAGCCCAGCGACCAGCGCCAGGCACCGCAACGCCGCCAACAGCCACGTCCTGCGAGGCGAGCTGAGGACTGCCACTCAACCTACCAGCCCTCCAGCGCCGACTGCGTGGTCTACCAGGCGTCCCACGTTCCCGCCGGCGATCGCAAAATAAGCACCGCCGTCCGACTCGAAGGTCAGCTTTGTCGAATGGAGGTGGACTCCGGGTCTTCCCGTTCTCTCCTATCTTGGGCTTTGTTCTCCCGCCTTTGTCCCGGGGTTCCCCAGAGCAAATTGCGCCCCGTCGGGGTCTCCCTCCTAGACTACCAGGGAAATGGGATTCCCACGGCTGGAATATTCCACATCCAGGTGGAATACGGGGATTTTAAGGGGAAACTCCCAGTTCTAATCGTCAGGAACGATCTGCCCGCTCTCCTTGGGTTGGATTGGTTTCCCGCCTTGGGCCTCACCATAGAAGGGGTGCACAGGGTAGTCCCCCTCACCGTAGATAGCGTTCTGGATGAGTTCGCAGATGTGTTCGATGGGAAATTGGGCTGTTATAAGGGCACCCCCATCTCCCTCTGCCTTGATCCCCAGGTCGCCCCCATTAGGCTGAAGGCACGCCGGGTCCCCTTCGCATTGAGAGCAAAGGTAGACGCTGAACTTGATAAGCTTATAGAGCAAGGGGTAATCGAGCCCGTAGATCACGCCCGTTGGGAAACCCCCAT
Organism: Thamnophis sirtalis; assembly: GCF_051295495.1. Classification (NCBI taxonomy): domain Eukaryota; kingdom Metazoa; phylum Chordata; class Lepidosauria; order Squamata; family Natricidae; genus Thamnophis; species Thamnophis sirtalis. The sequence continues at coordinate 146,935,552 of NW_028261382.1, read as the reverse complement.
AGTCCTCCCGGTCAAACCCGACGGATCGGTGAGAATATGTGCCGACTATAAGTCGACCATCAACTTGGCCCTGCAGGCAAACCCATATCCGGTTCCCGTAGTGCAACACCTACTCCACTCCTTAGGGCAGGGCCGCATTTTCGCCAAGCTAGATATGGCACAGGCCTACCAGCAGCTTCCCGTAGACGACGATGCGGCTACAGCCCAGACCATCGTCACCCACCGCGGGGCCTTCCGTTGCCGCCGCCTCCAATTCGGCGTTTCGGTTGCCCCGGGGATTTTTCAGAGCCTCATGGAGCGGTTGCTCCACGGGCTCCCAGGCGTCGTTCCCTACTTCGACGACGTCCTGGTCGCAGCCCCCAGCCACTCGGAACTCCTGAAAACACTGCGGGAGGTTCTCACACGTTTTAGGGAGGCAGGACTGAAACTAAAGCGCAGCAAATGCGAAATTGCTGTTCCCAAAGTAGAATTCTTGGGGTTCCTCATTGATGCCCAAGGCATCCACCCCACTCCTTCCAAAGTCGCCGCCATCAAAAACGCACCCGCACCCACCTCTAGGGCGGAATTGCAGGCGTTCCTGGGGCTTTTAAACTTCTACGCCCCTTTTATCCCCCACAAGGCGTCGCTAGCTGAGCCACTACACCGACTACTTGACCGGTCAGCGGCCTGGCAATGGGGTAGCCGTGAAGCGCACGCGTTCGCGGCTATAAAAGACATTTTAACCTCGTCGGCAGTCCTAATCCAATATAGCGATAGGATGCCCCTAGTTCTGACTTGCGACGCCTCTCCCTATGGCATAGGGGCGGTCCTGAGCCATGTCCTCCCGAACGGCTCAGAGGCCCCCATAGCTTTCTATTCCCGGACACTCTCCTCCACGGAGCGGAACTACAGCCAAATCGATAAAGAAGCCCTGGCTGCAGTGTCCGGCATTAAGCGGTTCCATGACTACCTCTATGGTAGGAATTTCACCCTTGTCACGGATCACAAGCCCCTCCTGGGGCTACTGGCAGGCGACAAGCCAACCCCCCCCCATTTTGTCTCCCCGCATGACACGCTGGACGGAGTTCCTAACGGCGTATTCGTATACACTGTTATACCGTCCGGGCAAACAGCTAGGGCACGCAGACGCCCTGAGCCGTTGCCCTCTGCCAGAGACGGACACAGCCCACGTGTCCGCGCTCTCTATTCTGTCCATCGCCGAATCCGACCTCCCCGTCTCTGCCGCGGACGTCGCAGCCTGCACAAAGGCTGACCCCGTCCTATCCCAAGTAGCCTCATGGGTTTTGAGGGGTTGGCCCACGGAAAAGGTAGCGGAAGAATTCCGACCATTTAAAGTACGACAAGCCGAACTCGCCCTTCACGGGGGTTGTCTTGTCTGGGGGGATAGGGTAGTAATCCCCACAGCCCTGCGGGCACGAATCCTGCCCGCACTCCACAAAAACCATCCAGGCATAGCGCGAATGAAAGCCTTAGCCCGTAGCTATGTGTGGTGGCCCTTGCTAGATTCGGAAATTGCAGACTACGTAAGCCGATGCAGGATCTGCCAAAACTCTAGGCCGAATCCCCCCACAGCCGCCCCTCGTGAGTGGGAAATCCCTAGAGGCCCATGGTCCCGTTTACACATTGACTTTGCCGGCCCTTTCCACGGCCGAAACTTCATGATAGTAGTCGATGCTTACTCCAAGTGGGTGGAGCTGGTAATCATGACCTCCACCACAGCAGAGAGTACAGTGAGGGCCCTTCGCAAGATGTTCGCCACACATGGGTTACCGGATGTGATAGTCTCCGACAACGGGCCCCAGTTTACCTCCACCACGTTCCAAGAATTCCTGGCCGAACAAGGAATCAGACACGCAGCCACAGCCCCTTATCACCCAGCTAGCAACGGCCGGGCGGAGCGCGCAGTTCGCTCAGCCAAAGAAGCCTTGGGCCGCATGGACCAGGGCGACTGGCAAGAAAGAGTGGCGGCTTACCTCTTGAGCCAGCACTCCATACCCTGCCCAACGACTAATAAAAGTCCCGCGGAGCTCTTGATGGGTAGGAGATTGCGAACCCCCCTAGACAGGCTCCATCCACTTTACGCAGGGGATCTGCCGAGCAACCTGGGGGCCCTTCCTTCCCACGCATTTAAGCTAGGGGATCCTGTATGGGCCCGCTCCTTTTCTGGGGATCCACGGTGGGTTCCCGCAACCATCACAGACCTGACTGGCCCCTGTTCCTTCAGGGTCGACCTGGCCGATGGAACACAATGGAGGCGCCACGTGGACCAGTTAAGGCGACGCCTCCCCGCGGATACAGACGGCCCGAACCTCTCAGGCACCCGCTCTCAGCATGAGCCACCCTCGATGACCTTCCCCCCAACGGACCGCCTCCACCCGGGGAACAGGGGACAAGCCGATACGAACTTTTCGGACAGACGCGCCTCACCCGGTTACTCCTTTCCTCGAAGCCCTTATCGAGACTCTGAACCTACCCCCCAACCAGACTGCACGGGGCCACTGTCGGACGCTCCTGTTGCCACGGAGACGCCACCCCGGGCAAACGGACATCGGACACCGGGCCCGGGGCCAGCGCCATCTCTTGGGACCGCGTCGCAGATTCACCGCCCCACCACGGACACACCTCCGCCGGCGGTTTCCCCCCCGACGACAACCGCCGGGGAGCCACGAAGGACGGGACGAGAACGTCACCGTCCCACCTACTTGAAAGACTATGTTTGCCCTTCCTAAGGAACTCTTTTGACTAGGGGGGGAGGGGTGTTGAATACTAGCGCGGGAAATACAAGCGCGGGAATAAGGACTCCCTTTCTGATTGGTTCCCGGGCAGAGCCGGTTCAATCCTCGCCCTGATAGGTCGAGCTACTCGACGCCCCATTGGCTCCTCGTTCAAACCCGGGGGTATAAATGTTTGGCGCGAACCACGCCACGTTGAATTGTAGTTACTCTGACCTCAATAAAGGTTGCTGTTGCATACCCGCTTGTCGCGTCCTTTCCCTTCGCTCCAAGATGCAAAATCTACCACAAATTTTGGTCTTGGATCTTATTTCTGTCTGAGCAATTCGTTTTATATTGTAATTGTCTCTTTTAAGATCCTGCTCTTTGATTGCTGCCTTAGAATCTATTTACTCCCTATTTTGAATCTTACATGTGGGTATTTTTCTAATCTTATACTAAAAACAACTGCATGGAGCATGATGAATTCATAGCCATGTGGAATCTGCATCTTTGTCCCCAGGACACAGCATATACTGAGCCACTCTTAAGTCTTTTTCCCTGAAATTATAAAATTGCACAATCAATTTAATATACTTTTAGTGTACTAGAATGCTAGAATAAATAAATTTCTTTCTGCTAAATTAATCTACTATATGATTTCCATCACTCTCATGATTGACTGCCTTTCTTGTCTTTTATTAAGAAAGAGCAGGCACAAGCTCACCCAATGTTCTTTTAGTCAATGGGATACTGTATATTTATAAATAAATATAGATTGCATCTGGTATATAACTTAGAGCTGACTCTTACCTGTTCAGCAAGCGATGTGCAATTAAACAAGCTGATAGAAGAAATTCTGCATAATTTTGGATGTTTTAAATAAGATGCTTGGTATGATTGCAAATAATCAATATTTTGCATTTGTTCCTATTGATTCTTCTTTGATATCCACAGAACTTTATCAAAAAGTCCCTGACCACTCATCCCAATCCAGCACAACCAACACAAAACCCTAAAAAGAATTATACTGCTATATATCAAGAATATCACAGAAATAATCAACAGACTATTACAACCATATTGAATTAGCATAGTACACAAGCCAATTAAAGCTCTTCAAAACATCCTAAGCAAACCAAAAGACCCAGCAACTCCAGAAGAAAAAACAGGAGTCATCTACAATGTACTGTACAGTGTACAAACTGCAATAATCATTATGTAGGACAAACAGGCAGAAGACTGGCAGAATACACCCATGAACACCAACTAGCAATCAGAAGACATGATGAAAATTCTTTAATTTCACAACATATAAACAGATTTAAGCATAGTTTCAATTAGGAAAATGTGACAGTCCTAGACCAGGCCAAGTCCAAAAAAGCCAGAGGATTTCTAGCAGCCTGGCACTCTGACAAATTAGCCATCAATAGACATTAACAACATCTAGACTATGCAAAAGAGACAATTAACCAGCCCCAAAGGGGGGAGGGAAAGACCCAAGCACCTCTCCACTAGCAATCAGCACCCAGATCAGCATAGATTAACTCCAAGGTTAACATCATACCAACAATCAAGTAAACAATGCTCCAATCAAGAAACTGCCAAAGATCCAGCAGTTAACAGCCTGACCAAGGAATTCTAAGACCACCTCACCAACACTGACAGGCAAGACCCCAGAATATAAACTGACAGCAAACTGCACACCTTACTAGCACAGATGATGTTACCTAGTTTGGTAATGAAACCTCTGCAAGAAAACAAGCTCAGAGAGAATCAAGGACCCCTGATTCTCCTTTTTAGGGTGGAATTTCTGTCTCAGTGAATCAAGGTCTAGCTCAATGATGACTAACTTTTTATGAACTGAGGGCCCAAAGCATGTGCGTGTGAATCTATGTGCATGTCCCCAAACCCCCCAAATGCAATGCGTGCGTGGTCCTCTGCATGCACCCCGCCCCACGCATTTACATGTGCCCCACCACCCCTGTGCATGGCTGCACCCCCTGCATGCAGCCCCACATGCACACCCAGTCCACATATGTACATGCTCCCCCCTGCACATGTGTCCATGGGCCACACACACACATACCCTGCCCCCCATGTATGCACAGCAGAGCTCTGAAGTCCAGCTGGCTGGCGGGAAGCACATACACACATGCATGGCAGAGCTGAATGGGAGCAATGGGTCGCGTGCCCACAGAGACAGCACTGCATGCTATCTGTGGCATGTGTGCCATAGGTTCACCATCACGGGTCTACCTGGATTAGTTACATCTCCTTATTTTATTTGTGATCTTAAATTTAGGATAGAATATTTTCTGACAATGATGCTTTTCTTTTGGCCTGAATGGAGATGCATGCATGTAATTGCATACACACATACACACTGAGTATGTCAAATTCAAATATCTAAATTCTGACTTTGTCTACAAAACAGGTATTATACTTTCAAAATGTGAGCCAAAAGTGACAGGCAAATCCATTTATTTAAATCTTTTCAGCTCAGAAAATAAAATTTTTAAAAAGCTTATTGGTGCCAGAACTAATAAGGAGTATACGGGCGGTGGGGGGAGGAATGAGGTGTATGTGCATATGGAGGGAGAAAGATTTAACAGTGCCACTCTTTCTAAACTGATCGTTTCCTTTCTTATAAAAAATGTTGTATCTCCTGTATTTACTTTCCTGGCATAATATATGATCGATGTTTAAAGAGACAGACATATACATAAATAGAATATTATAATATTTGCCATGAAACATTTCAGAATAGAATATAAATTACCAAAAAAAAAATTAGTAATGACATTAACAGTAAATTAAAAGCTGTTAATATAAAGCATAGTGTTAAAAAGGCAAGAGAGAAAGGGAGAACATATACAGTACACTACAATAGCAGAGTTGGAAGGAACCTTGGAGGTCTTTTAGTCCAACCCCCATCTAGGGAGGAAACCCTATACCATTTCAGACAAATAGCTATTCAACATCTTCTTAAAGACTTCCAGTGTTGGAGCCTTCACAACTTCTGGAAGCTGATTAATTGTTCTAACTGTCAGGAAATTTCTCCTCAGTTCTAAGATGCTTCTCTCCTTGATTAGTTTCCACCCATTGCTTCTTATTCTACACTCAGGTGCTTTGGAGAATAGTTTGACTCCCTCTTCTTTGTGGTAACCCCTGAGATATTGGAACACTGCTATCATGTGTCCCCTAGTCCTTCTTTTCATTAAACTAGACGTACCCAGTTCCTGCAACCGTTCTTCATATGTTTTAGTCTCCAGTCCCCTATTCATCTTTGTTGCTCTTCTTTGCACTCTTTCTAGAGTCTCCACATCTTTTCTACATTGTGGCGACCAAAACTGAATGCAGTATTCCAAGTGTGGCCTTACCAAGGCATTACAAAGTGGTATTAACACTTCATGTGATCTTGATTCCATCCCTCTGTTTATGTAGCCCAGAACTGTGTTGGCTTTTTTGGCAGCTGCTGCACACTGCTGGCTCATATTTAAATGATTGTCCACTAGGACTCCAAGATCCATCTCACAGTTACTACTATTGAGCAAGGTACCACCTATATTGTACCTGTGCATTTCATTTTTCTTGCCTAAATGTAGAACCTTACTCTTTTCACCATTGAATTTCATTTTATTAGATAGTGCCCAATGTTCAAGCTTGTCAAGATCCTTCTGTATCTTTAGCCTATCTTCTGGAGTGTTGGCTATTCCTACCAGCTTAGTGTCATCTGCAAATTTGATGAGTTCCCCATTTATTTTCTCATCCAAATCATTGATGAAGATGTTGAAGAGTCCTGAGCCTAAAACGGAGCTTTGGGGTACTCCACTGCATACTTCACTCCATGTAGACGCAATTCCATTGAGGACTACAAATATCATTTGTAGTAGTTATTTGCTCTTGCTCTCACTCTCCCTTACCCCTCCTTCTATAAAAAATCCCCACGCAAATAAATACCCACATTTCAATGAACCCTAAATAGCAAATTAAAAAAACAACTGATAAAAGACCCACTTACTAACCCAAAAGACTGGGACAGAGGAATATATTTCATACTAGAATAATCTTCCGGGTTCTTGTTTTTCTCCACATAGATAGCATTTTGAGACAGGAAGGCCCCATCAATGGCTACTTTTCCTGTCAGTATCACTTCATATGCATTTCACACTTTTAAGAAATATCTAAAGAGGAGACAATTACTGACTGGTCATCCATGGTCTCCATGAACAGAAGTTTGCACCAGCAGGGAGACATCTAACAAAACTACACCCCCCACATCCATTTAGATATTTCCCCAGTGACTGAAACATATGGGAGCACATTGTCCACAAGGTTAAAGGTGGAAAGCAGTCATGGCTCCAATATTCATTCATACTATGTTATGCACTCAGAAAAAACACCTGAAGAGAAAAAGTGCACGTTGTTTTCCTGTTGTTATGTATAGTTATTTGAAGTCATAAATGTTGCTTGGAAAAGCAGTTGGCTATTAATTTACATAGTACATGGTTACCTAGTCATTATTTATTTTCCCTGCAGTATATATTGTCTCTCATTATCTCACCACTCCTTACTGCAAAAGGAAACTATTATTATAAAGCAGATGCAGAGTGGGCTGATTCATCTTTTTCTGTTTTTCACTTCTTATGTTCCTTTTATTTTCCCACCTAGCTTCATCCTTTTCAATTTGGATGTGGTCTCATGTTTACATGATAGAGTAGAAGTGTACCTCCCTTAGCCTCTGAAACAATTGTGTCTGACTTTCAGAAAACCTATAATTTGGCCACTGAATTTTAATTTTCTCTAAGGGCAATATAGAGGGTATTTGTCCTGTCTCTCACTAATGTTTATTTTGTCCCCACTCAGAGTATAACTTCCAGCATGTGACTTAGTGTGAGAATTAAATTTCACACAATCTGCAAAAAAACACAACATGATAGCAATGTCTACTGCAAAAAGAAATAATATAAGGAAACCCCCCCTCCCTCCCCACCAAAAAAGGGTGATTGAACATTCCATTAAACAGGACACAGATAAGAAATGTGAGACGCCAAATGCACCTTTGTTTTTGATACCTGCTGCCCAAGTTTAGAGGAAGTTTACAGTCTGAGAAGTGATACCATACTCAAAATCCTGACAGGAGAGTTTCATTTCTTCTTACCCCCAAGTCTCTCCCACAAAATCCTATTTATAGCTGGTGAAAACTAGTTAGCACATTTAGATTCAACTGCAAAGTCATTAGAAAGTGAGTTCAGCCTTTAGATAATTTAATGATTTGCTGGCTAGCCCATGACATCAGTAATAGAACATCTTGCTTGCTTGGGCAAGTACAGTCAATCTCCCCAAAGAAAGTGGCTTTCACATATCTTCACTTCCTATAAAATTGTGAGGAAGTACTCCAAAGAGGTGAGTAGAACCAAAGAGAAGTAGGAAATAAATAAAAAAGTCCTAGCAAAATCTAAACAGAAGGCTGTCATGAAATATCGTCTCTGTAATGAACTATGAATGGGTTTGAAACACAAACCCTTATGCAAACAATGTAATTGGACTATATTGATTTTATTTGAAATTCTGTTTGAAATTTGTTCTCCTTTGCTTTTCCTGCTTCCTCCTTTCCTCAGTTAACATCTCTTTTTATATCTAGAGATTTGCCTTCATTATTTTTTAAAATGATTTTCCTGTTCTACACTCCTTATGCTTCAGGATTCATTCTTTCTTCTATTTCTAATCATGTTAGGAAGATTTAAATCACTTTCCTTTCTGCTTTTCTTAGAGCTGGACTGAAGAGAAAAATCCAAAATAAAAGAGCTAACTACTCTCTAAGTCCTTATACAAAAAGTTCAGCTTCACATCTTCTTTTAATTATTTTTACTAGGAATTCTTGGGAAAAGGATCTGCTGGACTTCCAGGGAAGAAATAGTGAATTGAAAATGGCTCTGCTATGATGAGCTGGTGACAGTGGTAGAATGTCCTCTTGGGTCAAGGAGAGAATTTGAGATTGCCCACAAATGCTCCAGACAACTGCTTCTTGTGAGGCAACCACAAGACAGCAGGCTCTGATAGGTTTAGAGATATCAGAGATGAAGGAATAGCTATTGTTTTGCTTAAACCATAGGAAATGCCTTCAAAAGGATACTGAGTTCACATACTTTTCTAATAACTTTTGGAAATTGTTTTTAACTGCTTTTCAACTATTAGGATCCAATGGATTGACAGGTTTTACTGTACTAGATTAAGCTTTTTCCATTCTTAGTGAAGAAAGCTTTAAATGCAAGTTTAAGGACTTAAACATCCTTTTAGAATAAACAGCAAAAAGAAATTTGATCTTGGAAAGTTACAGATGGATTAGGGATCCAGATGGATTTGAAAAATTCTTCCCATGGGAAATATTTTTAGTTTCAAAATTTGACCAATAGGCTGAAGCTTTGAAGGTTAGCCACTAGAGGTAACCAGGAGGAGCTAATGATTATAATTAAAGAACATTTAAATTTTACTTACTAATATAGAGTAGAACAATACTAAAAGAGAATTTGATAACTAGCCAGATTATTTGGGTATTAAAGTTTCTTTACCATGTGGAATGGGAAAAAGGAATAATTACCCTTAAGATTAGTTGTTCTGTTTGCTTCACCTAACTAAAACAAATGAAACAGGATATTTGTACCAAAACCCCCTGTGGGGAGGTAAATGAGTAATGAATGTCATGTCTCTGTTTTGGAAGATGGTGTATGAGGTTTACATGACACAGGAAGGGTGTCTACATGACACAGGAAAGCCAGGTACTTTGGGATAATCGATAAGTTGTCTAAGAGTATAAAAGACTGTAAACAACTTCCCGTTGGGGTTCAGATTTTGCTTGACCAATCGCTACTGAACCTTTGTGCAAATAAACCTCTCCCTCTGACAAAGAGCTGGTCTTGTCTCATTTTCTGCTACATTTCTGGCACCCCAGAGTGGGACAACCAGGCGATCTTTCACTCTGGACGACCGGGACCCCACGCTGGCGGAAGGATCCGAACCCTGGGTACCTCTGGCGCCATGAGGCTTCTTGCTTCAGAGGAACGGTGAAGGACACCTTCCACCATCAAGGGAAATCCCAGTCAGCCCAAGGTGTGAAAAGGGAAAGGAGAAAATCTGAACAAATCCTGGCCAGGACAAGAGGGAATACAAGACCTGCCGGCAGGCAAGTATAATATAGTGTTGTGTACCTACTTCGCTTGAGAGTAGAAGAGGGTACCTGATCACCGCCCTGGACTTGGGACGTCGATCCTAATGAAGTCCATGTTAGGTTGTGTGGGAGGTTAAACCACTGCAGTTTCCGTTGGTGACTGTCGAGTGTCCAACACCACAAGTCAGTGGTAGTGTTTTAAAACATGGGAGGAGGAGAGTGTTGCCTTGTGTGTGCATGTATGAGATGAAGGAAATTCCTACTAAAGGTTTGCCTTCAACCTGAGTAAAAACCCTCTGCATTTATCTGGCCAACCTACTCTATTGGTCCTAAAGTAGAAACCTGGCCTCTAGAAGGCAGTTTTGATTTAGATTTTGACAACAAATTTGCTGATTTTCTGGCCAACATCAGATGAACTGAAGAGAAGTTCTACCTGAGTTTTTGGTTTGTTTTTTTCCCCCCAAAGTGACTGAGGAGTCCACAGGGATACGTTAGAAAGCTGTTGCAGCAGTAATAGTTGTCTTTAGAAAGGAAAGTAGAGCTTGAGCCCCACCCAGATGCAAATGATGTGTTAATGAAAGTCTCCATACATCTGGATCTTTAAAAATTAGCCAGTACGGCTGGCAGGTCCAAATTTTGAAACAGAACACCCCAGGGCAATGACAGGTATTAACAATCTAGTGCTTAAGGAGATAGAACAACAGGCGTAACTTCGAGCACAAGTAAGAAATTTAGCAGGTAATAAGGTAAAGCCTGTCTGAATGGGAAGTCCTAGATAATTGGACTTGATTAATTTGATGTAATGTCTGTTAAAATGCTTAGGTGTGCATCTACTAATAACATGTAGAATTGAATGGCCTTGAATTGATTGCGATATGTTTAACCAAGCTAGCAGAATAAATAAGCTTCTCAGCTTGGACTTGAAGCTGTGGGGAATGGGAGCGTAGTTAGGATTTAAGCTGCTCTCTGAGTTTCCACTGCTTGGAGAATGAGCCACATGTTTCTCAAGGAAAGAAATTTGAAGATTTAAAGGGACAGAACCTTCCCCAGGCCTGAAAGTGTTGTTCCATGGTATGTGTGCATATGTATGTGTGTGTGTGTAATAATTTCCAGACCTGGAGGGAAGTTGAGATCCCTTCATAATAGAAAATGGAGCTCATTGGCTCCCTGAAATACTTGTAATAACTGCTTTGCATGAAGAAAGAATGAAATGGGATTTTTGTGTGTGAAATTAATATACACAAACAGTCTGCTTGCAGTGCAAATGTGAGCATGTTGATGGTAAAAGTTGGTGTGAATGTACTTCCCTTTTGCTTAAAGATTCGGAGAAAATTATTTTGTTGAGAGAATGTAGAGTTAAAAAAGGAGTGAGATTCCTGTGTGGGTTATTAATTTTTTCCCCTTGTCCTCTTTCTGTCTAATGGGAGGGAAAGTTTGTCCAAAATGTTTGTATTTTCCATAATGTAGAAGCAGCTATGGACACACACACACACAGATAGAAAGAGAGACAGAGAGAGAGAGACCCCATTCAGAATTAGATTGAAACTATCTCCTTGACTTAACTTAACTTAACAGAGCTTTTCCTAGGTTGATTTTTGCCCTGGCACAAAAGCCTAAGTAGTGATATCTCCCTTTTAACCCTGTGGGGAAGGATCAATTCCCCTCAGACAATCAGTAGCAGGAAAGGTGGGGGGAGTGCGGCTTTTCTGCTCCCTTTAACAATTTTTTTCTATTTACCCTTCTGTCTGAGAAAGGAGGGGCTACTGGGTGGACTGCTCACGTAGCTTTGCCTTTCATTGTTTTGGTTTTCTTATATTTTATTTTCTGCTCTGAATATAATTTTAATTTTGTTATTTCTGGGAAAGTTTTGAGGTTTAAGATGTTAAACTAAACCTAAATAAAAAGAAATGATTTTGAAAGATTTTGTTTGCATTTGTACGTGTTTTAACCTACTTAATGAGAATTTGCTTCCATCTGAATGGAATCTGAACTTATCTCACATTTTACTAAAAGTAGAGAACTGACACAAAAGTTTGATCCAAATATATTTCAGAGCATGGACCCAAAGTACTCCATTTAGATTGTTTGTTTTATTTTTGAAGCTCTTTTCTTACCCTTATTTTTCTCCTTCCTTAAATGTCTTTATGTTTGAATGCATTTTGAATGCTTTGTTGGGGCATCACAAGTTGTTGCCCTTTTAGAAAAAAAATCTAAAAGATGGGAAATGTGGAATGGAAATTGTGACAGAAGCTCAGAAAGTAGATGTGAATAAAGATGGAAGAGAGGATAAGAAAGTGTTGTTGTCAGTTGTAGGAGTAATGATGGATAAGAGGTTAGGAGACCAGAAAAGACAGAGAAGGGACTTTGGAAATTGAGGATAATGGAAAGGAAGGTGGCAAGGCAGGGGAAGAGGAATGTGGGCAGGACAAACTGGAAGAACTCAGTGTTTTAGATGTGGAAAGGACAGACATTTTTCTAGAACTGTCCACAAAAGAAAATAGAAAGAGAGAGGGAACAGCAAGTATATTGACTGATGGATGAGGATGAAGAATAGGATGGGAAGGATGAAATATTTTTTGGTTATTGTGGATCATTTGGCTCGATGGGGGGAAATGCAAATGCAAAAATTACTGTTAGAATTTTGTTGGAACATATTGTACCCAGAGGAAAGAAGTTGGAATATCACCATTTAAGATGTTATTTGGAATACCAAATATGGGGAGGGAAGGTCTACCAAACATTGAAGTAAAATACAAAATGTTTAGAAAATATGTACAGGAACTGTCCAGATGTTTTTCTTTCTTAAGACAGAAAGGCATTCATGTGCAAAACGCCACCCTTGAGCTTTGCAGTGCACCAGTTAAAAGCAGGACAGTGGGTGCTAATAAAGACCTGGAGAGATGGAAAACAAACTCCAAGTTGGGAAGGACCTTTAATTGTCCTGTAAACTACTGAGACTGCATTTCGGACTGCTGACAAAGGGACTCATTACTTCTGAATGAGAGAGCCTGTGCCAGCCCTAAAGGAATGGAAGGTGGAGTCTCACCAAGGAGACCCATTGAAGCCAAAGTTTCAATGGACTTAATGGTCTGGTGGACAATCATGCTACCAATAAGAGGGCAATATTTGCACTCAGACTAATTTTTGTGTTATGTAAAGCAGAGTGGTTGCCTATGCTCTTCCCTCAATTGCAGAAAACTATGATTGAACAAATTCCAATGTGTGCCCTCCCGGATATCTTGGTTTTGTAATTGTACTTGTGGATATTGTTGTTCTTCTCCTCATTGTATCGATTGTATTTTGTGTGTTGGGTGTAAAGTGTTTATACACCAATTAATCACTGGAAAATGGACCACAATATAAAGAATTTGGAATTGGAATAGATAGAAAAGGAAAAGATCCATAGGTTTGGCTAGTATTGATGAAAAAAAAACAAATATACAAAAGTATATTTAGTCATAATACCAGGAATATGAAAAATTAGAATTGCCTGAATCCCCAAGATAGTTGTAAATATGTTTGTACAATTGGCAGAAAAAGAAAAAAATTCTTACGGAAAAAAACTGTTTTCTGTGCAGTGGTACGAAAAAGGGAGAACAGTGGCTATGGGAAGTCTTGGAAGCTAGCCCACAGATATCCAATAATATGTTTAGAGCAAGAAACATCACAGCCAGAACTCGCTTTGCCGGTATTATCTGGACTCTGTCAACTAACTTAGTGGGAAGGAACTGTTTTACAAGAAACCAGAGTGTACCGGTGGGAGATCTCATATGTTTAGGGCTCTGGGACTAGGAATATAAATTCTGGATGTCACCCAATAATGGAACAGAGCCTGAAAACTTTGATACCACCATACTTGATTATCTGGGTAGTAAATCAGAAGTGTGGATTGCCCCAGATAATATGTATTGGATAGGTGGCAACCTTGCATATGAGAGATTACCAGGGAATTGGTCAGGATCCTGTGTTCTTGGGTGGATCAAGCCCTCCTTCTTCCTATTACCCATCCAATCCAGGCAGGTACTGGGAGTCCCTGTTTATGACCCGGTAGGCCTGCAAAGGCGTAGAAGGGACATGGAAACAGCATTTTCCAATTTCCCCTGTAAAGAGTTGGTCGCGTATGAAAGGACTGATGTTTGGGACTCGGAAAGAATAGTCTGTACCTATGGGCGAGTTACTTGGGCAGAGGATGGGTCATATGGATACCGGACTCCTATCTATATGTTAAACAGAATTATCCGATTACAAATGGTGTTGGAACTGGCTGGTAAAAGGTTAGATAAGGCCCTAAACATATTATCTGGAGCCACGGACAAACTCAGGATAGCTGTATACCAAAATAGATTGGCCCTGGATTATATCCTGGTTAAGGAGGGAGGAGTGTGCGTGGAAAATTTAACCTTTCTAATTGTTGTTTACAAATGGATGAAACAGGAAAAGTCATTAAACAATTGACCACTGAAATGAGACAACTCACTCATAATGCTGACCAGAAATGGAGTGGATATAACTTTAAAGAGATCTTTAGTGGATGGTTCCCTAAACTGTCTGGTCTGCAAGCTATAGTGGCTCTAATAGGTTTCATCGCCACAGGTTGTATCATCATCCCATGCATTCTCCCCATCTTCATAAAACGATAATTAACAGCCTATCATTATTAGCAAAAAGGGAGGCAGTGACACAGGTGATGGCAATGTGGGAATATGAGAGAATAACGGGTACAGAAAATTGTGAAACTCCTCCTGAAAAGGCGGAAGAGTTTCAAAGGGAGGAATAAAAGAGAATTTGATAACTAGCCAGATTATTTGGGTATTAAAGTTTCTTTACCATGTGGAATGGGAAAAAGGAATAATTACCCTTAAGATTAGTTGTTCTGTTTGCTTCACCTAACTAAAACAAATGAAACAGGATATTGGTACCAATACCCCCTGTGGGGAGGTAAATGAGTAATGAATTTCATGTCTCTGTTTTGGGAGATGGTGTACGAGGTTTACATGACACAGGAAGGGGTTCTACATGACACAGGAAAGCCAGGTACTTTCGGATGATTGATAAGTTGTCTAAGAGTATAAAAGACTGTAAACAACTGCCCTTCGGGGTTCAGATTTTGCTTGACCAATCGCTACTGAACCTTTGCGCAAATAAATCTCTCCCTCTGACAAAGAGCTGGTCTTTTCTCATTTTCTGCTACAATACTGTTTTAACATTGATCATAATGAAGGCTGGTTTTGAACAATGGGCCCAGAGATTAATGTTAAGAGTGTCTACCTCTATAGTTAGACTACATTTAAAAGATGTTATGGAAGAGGAATACATTTTACATTACAAGATTGAGACTGATCCGAGAGTTAATTTAAAATGGCAGAATACAAGAAGACAGGGAAAAAGATTCTACACTGAACATACAAATGAAACCAGCTCTTATGTTAATAATTAAAGGGGATGTACAAATAACAAATCAAAGAGTGGCCTGAATAGCTTTCCTGTATTGAAAAGTATATATAAAAAGATTTATTGAAGCTTTGAAGAATGTTATGAGAATGAACAAAGAAAGAAATGAAAAGAAATCAAGTTCTAGGATACTAATTGAAAGTACTGAAGGCTGAACTATATTGCTATATTTTAAAAAGAAGTTACATGTTACATTTTTTTTTACACTTGTGATGGAAAAGTCATTTCTTTATATATTTTTCTTTTTTTCTATTATGTTATTTTTTAAATTACTATTTTATTTTTTTCTGTTTTCTATTTTTATACTTTTATTTTTTTAAGTTTATATTATTTTTTATCTTTTTAATTGTAATATTTAAAAAAAATGGAAATGCCTGATACTGAGCCTTAAATTATTTTCTGTCCCACCAAAGTCAAGGACGTAATCTTTTTTATGCATTGGTTACATTTCACTTTCTATTAGAAAGCTCTGCTTAGTTTCACTGATATAAGCAGAATGCTTACTTCTACAGACTATTAATGTTATTAATAACTTTGACAATTTTGATTTTTGTTCTTAATGTTTCAAATGATAAAGAACTATTAGTATTTGGTAACAGTTACACATACATCTGTAAGTTTCCTATATATTTTTTCAGACCTTGCTTAAGGTAAAGTTGTCCACAATATCTATGTTAGTGTGTGAATGTCTCTGTGTGTGAGTGTGTGGGCTTGTGTGTTAGAGAGAGGGGGGAGGGAGAGAGAGAGAGAGAGAGATTGGCAATGATAATAATTACTCAAAGGTATAGATATATGCTTTGTTTGTAAGCACTTTTATATCCTGTAGGTTGGATAAACAAATTGGACCTTCAGTTTTTAAAGATTTCAGATCTTGATTGTTCTAATGTAGAAATTGAACCCTGGGGTATTAGAAATACATATACAATCTTTGTGTATGAAGTCTCATGTCACCACAAAGTTATTTTATTGTCTCACAAGAATGCTTTGCCTACTTGAGTAAGGTCTAAACTGTCTGTGTGAATATGTGTGTGTGTGTGTGTGTGTGTGTGTATGTGTGTGTGTGTGTATGGGTGTGTGTGTTTGGATCATTTAATTTTTAAAGACAAAAGCACTCATTTCAAAATGTTTAGGTTGTCATTTGAAAAAAATTCCTTAATAACTTAAATTGTCTCATGTTAATAATAACTTTTCTGGTTTCATTTAATATTTGTCCCATAATTTAATACACTTGTTTATAATTCAGCGAGGAAAAATGATTTCATGTCAACATATTGGTTTGGTACATCTTCTAATGCTTACAGATTTTACATTGTGTACTAAATGACAGGTTTTATTAAAAAATACTACATATGTTTTAAAATTTTATTATTCAAACCCTAGTTTTGAGGAGTTGATAGAATTTATTATAAGTAAACAATAGAAATATGTCTGCATTAATATATTTGGGAATGTTTCTGCCTCAGGTTGGATGTATGATGTAAAAATTATGGCAATCATATAGCAGTTTCTATTAAGATACTTAATAGATGTCTACAGACAAATGTATTAGCTGACTAAATATATTTCCTTTGCTCTAGGAATTAATGGCTATGTCATTTGAAAAGGATCATAATTTCTCTGCGTTTTTTAATCAACAAATTATATACCAATGCTCCTTTTAATTGTTTAGCATGGGGTTTGAGAAACTGCCTGAAAAGGAAGCTACCAAAATTATGGGTCCAGGTGTTGTAGCTTTCTTTCAGCATATGCAAAGTAATCCTTGTTTTCTTCATACTCTCTTATTCAGTACCTTCTGAAACTACTCGAAGATGATACATTAAAATGTAAGGCAATCTGTGGGGGAAATATTTTATTTTAAAGTGTGAGATCTCAGAATTTAGGGCTATAGTAAATCATTGTTAATGTAGGAGAGAGACTGGCTGAGTCAGGATTAGGAGTCAAATGAAGAATTAGTCTAGAATCCCTTGGTGGGCACAACAGGGTAAAATCCATCCCCCGCATCAGTCTGAGAAGATTCCTGTGTATGGGCTTGAACCATTGAACCCTTGACATCTGGGTCTGGTTGTTTATGCTTGACAGTTACTTTTCCTGAGAAATATTTTCTGAATCTAATGTAAACATGCCAAACAAATAGTGATACTTTACTTATTCCTCCCCTCCTTGTGTTTCCCCCTCCCTTTTGTTATTTCAACCATCAGTGGGCCTTCCTGAACAAAAAATGCTAACTATAATTACTTATTTTAAGTACCATACACAAGGACAGATCAATCTGTGCTGTTCTTGCAGAGTTAATTGATTCACATTGAACAGTTCATACAAACATCTTCACTTTATGTTCTGTGTCAGACAATTCTTGAATTTCAAGAATATTTTGAGAACTTATTTAAAAGTTGCATTTTAGCTGTTTGTTTCTTGACAGGTTAGCATATCTGGTTGTATCCAGCAATTTTGGTATAGACAGATACAATGGTTCCATAGTTCATGATTTTTTTTCATGTCAGAAGGCATCAGGCATGCTTCTGAGATGCTGCAAAGGATCTTTGTTCTAATGTGAAAAGCATTGTATACTGAGAAGAAATTCCAATTTACGGATTATCTTCTTGCTGCATGACACATATGCATACAAATATTCAGACAGACATAGACTTATTTTTTCCAAATAAGCTAAACATGTTGTTGCTTTATATACTATCTTCAATAAACATAAAATAGCTATATGGGACAAATCATTAGTGATGTACATTATAGAAAACAGGGTCACTTTGTCTAACTTTCCAAGATATAATTTTTTAATTTACCCTTCAAGCTTTTGCAACTTCTTGATTTAAAAGGATTCTGAAACACAAGGTACAAACTGCTTTGAGCTCCTATGTAAAAAAATTAATTAAGACAACGTTTTGGATCATAACCAGTATATTATCTTGTATTACAGGTATTTGAGACCTGGAAAGACCCATGAAATCTTTTTTGTCGGATCCAGCTGTGGCAGTTCCTTTCGTCCAAAATCTGCTTCTGGCAGCCATGGTGTTCTAACATCCACCTATGTAAACATCAACAGATATAATAGTAAACCTGTCCAAGTAGTAGAACATTAGTGACATCTCATTAATTTTTCATCCATGTTTTACCCATATATAAAAACCCAAGAATTATTTGTAGTCTCTGTAAATTCTAGCATCTCTATCTGATCAAATCCCACAACCTGGGGCTTAATCTGAGGGCATTTTCTTAAATAACACTAAGAATTCCTTGCAAATAACTTACATAAGTTCGCAGCCCTTATAAAGACTGCTAGTGCCTGACAGAGAGCTATTTTTAATCTGAATGTGCTGTTGAATCATTGTAGTTTCCCCATTCGATATGGGAAATGCAAAATTGACTCAGGCACTGCTGGTTAAAATAGCCTATGCTATTCCATTGCAATGGTTTTCCTTTCATTGTACTGGAGGAAAGAAAGTCAATCAAGCAAGTTGTTCTCTCTAAAATGGAGCTCTAATGGAAGCTATTTTGGCAATTTGCCCACACCGGTCTTGTATAAAATCGAGCAGATTGCAAGAACATTCATCTTTAATGTAAGGTGCTACCTGGGGTGAGTACAGAGACCAGCATGTGGTGTTCTTCTTTATCCATGAGCCAGATCAGCACAGAGGTGGCAGACATGCTGGGAAAAGCAGCTGTCCAGCAGTGATTAGAGGATGGAAAACACAATAGCATGGTTTTGAGGAGTCACAATATTCTAAGAGTTTAGTGAAATGTGTGTGTGTGTGTGTGTGTGTATGTGTGATTGTACAAATAGAGTTGTGATGTATTTCCAAGCTATCAACCAAATCTTTTGGTTGTTAGGACAATGGTTACCTTGTCATAAAAAAGTATAAGGGAAATTGTGCTCTATAGACATGAACAAAAAATGAAAGCAAAAATTATTCTAAGTAGCAAATTCTTCACCATGTGTACTATAGTCTTTCTGACACCACCAATCCTCTCTGGGTTTAGAACACCATGATTTGCTGTATGAGATGTTTATCACATAGTTTAAAGAAGAAAAAACTTTCTAGACAGCTGGATGCAACTCACACTAGAAGAATGAAAATTAAGAATAATTCCTAAAATGGAAGGTAACCAATGAGAGATGCTAATCTAAACAAGAAAGTGGACCAAGGAAGAAGAATGTAATGTAAAAATGTAATTTTGAATCCATAAAATTAGAAAACAGAATGAAATGTATTGGTGTAATTGGTAAATTCCAAAACTAGTTTTGACAATCTATTCTGATTCTTCAATATATATCTAATATATTAAAAAGCTCATTTCCTTGCCATCCTTTGAGGATAGGTTGGCAATGCAATTGTTTCTGTAAGAATATTGCACCATAAAGAAAGAGTTGTTACTTGCATCTGCAAAATGCAAGTACAAATTTGTAAAGAAAAGAAATGTCTTTAAGAAGTAACATTTTTAATAACAGCTAGAATGAAGACTGTTTCTACCTAAATAAATAAACATTGTATGTTCCAGGATGTCGTGTTATTGTTCTGAATGTGCTAGCTATGTGAAAGCCCATCCTGAAGGAAATGCAGACCAAATTCTTCAAGATATTAGGGTTTTTTAAAATTTACTTCAAGATATGCTTCACCTCAGGCAGATTTTTCTCTCAAAATAAAAATAAAAATGAGACAAAAATGATAAAAATAAAAATGGAAGAAATAAAATGACCAGAGAAGTAGTAAAATAATTACACAATGTTAAGCGGTATTTGATATGAATATTGTGTTTTAAAAAGAGGATCTGAAAAAGAGAAGTAGATTTCAGACAGATCTTAAATGTAACTTGTCACCAATCTATATAGTGATATTAGGGAATGTTATCTGTTACATTTTTATTGATAACATTTTTTGCTTGGTAGTAAGGGTGAGATACCTTTTATGTGTCCACCAGTATTATTTTGCTGTATCATGTCACAGCCACATTTTAGAAAACAATAACAGCAGTTACTTGCTACCACAACTTGTTTTAGAGGCATCAACAAGATCAATGCTCAAAGGCTGGCAACCATAAGTTTTGTCCTAGAATAGACACACGTAACTTATGGCTGCAAATTCCATGTAGTACTTCTCTCCCACCATCCCGAATTTTGGAGGCCTCAGAACTGCTGATATCATACCATTAAAACTTGGTGACAAGTCAGTCATTTTGGATTCTGGCAGGAAGATACACTAATCTCTTACATAGGGTGCTTCTGCACCTAAATCAGCAGGAACCAGATTGAACCTATAATCTTCATGGTAAAAAGTAATAGGGGATGAAACACAAGTTATGTCTATAAAAAGAATGCTAGCATCTTTCCTAAAACATGAAAGACATGTTTCCTACATGAAAACATAGCAATACTGGTATGATGATCTGTGTTGAGATATGTCAGTTGATTAAAAAGTTTTTGTTGCTTACTTCATGGGAGCCAAATGAGAGACTTGACAAAATTAATCTTGCTCTTATGTGAGAATAGATGAGTAAATTGTCTTTCCATTAGACATAATAGCAGTATTCCAATATCTCAGGTGCTGCCACAAAGAAGAGGGAGTCAAGCTGTTCTCCAAAAAACCAGAAGGCAGAACAAGAAGCAATGGGTGGAGAGAAGCAACCTAGAACTAAGGAGAAATTTCTTAACAGAACAATTAATCAGTGGAACAACTTGCCTCCAGAAGTTGTAAGTGCTCCAACACTGGAAGTTTTTAAGAAGACATTGGACAACCATTTGTCTGAAATGATATAGGGTTTCCTGCCTAAGCAGCAGAGTGGACTAGAGGACCTCCAACATCCATATTCAACTCTTGTCTGTTTCATGCTCTGCCCTATTGGGTTAAGAACAAGAGAAAATGAGGATTGTACATTTCTGTCTTATTTGTACAATTTGTACAATCTTCTTCTAGTGGTACTCTCTGTGAATATGCTTTGTGATCATGATTCTCTTTACATAGTAGAAGTCTCCTCTTATTTGTGTATCATTTGCAAAATCTAAACACTAAAGTATCTAAGGACAAAATTCAAAAGAAAATAAACCAAAGAAGCACTATATCCCAGAACTGTTTTGCAAATCAGCATTTGGCTTCCAAGGAAATAAATTGTAATCATAAAGCATGCACTATCTTCAACTAGCCTGACTTCAGAACAGTTAGAAGATGGTGAATAAAGAATGTTTGTAAGGTAGCATTCATGAACATAAACAGTTTGTTGCTTTATTGCACAAGCAAGGCCATCAGTGTCTAGCTGACTTTTAACTATTCAGATAAGATACACTGGAAAAAACATGATTTGTCACATTCATTTCTGTACAGAGATGAAAAGAAGCCATTTCTCTAGTTACCATGAATAGTGATGCCTGAATTGTGTTTGTAATTGAGGAGAAAAAGATCAAATCATAACCATCGTACTTACTGAAAATCTTGCAGAAGGATATATCTTCAGCTGTCTTTCTTTTCCCAAGGCTAACTTTTCATGGTCTCATATTTATTTTACAAAGTGAGCCTGGTAACCCAAGCTACAAATCAGTGCAGGTGTGAATATATATCTGAGTTTATCCAAAAGCCTTGAAAACTACTCTTAAGAATAACAAAATTTTATGGGTAGTGAGAAGGAATTCTTTCAAAGCTAATAGAGTCCAGCTTGACATTCAAATCAGGATGGTTGTATAGCAAGATATGTCCTCTAGCAGAGACTAATAGTTGCTAGGTTCAGGAGAAACAGAGCTTCAATTGCCACTACTATTTTCTCCATGTCTGTCACCTGAAGCAATTACTACACTCTGCTTAATAATAGATATGTCTATGATTTGGATATTACTTTTTATTGATAATCAATAAAATGTGGAAATAGTACAGGTTTTTTTCTGTTCATTTATGATGCTGTAGAACCCCAGAACCTGTGTAAAATAAATGTCTTTGGAATTATGAACTCAGAAATTTGTTTTGTCTACTGAACCCCCATTTCTCCAATTAAATGCGCCAACTTCAACAGCCACTCTACCCTTACAATAACAGTCTTTTCATTATAGATACTATTTAAAACTGGGAAGCAGGAATCTTTCCAGGTTAATTGCTTGTCCCACAGAAAGCTGTTGCCACATCCAATCAATTTTCTATATTAAGTTCTTAGCCAAACTAGTCTTTATATGCTTTCTGCAAGTCAGTAACAAAACTTTTGGATTTCAAGCAGCCATTTAATTGTTTAGTCTTTTCCTTGGTTGGATGATGTAGAAAATCTTGGCTGTTTTTTAGCCTTTGCTATTCTGAGGTCAGGTTATACTTTCAGAATCTCTTTATTGCCTGTGATCTTTTCTTTAGTCAGGAATGCTATTTGTTGCAGACTTAGGTTCAATTTTCTTCTTTCTTTCTTCTTCTCCCAAGTCTTATGCTAACTCCTATGCTACATTTTGGACACTGGAAAAGCTAGAGTGGTGCCAATTATGATGAGAATATGTAAGAATTGATTCATACACTGTGAATCAGGGGAGCCCTGTTTATATTCATTTTCTTTGGGGAGAAAAGCAGAAATCAAGAGGAATCTGACATTTCAGTTTTTATCAGAGACAAAAGCATACTTGTTACTGCATCCACCTTTCATGTGAATTATAAAAATCATGTTCTAACCCACAGTGTTTTGCCTGCTGTGATACAAGGAAGGCTATTTTCCAAAGCAGTGTGAAGTGGTTGTTGTTTTTTTAACCAAACCCCAGGTAGCAGGATTCATGATAGTTTAATCTCTTTTTGGAACTCTTTAATGAATTTAAAAAAAATCTACATTTAAAATGCATACATGTTTTTGGAGTTATAAAAAAGATTATTTCCTATTCGTATGGGGCAATGCCGTGTTTCTGGTAGCTCAGACATGGCGTTGTTGCACCAGATAGAAGCCAACAAGAAATAAGAGGAAACATCAAACATCATTTGAAGAAAAAGGATAGGAAGAGCATTGGCACTTTTGAACTTGAACTTCACTGCTGATGAAGACTCTTGAAAGTAACATGAATAGCCAAACAAATAAATACTTCAGTAATCATTCCATAGTTCTCATTTGAGACACAAATAACTAGGTTTAAATTATTGTATTTTGAACACATTATGTAAAGATCTATCTCTCTGAAGAAGTCTATAATGTGCGGAAAGATGGGAAGAAAGGAAGGAAGGAAGGAAGGAAGGAAGGAAGGAAGGAAGGAAGGAAGGAAGGAAGGAAGGAAGGAAGGAAGGAATTAGCATCAGGTTGTGTACAAATTGCAATGTAGAAAATACATCTAAGTGGTCATTAAGAATCAAGACCAACTTGATGGCTCCTCCTCCTCCTCATCTTCATCATAATCAAACCCACCAAAGTCTTGTGACTGAGGAAAATGAATATGTGGATTCAAAATATCAGTACAATAATTCATAAAAGATTGTCAGTTTAGTGTAGTGGTTAACGCATGAAGTTAAAAATTGTGGACCATGAGTTCTAGTCTTGTCTGGGTCCAAATCAGCTGGGTGCTTTGGACTGGTCATTCCTTCTCAACTTCAGAAAACAAGCAATGGTAAAGCACTTCTGATATCCTGCCAAGAAAGATTTGTCCAAGCAAATCAAGACCCACTTCAAAGAACCAATAACGACTTGGTTAGCTACTGCAAAAAGACTGCACAGACTGACTGCAAACAAAAGCACAATAATAGTATATTAGAAGATATGCAAGAAATATCATTGGCTGCAAGTAAGAACTGGTGTAATAGAAAATGTAAATGTTAAAATGCTCTGTAATTTTAGAATGCAAACTGGCAGGCACCTGACACATAATACCAGACTTACAAAAATGTATATAAGAAAGTCAAAAAGAATGGATATTGCAGTGCCTGGGACAGCAAAACAGAAGAGAAAGAACTGGATGAAATAACAAAACACAAAGACCTACAAATAGAAATAGGTCTGTGGCAACAGAAAGCAAAAGTAGTACCAATAGTAGGTGCACATGAAACAGCTTACATCGTGCAATGAGACATCAACATCTATCCATCCCAGGTCCTTGTGAAGGCCTCAGTAATAGATAAAAATGCCAAATCTAGTGTAAATATCAGGCTGACTGTGTGACAAAATATAATAATAATAATAATAATAATAATAATAATAATAATAATAATAATAATAATAATAATAAGAAAACTCACAATCTGGTCTTGATGAGCCATATGATAAAACCTGAATTCAGGGTTTTTATATAATGTTGGCCAAAAAAATAAAGGAGAGTTCCCCATTACCTCAGAGAACTAACTCAATTTTTCTCACACATATTTAACATTGGTTTGGTTAGGTGAATTTTCTGGTTATATAATATAGTTTTGAAAATTACCACAGCATAGACATGCTTAAATCTTAATACTCATCTCTTAAAAATGAAATTATATTGGTTTCATAACAAGTTATTTCTTGATTGTGCTGTACCTGAGTTTCATTGTGAAGAATGGCATTTTTCAATGGATCTGAATGATATAGTTACCAAATTAGGCAAATCACTCTTACTCTTATGCTACAAATGGAAGATAAATGAACTCAGGATCTTGCACTTAACCATTGTTTGTTTAACCCACAACTGGTTACCTGGAAAATTACAACTTATATGACCTAGCCAAAACAAACTACATGATGTGAAGCCAGTGGGATGTATGAAGCTAATATATAGCTCAGGCAACAAGCAGGCTAAAGCTAAGCCTAACAGGACAATATTGTACATTTCTACTCAGAAATAAGTCTTATTTCTAAGACTGGACTACTGTAACACACTCTACATGGGGCTGCCATTGAAGAGTATTCGGAGACTTCAGCTTGTCCAGAATGCAGCCTCGCGAGCGATTGTGGGTGCACCTCAGTACACCCACATTACACCTATCCTCTGCGAGCTGCTCTGGCTGCCTATTGGGCTCCGGACACGTTTCCAGGTGCTAGTTGTTACTTTTAAAGCCCTACATGGTATCGGACCTGGGTACTTGAGAGACCGCCTCCTGCCAATTACCTCCCTAAGACCGATTAGATCCCACAGATAGGCCTCCTCCGAATTCCATCTGCCAGCCAGTGCCGACTGGCAAACCCCCGGGGGAGGGCCTTCTCTGTGGCTGCTCCGGCCCTCTGGAACGATCTCCCCGTGGAGATCTGGACCCTCATCACACTCCAGGCTTTCCGTAAAGCCACGAAGACCTGGTTGTTCCAGCAGGCCTGGGGCTGATGGATTTCCAGCCCCACTTGAAAGGTTGTGATTGTTGTTGTTTTTTACTTTGTTTGTCTTTTGTCCTATTTGTACCCCCTTCCCACCTTTGGTTGTTAGCCCCCCCGAGTCCCTTGGGAGTGGGGCGGCATACAAATTAAATAAACATTCCAAACATTCCAACATTATTCCATTTAAAATTGCTGCCTAATTCTATTTTGGAGGTTTATTAAGAATATATTTCTTGTTCAACCTTTACCTGTTCTCTCTGTGCAAATGGATGGTGAAAATGAATTATGGGATAATGAATCAAATGGAGTGATTTTGTGAATGTTTCTTCCAAAGCTCCAAGGAGCATTCAACTCTGCAGCATGGAAAACATTTTCTGATGATTCAGCTAAGCTTTAACCTTTATTAGTACTAAAGGTTAATTCCCATAATTAGCAACCATCTTTCCATCTAGCCTATTTGCTACTGTGGCATACATTGATTATCACTGCATATTTATGAATCTTAGTAAGGGATCAGTTGTCATTGAAGTAAGCACTGACAAATTCATTTTTTTAAAGGCCTGAGAAATAGATAGAAATAATGTCTCGCTAAAAAATATATTAGTGGGAGTGGTAATGTATTGCAAATTAAAAAGAGTCAGTTTATGAAAACAGCTTATCTAAATACAGCCAAATACCAGTCAGTCCAAACAGAAAAGAATATATATTTGGCAAGACACATTACAGATAAATCCATCACAGAGAGGAAAAAATGCAGATAAATATAAGTTATAACAACTAGCCATAAAGTAAGAATGAGCAGATTAATGATTAAAGTCACATCTATCAAGTCTGACTTGGTGCAAAAGGCAGATATATTAATGTTGGACTGAAATCAAAAAAGTTTTTTTTTCTCCTTGTATAAAAAAGACTTCTATTGCACCATATATTCAGGGTACATATTATTTTTCTTCTGCATTTCTGTTGCAGAAGAAATGCAGAGTGCAGAATGTTAGACTTTGCTTAAATGTTACTGCAGAAGAAAAAAAAAGTACTACCTAGCACTTTATTGGAAAATTTTCCATAAGAACTATCTGACTTTCCCAGACAGAGAAGAAAAAAAACGCATATGAATTTCCTCCTATTTTAATTTGGGAAATCAGAAAAAATATGTATCTTATTTAAGACATTTTAATACAATAAAATACAGCTGATATAGTGTATACATACCATTGACCACCTTATAAATAAACATAAGAAGTTTACTTTTATTCAATATTTTTACCAAAATTCTGTACTCTGGTGAAAAATATTTTGCAAACAATTTTCTTTTCTTTTCAAACAATCCAACAGAATGGGAATTGTTATGAATAAATGCCAGATCATTTTCATTGTTTTGCACTGATATAGGTAGAATTTTCAAATTCTGCCTCACATTTATTTATTTAAAATACTTATCAATATGATTTAGCAATGTAGTACTGAAAGTAATTCTTTCCTTTCTCATGAAAAAAGTAATTATTTGTGGGAATATTCTTTATCAATGCTATACATATTTATTTATGAAAATAATTTTCCTTTATTAAATGTGCTGAAGAAAATAATACATCACATTTAATAAAGGAAATTTAAGATAGAAGTAGTAGAGTTACACAATATTTTTTTCAGTATTTCTATATACTGTAGTTAACCAAATATATCACTACTCCACTACAGAAAATTGTATTTAATTTGTCCCTTATATGCAGTTTTTCTAGACTCTTTTGCTTGGAAGGATGGAAGGCTGAGTCAATCTTAAGCCGGTGAGACTCAAACTGCCAAACTTCAGGCAGCCGGCAATCAGCAGAAGTAGCCTGCTGTACTGCAGTGTAAACACTGGGTCACTGCCTCATAAGACTGGTAAGGAAATAATATAAAGTTAACATTTAGTTATCGACTGCTGTTAAATTCCAATGTAAGTCTAAACAGAGCTATTCATTCCAGATCCTTGAACACTTAAAGGTAAAGGTTCCCATCACACATATGTGCTAGTTGTTCCCGACTCTAGGAGGCAATGCTCCTCTCTGTTTCAAAGCCGAAGAGCCACTGCTGTCTGAAGATGTCTCGGTGGTCATGTGGCCAGCATGACTAAATGTACAATGGGCACAGAACGCTGTTACCTTCCCACCAAAGGTGGTTCATATTTTTCTACTTGCATTTTTACATGCTTTTGAATGATTAGGTTGACAGAAGCTGGGACAAGTAATGGGAACTCACACTGTTACATGTCACTAGTGACTCAAACCGCCGAACTGCTGACCTTTCTGATTGACAAGCTCAGTGTCTTCGCCAGTGAGCCACCGTGTCCTGCGTAGAAACACTTATGGATTCAAAATTCAAAAATTTTCAGACTTTCCCACTGTTTCAATAGATGTTATATTAAGATAATCCTGCTGGAAATGACACCACTTCTGCAGGCTACAACAAGCCCCATCATAGCAGAAAGATATGTAGCACAGCAGGGCAGGGAGGAGTCATCACATCAAAGCCATTGTTTTCTTTCAGATATCAACTTGGGAACCACCATTATTATAAATATATTTTCCAAGCCTCTTTTACACAATCATCAAAACCTAATAAGCATAATCAGGCTTGGCTGGCAGTAAGCAAATACCATCTCTTAAACTATACTTTCTACACATGAAAGTTTTAATATAATTTGAATTCTAGAATGCAAAGAAATAAAATTGTATTGTTTCCCCCCCCCAAATTGTTCATGAATATCTTACATATACATATATCTTCCACAAAACCCTTCTTGATTAAAAAAATACTGTATTATGTAAATAAGAGCAGAATTGTGAATCTGAGGAAAAACATTTAAAATCCAGTATCAACGTCATTCAAATTATTGTTAAAATGCACATTTATTTATTTATTTATTTAATGAAGGAGTGTTGAGGAAGCCAATAGATAAAAATATCAGTCAATAGGATGTGAGGGCGATCTGGCTGCGACATCTGTCACCCCATTGATCGCCAGAGTTGATTCGGCTGATCTGGCTGGCTAGGCGGGTGTCCCCTTCCTCCCTCTCCGCTCCATGTGCGTCCCTCCCGAAGCTGCGCGCTCGGTGGAAGAGGACGACCATCCCAGATAGAAGGAGTGTACCGATCTTTGGTCAAGGGTATACGATAGCTGCGCTCCCCTGCTAGAACCTCCAAACAAGCTCAAGGTCCATTTGTAGGAGAACGTAGGGTAGTCAAGCTTCCAAGACTCCAGACACATCCAAGTGAGGCGCTGCATGTGGCAGTTTGCCATTCTTTTAATAGAAAATAAAAATATATATATAAAAGAAGAAAAAATATATATCAGTCAATAGATGTATAGGACTGTGTTGATATTCATACACTATTACTGAAAAATATTTCAGCTGCAAAGTGTACAGGGAGTGTTCTGTAGAAACAGATAATATAAAATGTCAGCTCATCTTCATATAAATTATTGTTGTTTATTAGCACTCACTTGGTATCAACACTAAGAAAGTATGCTGTTTAAGGCAAGAGGGATCATAGCAATCAGGGCTGAACTCCAAATACAGAAGGCCGGAATCTCTTTTCCCAGAAACCTTCTAGCCCTTCACATCATGGGACCAGTCTTTATAGTTCCTGTTGCAATGATCTAACTTCCACAGAGGTATCTCACCTAGTGTCTTCTCCACTTGCCAGATAAGCAATATTCTAGTAACTTTTATTCTGGGGAATAAAAGCATAAAAACAAAATAATGAAATAATAATGATATTGCCACCTCCTGTCCTGAGCACTGAGGTATATAAGTAGGTACACTTGCCTTTCTTTCTTTTGAGAAATAGCCCAGACACACAAGATTTTTTTTAAAAAAAGACCTATTTAAAAAAGAAAAGAAAACTATATAAAACACATAAACTTTATAAACTAAATAAATCTTAAAATAATTGAATTGTAAATATGCAATGTTGCAAGGGCAAGATAACTTGTCAATTTTAACCTTACAACTCCAGAGGCAAACTAAAAGACCCAAAGATGACAAGATAGAATGATGTCTCAGACTTTATTGAGTTTTAATGAATTTCCCAGGAAAATTTATGATCTTTGAAGAAAGATCATGTCCAACCTGATATATTTAAAATGCTGATTTTAATTTATAATGCCCTTTACACATGCCTGCAAAACCATCTTCCCCAACCTGTATAGAACTTTGAGGGAAAGACTTCTTAAAATGTAGCTGCAAACTGGCCAATGTTAATGGGAGCCAGAGCTAAAATGTGTGTGATGATCTCCTCATGGAAATCAGGCTAGCCCTCTTTGATTGCTTTGATGTCTTTCAGGTTTTGAACTTTTCTAGTGATGCATACCTACTGTTCCATTTTTAACATTTTAAAAAAATGTCAATTTTATTGTTACAGTGTATGTTGATTAATTTTATATTCAGTTTATTGTTCTTTTAATCATACCATGGATACTTTAATTTTTTTGTAAATTGCTGAAAGTCACAAAACTATAGCATGACATGAAATCAATCAATAAAAATAATCAATAACTGTATACTTTAAAAGCTTGAGTATTTGCAGTCACTGTGGCTCTATGGAGATATAAATAATATTGAAGTCAACTACACTAAATAAAATAAATTAAGATGTAATGCCACATAAGTATTTATTAGACATAGCTTGGACCATGGAGCAAAATCCTCTGATTCTCCCCACCTGGATCTCTTCAGAACATGCAGTAATTCTAACCATTTATCATGGTATTGCCTACTTTCTCCTGGTTCACGCACAGTAATTTCTTTCTATATATCCCCATAGTTCTATCTCTGATTTTAAAAGAACAAGGCTTAATTTTATTTTCTATCCAGATGCTTGTTGATCAGAAAGGTCAGCAGTTTGGCGGTTCGAATCCCTAGCGCCTTGTAATGGAATGAGCTCCTGTTACTTGTCCCAGCTTCTGGCAACCTAGCAGTTTGAAAGCATGTAAACATACAAGTAGAAAAATAGGAACCACCTTTGGTGGGAATGTAATAGATTTCCATGTGCCCTCAGCATTTAGTCATAGACATATTCAGACAGCGCTGGCTCTTTGACTTTGAAATGGAGATAAGCACTGCCCCCTAGAGTCATGTGGGAGGGGAAATTTTAGCTTTACCTTTACATGGCAGAAGCCATGTGTTTCCCAGCACTGATCCCACTTGGCACAAAATAATGTATATTCCCAATCTAGGTAGTTTTTTGTCATTCTTGTGAATAAAGGCTGGTGTCACAATAAAATCAGCATCTACACTGTTAATTAGAGGAATCTACCCAATGGTAAGCATATTTAAACTCACTGATTTCCTCTGAAAGGTGAAGTATTTAATCCAATTAAATCAATTGAGGCAAAACTGTTGCTGTTAATTAAGCAAGATTAAGATTAAGCAAGATTAAGATTAATACAACCAATGTCCATGCTCCCAGAGTCAAAAATGCCAAGATAGCTGTCATGGCAGCATAAATATATCATTCCCCCCAATATCATACACATGTAAAATAGCCTATCACAACTACCATCTGGCATTTTTAACCCAGCTCCATGAACTCAGCTGAGAACTGCTAAGAATTGCCATTGAAATCTATTTAAGCCTCTTCAATGTCATTTAAATGGAATAAGTATTGTGCTTATTAATGTCAAACATTATATAGTACATATTTCAGATTTTTCTCCCTTAACATTTGATTCATAGCAAAATGCTAAATCTGGATAACAATGTGACATTAATTGTACATTTGAAACTAGAAGTAATCTAATGTTTATTGAACTGGTAAAGTAAGCATCAAGACTTAATTTTAATTATCAGAGATACAAGAAGATAAGATCAAAAAGGCCAAAAAAGAAGGAACTAAAAATGTACATTGAATTGAAAGCCATTTTTGTTCTAGTAGTCTTGCAATACAGAGTTTTTTGGGATGGGGGGGGGGCAGGAATAGTCTAAAAAAATCAAAAGGCAATTTATAAAGTTTAAAAAATATGATAAACTTCAAAAGGTTTAGTGAGATTTACTCTCAACTAAGTGTTTATAACATTGCAAAGAAACTATGTTGTCCAAAGAGTTGAAATCCCCTAGCTAGGGATTTAATCAGGGCAAATGCTAATCTAAGACTCTGTCACATTTTAGACCGATTAGCAGTAGCTATTTTCTAGAGAAGCAGTATTTGGAAAATTGTTCAAGCACGTCATTCATCAAAACTTCCATAAAATTTGGCACGGCATCAAAGAAAAATGTGGCAATATAAAAAAAAGGATTAAAGAATTATATTCAACTAATTTGTGATTCCACTGACATATTATTCTACTGAACAGTATTATACTTTCACATTTCTTTCTCTTGTGAAGTATCAGTGGGACTGGAATTGTGTCTATTTGAAACAGGGACTGTAAAAAGAAAGAAAAGGAAAAATGCACACATGCAACTATTTAATAATCATAATAAAAATATAATTTCTATCTTCTTTATATGGAAATATACTTGTATTTGATGAACCAATCTCCAAGTTAAGGGGCACATAGTACATTTTGTCATCTTACTCAAAATACTTGTCTTTATTCCTTTATTCCTATACAGACAATTAGATAACTTTTTTCTTTGGTATAGGAAATAGTTTCTGAAGAGGCAACCTTGAGTGGACAAATAATTTGGAAGAAAAGAATTAATCAACACTTCCCTTTTTGCTGGCTTAGATCCACTTAGCCTGAAATATCCTACCTCTTTTATGTTGGGAAAAATAATCCTTCCTGGTTCTATCATGGATCACCTGGACCACAAATGGTGCAAATCAAGTAGGGTAAATAAGACTAAGTCTAAAAAAGAAAAATCAGAGTCAGCTGATTTTTCATGTGCTACTTCTCAGCTTCCTGTGCTACTGGGAATTGAATCTATGGAGGCAAAATTAAATAGTTCTTCAGACTGGTTTCACAAATTCTGCTACACCATATTTTGTTTAATTATTAATTACTGAATACGCTACAATTGGCTGAATTCTTTGAACACATAAGCTCATTATAACTTAGCAGAATGTATAAACACAGAAACAATTAAGAACCAGTAATCATTGGGACAAGAAATACACAAAATTTACTGGAAAGAACACGCAGATGATCTGGACCAGATCAAGCCAGGAAGTGAGACTAGGTTGGCAAAGAGATGGACAGCCAATAAAGAGAAGGTTGTGAAATTATGCCAAAATTCAGTTGAAGGAATGAAGTAACTCCATATTTTCTATTTCTGCTATTAATTTCAGCATAATTATCTAGAAGTAAGAGGGAGGGGAGAAGTCCATGATTTTACTCTCATTAGGCAAATAGATGTTCCAAGTGTCTTGCTTTTTAATTATTCCAATTTAAATGATGGTATGTTTCAGAATCATTTACCTTACTCTGAAATTTCAGATAAGGTTCAGCACTGATCAAACTCATGGAGTTAGAAAAATATTGTATATCTGTGGAAATAGTACATTTAGATTCAGACTAATGCTGTCAGCCTTTTCCCTCTATTTTGTGGCATAGCCCTTTTTAACAAATGACAGTTTCCATTTGAGGCAGCCATTCCTCCTGGAAGATTTGGCAATTTCCCAATGAACAGAAAATATTAAATGGAATATTCATTTATATTCTTTCCGATTTAATCTCTTTTCAAAATACAAAATGCTTATCAGCATGTAAAGGTTAGAAGAAATAAATTTGTCAGCATGCTGTTTTTTCCCCATTTATGGCATAATTTAATCATAAGGGTCAGAGATTTTTCCCCCCCATTCCCCTACTCTTCCATTTTAAGCATGTTTACTAGCACCAGATAAAGCCTAAACAGAACCTGAATATTTGTTGCCATTTTAAAATATGGTCATTGGAGTAATTTTAATTATTCAAAAACTCCAAAAATGTTAAAGAAGGCAGTACTATACCCTTCCAGAGGGGAAATGTATGCATAGCAACTAATAGAGAAGAGAGGATTTGAGTAAATAAAAATTTGTAGCCTTAAAAAGATATCTGAAAAGAAAGAGAAAACTAAACATAGCTTTTTCAAAACTGGTATCCCCTAGATGTATTGGACTAGAGCTCCAATAATCTCAGGCAATGTAAGTTATGGTGGGGAAAGTGGAGAGCTTTGGTCAACGTTATCTAGAAGTTGTAAACAACAGAGCATAAATAATCCAAGTACATTTGACCTTTTACAGAAATTTCTTCTCCCCAAAGCAAGTGACTTTAAGATAACCTGTAAGGAGGCCAATGAAGATTAGTTTGTTATAAATCAATTTGGATTCACTTCACAACCAGCTTTGGCAGCAATGCTGGAGCAATGTCTTCTGTGCATAGATATATATGTTCTCAGTTAATGTGACAAGTCATTTTGAGATGTCCACAGAGAGCCTTTTAAGGATATGTTGCCTTATACTTTGAGCAAATATAGTGGTTTATCCAAATTTAAACCATAGGCTTGCACATTCAGACTTAAAACCTGGAGTGTCCAGCGGTATTTGCTTCCAAGTAATTCTGCATAGGATCACAAGATCATATACAAAAGACAATGCATTTAGATGATGAGATCTCATTTCTTAAGAGTACGGAATTTATTTTCTGTTGGGGAAAAGCCTTCAGCTTGAGAAAATAAACATTACAAACTTAGATCAATGTTCATATGCTTGGAACTATATCTGCTTCGACTTAATTAAATAAGATCAGATTGTAGCCTAGTTTGCAAGAATACTCTGTTATAAGGAATACATTCCCACAACCTGCTAAGCCAAAAACCAACAGAGCACTTCATAGCTCAGCTGATTTGTGAACTCATATGTAAGAACTGTGGAATAATATAGAAGATAATTGAAAAAATAGAGCTAGAAATTTATAAAAGAAAGGAAAACAATATCAAGGATTTTCCCCAATGGAAGTACAAATTGTAGCAAATAAACTTAAAAGAGTATTGAGATTCACTTTTCAGCTCTAAGGTTACTTTTTCATACAAAGAGCTGTAAAGCTTTTCAAAATATTAATCTGATAAGGTTTTATCTAAGGGTAAATAAATGATGAAACTTCTGCTTCAATCTTTCTTAAAACAGTCACGAAGAGCAGCCTTTGTGTCCAGTTTAGCAACTAGGTAAAAAAGAATCAGTTGGAGAAAGTGGAACAATAAATGCTTTGCACCAGGTTCAGGTGATAACAGTTTTTTTAATTATATATATTTCTTAATCACATTTAGGCATCACTCATCTCACTATATAGAAACACAGTGGCTCAGTGGCTAAGACACAAAGCTTGTTGATCAGAAAGGTTGGCACTTTGGTGATTCCAATCCCTAGCGCCGCATAACAGAGTAAACTCCCATTACTTATCCCAGCTTCTGCCAATCTATAGTAGAAAAATAGGAACCCACCCTTGGTGGGAAGATAACAATGTTCCGTGCACCTTCGGCATTTAGTCATGCCAGCCACATGACCACGAAGATGTCTTCGGACAGCATTGGCTCTTTGGCTTTGAAACAGAGATGAGCACCGCCACCTAGAGTCGATAACAACTAACATACAGTATGTGCGAGGGGAGCCTTTACCTTAACCTTTACATCTCGCTATATATATCAGTGACTTTAGGCAGTTTACGGATAAAAAAAACCCCATAAAAATCATATAAAGACATAGCTAAAACAATATTAATATTGTATGCCACACAGATAAAAGCAAGGATGAAAGATAAGTTAAAAGGTGGAAAGAATGCTCTAAAGCCACCCAAACACCCCCAAGGTTGCAGGACACTCTTTGATCTCCACAGATGAGAAAGAGTCCTCTGAAATACTGCCAGGAAGCATAGGAAAATGTGAGTTATATGGATCTGACCCATGCTGAGAAAACTTCATTTCATCTTTTCTACCATCCACGTCTTTGCCAGTCAGTTAATGTTGAATTTTATTCATGCAAAAACTTGTTTTCCGATTTTTGATTTCAGGTACTCGCTCATGTTGAAAGTTTTATCCTGACTGTGAATTAGGACTTGGTTTTTTTCCCCTTTAAATTAATCTGGTAAAGTTTGAACTTCAAAACCTTACTTTTCCTTTCGAAATACATCCCAGCCATTTTTTTTTCATTTTTCCTTGCCACTTCCTTCATAAAACTTTTCTGTGTAAGACATTTGCAAGATACACGGTCTGACATTTGCTTGTTTCACATTATTTTTCAAGCAGTTCTTTTGCAAGCTCTACCATTTGCTAGCCTGTATCCTTTTCCTAAGGGCAACACCCTCTAACTTTGAACTGACAAGAGTTTACAGCATCACAATTAGTTGTACATTTTTGTCTTTTCCTCTCCTCTCATTTGTGTTATGTTTAGCGTACCATATCCTAAAGGCAACTGCCCTCTGAAGGCGGCTGTCTTCAGATGAAGCATTTGCACATAGTGAAGAGTAACAGGACTAAGAGGCATAATCATAACAGACTTTTCTAAAATGAAGAATTTCAAAACAGTTATATTTACCATGTGCTTAGTCAGACATGACAGCATGGCATGGATCTTAGCCAGAACTATCACATAGTCAAGATGGCCATCTGTCTGAACCCAAGAACAGCATTTGAAGAAAACCATATATTTCTCTTGGACAAATTTAAACTAAATCAACAGAAATAAACAGGTACTGATAGATCCAGTGGCAGGAAGACATATATTTGCCTAGAGACCTATTAATTCTTGCAATTATTATATGACTGCAGAACTTGGAGGACAGAGAAAATATTGTTACAAGAGAAAATCTTGTCTTACAATTTTATCTTTAAAGAAAGAAGCTTCTGTTTTTTTCTACATTATTTATAAGAGGTTTCAAAGCTTCTTGGGAACATCTTACATATCTGAGCTTGTTTCATTGTTGAAAGGAGTGGCCGAGGCTGTAGACATAATTGTCTTCTGACATATGTCTTTTATTCACCCTGAAACCATTTTGATTGCCTGCATATCTCAAACTGAAAATACCAAATAGAGGAAGTATCCTCATGATAAATTCCCTTGACATTTAATTGCAGAACGCAAAGCAAGGACACAGCAGACCTCTGGAGAAATTTCAAAGAGGAGAATCAAATCAGAATCAGAAAATTTGATGTTGTTTAGGACATCAAATCCACTCCCCCTGACCACCCTCTGTTTCATATATTTAGTTATGAGAAACTCACCTACCCTTGATATTTTATGGGTTAGGACATTTTTCTAGCTTTCAACTGCAGTCTGTCTTTGCATGACTTAAGATGTTCTTGTCCTTTCATTTAGAATTGTTGACCTATTAGATAGTTGAGAAGTATCATATTCATTTTCAGTTGTTTTCTCAAAACTGAAATTAGAACGCTTTTTCAGTTTCATTTTATAGTTATGGGATCCAATTCCTTCACCATTCTTACTGCTTTTTTTTAAGTTACTTATTTTAGTTTAACTAAACTCTTCTCAAAATGTGGTTTCAAGAATTGTGTATAATATTCAAAGTGGGGTCAGACCAATGCATAAAATAGAAATTATTATTTTCTTTAATATGGAAATTATATATATTTTAATATAGTCTGAACTTCTAGTTCAGTTTTTGGCATCCTCATCACATTACTGAGTCAGCTTGTAATCAGCTACTTACAAATCTCCTTTCCCAATATTTATTGCCAGGCCTTTATATGTTCGTTTCATTTTTGTTTCCTAAATTATAATAATAAAAAACCTTGTTTCTATTCAATTTAATTCTGTTATTTTCAGCCCAGTTTTCTAACCTATCAAGATCATTGTTTATATCTTCTGGTTTATTAGCTGTCCTTCCCAGTTGTGTCATCTAAACATATGAAAACATTTGAAAATGTTGAGGTGCACAAGCCCTAATCAATATCTCAGTTCAATCTAATGAGTACTTTGTGCATATGATGTCCAAGCTATCTGTTATCTCAATAAATATTCCTTCTAGACTGCTCTTAACTAGCTTGCTAATCAGAATCCTATGGAATGCTATGGAAAACTATCAAATAGTTTTCTGAAGTCAAAATATTTTATATCTATTTCCACAATCTATTAAGCAAGTTTCTATGGAATTCTCAGTCATCTAGGTCACGGTTGTCCCCAATGGTGCTGAACTGGGAAAGCTTCAGCACCTTGAAGATGAGAAGTGAAATATCTTCAAGCAAAAACAAAGAAAGTCCAGTTGCCTTTGGACAAAGCACCTTTGAGACTACTAAGGAAATTGTTTAAGCAAAACATTAAAAAAGATTAATCTAACAATAGTTGTTCACAAATAGATGCCGATTTCTAGTAATCACTGTATTCTGTCCAAGATGCTTACAGCTCTTGTTGTGGAGTTGAGTTATGACCGGCCAGTGTCACTCAAGCCAGATGGGGTTTTTTATTGGCTCACACACGGAGGCGTTCTGGCGGGAGAATGGCAACATTCTAATTGGTTAATGGTTTGACAGCTACCATATAAATAGCTGTCAAACCAAGGGGTTCTGTTATGTTACGTTAACATTCTGAGTTAATAAAGACAGTTGAATGCAGAATTGCCTCAGTTGTTTATCACTACCACAGAGAATTTAATACTGGCGACAAGGAGGAGAGACGAACCCTCACTCAGCCGCAGTTTTTTAAAAACCTTGCCGATCGCAACAATGTCTACCATTTCGAATTTTGCTCCCTTCAGCACAGAGAAAGAATCTTGGGAGGCATTCTTAGAATGTTTTGAATACTTTCTTATTGCCCATGATCTTGCTGAAGTTACTAATGATCGGAAAAAGGGCTTCTTTTTAAGCGCTTGTGGCCCCGAAATGTTCAGTATAACCTGGGCACATACGGTGCCTACGGCTATTACATTGGTACTTTGGGACATACTACTAAACAAATTAAAAAATCATTATTCACCAGTGCCTTCGAAAATAGCGCATAGGCATGTGTTTAGACAGTGTACGCAGAAGGACGGGGAATCCATATGCCAATATATGGTTTCCCTCAGGCGTGAGGCAATACATTGTGATTTCCGCGAATTGGATGAAGCTCTCTTAGAGCAGTTAGTCTGCGGCATTAAGGACATCAGATTGTAGCACAGGGTTTTAGCCTAACGTGAACTAACTCTACAAGCCACTGTGGATGAGGCCAGGACTGCTGAGATGGCCAAAAAATCTACAACACAATTTCAGAACAGCTTGAATGGCACTAGCCAACAATTCTCCGCTTTAATTCACCAACAAGCTGACTCTGACGACACTTGGTCTGAGGACTGTGAGGAAATTGCCTGCCTTCAATCAAAATCTAGACCAACTCCTGGGCCCTCCAAATTCCCTCACAAGGGTTGCCTAGGTTGTGGCGGCAAGCATTTACACTCAAATTGCCGTTTTAAAACTGCAATCTGTCACCGTTGTGGTCTGAAGGGGCATTTGGCGAGCGTCTGCCGGACAATATTTCCTGACATAGATCGTCAGTCTGACCAATTCTCTACAAAAAAGTCTACAAGGTCGCTGCCTGGTTCGTGTTCTCAGTGCTCATCGCTGGACAGCGACAGCTTCCGAGGCACTTGGGAGGTCCAAACCGCAGCCGAGCAAAGATGTCCAAATTTTTCCTCATCATTAAAATCGAGGGTTCTCCATGCCAGATGGACATCGACTTGGGGTCTACCAAATCTATTGTTTCTTGGCCATCCCTTAAAAAGCTTGCACCGTCTTTTAAGAAAACTTCCCTATCTAGATGCACCTATCATGTGAAGGACTACCAGGGCAACCTGATTCCGGTCATCGGAATGGCTTCAGTCCTGTTTGAACACAATGCCTTCAAGGGTCATCTTCCTTTAGTCTTAGTTGCCAAACTACTTGCTGGGCATTGACTGGTTCCAGCCCCTAGGGCTCACCATTGACGGCATCCATTCCACTGTGACTGATGACTTTGATGATCTCATTTTTGAGTTCTCTGATGTGTTTTCTAGCTCTTTGGGTAATTATAAGGGAACCTCCATCACCCTTAATTTGGATCTTGGGGTAGCTCCAATTCGACTAAAGGCTAGGAGGATCCCTTTTGCTTTAAAAGCCAACGTAGATGCAGAATTAAACAAATTAATTGCACAAGGGAATTTAGAGCCCATCGACCACGCACAGTGGGAGACTCTGATTGTGTTGCAAGCCACCCGTACCCTGTACCAGTGGTAGAACATCTTCTGCATTTGTTGGGACATGGATGGAGGAGGAGCCAATGTCATGAACGATATGGTCGTGCGGTCTCGATGCTCTGAGACCACAGCCAATACTTTTGCTGTTGGATGGTCCAAATGGACCTAAACCATCCCGAAGAGACGGTGAACAGGAAGAATATCTCTTGCTGATCTCAGGGATATCGCAAAATCCCTGAAAGAAACAAGAGAAGTTCTTCAAGTTGGCGACAAAAAATCCAGCCAAGGATGACGAAGTCAGGGCAGCTCCAAAATGGAAGGATACGGAAAGTGAAAGTGTTTCTAGCTGGTGAGGAACTTTTACTGTTTTAAAAAAGAGACTGCCTATAAAAACTAAAAAATTAATTTAAATTTAATTTTTAAATTAAATCTTCATGGATGGAATTTATACAAGCCTTTTGAAATGGATGGATTAAGTTTTCTTCTTCTGCCTTTTCTTTATGATTGTCTGTAATCTATAGACTAAAGTTTTCCTCTTTCATTGTTGTGGGTATTTTTCTAATTCATTTAAAGATTGGACTCCTTTTCCTAACTTGAAATACAAAAAAGATACAAAAGGAAACTTTTTAACAGTGTTACAACTGCTTGGAGGCTGGGAGGTTTTTGTTCCTTCACGGATTGTTTTGACTTGGCACCACAAGGTTTTACTGCTTGGTACAGAGAGTGATAAGAAGGGAAGCACACAGATGTCCCTTTGAAGTGGAAACAACATTCTTTGTGAATCTATGCTTTAATCTTATTAACCTTCCAAGCTAGAGCAGCTGTGTTTGTTAGAATGGCACAACTTCAAAAGAAAATAGAAGTCTCAAATTTGCAAAAGATACTTTCAGAAATACAGAAATTATCAAATATATATGAAAGAATAGAGGAAAAACTGGAATACTTAGAGCACATAACAATAAAATATGACACGGCAAAATTTTTGCCAAATTGGACATGACACAGGCATATCAACAGTTGCCTATTGATGACACCTCTGCCAATGTTCAAACTATTGTAATGCACAAAGGAGTGTTTTGCTCTAAAAGATTGCAATTTGGGGTTTGTGTCGCTCCTGGGCTATTTCAAAGTCTTATGGAGTGGCTGCTCCAAGGACTTGATGGAGTGGTCCTGTATTTTGATGACATATTGACTGCTGCTAATGACCACTCTGAGCTTATCGTCAAAATACGGTGCCAATGATGCCATCTTGCATCATTTTAGAAAAGCGGTTCTGAGATTCAAGAGAAGCAAGTGTCAATTAGGGGTTCCCTCTTTGTTGGCAGCCATCGGAGGCATAAAGAGGTTTCATGAATACCTCTACAGCCGCCACTTTCTTCTGATTACAGATCACAAGCCCCTTCTAGGAATTCTTGCGGATTGGCCGACACTGCCCATATTGTCATTCCACATACTCCGGTGGTCTGAATTCCTAGCGGGGTATTCGTATCAATTGGAATATCGGCCTGGGAAACAGGTAGGACATGTGGATGCGTTAAGTCGCTGCCTGCTGCCTTTGCAGGTACAGGACCCAGCACCTACTTACATTGTGTTAGCGGTAGAGGACATAGAACTGCCACTCAGCACCATGGATATAGCAACTGCTCTCCCAAGTTTTAGACTAGACCCTTAGGGGGTGGCCAGTGGAACCTCTGGATGAAGATTTTCTGCCCTATAGCCAAAGGAGAACGGAGTTATCTGCCTTAAGAGGGTGTGTGTTGTGGGGCAGCCGAGTTGTAATTCCCACAGCACTCTATTCTCAGGTGTTACAAAGGTTGCATGAGGGCCATCTGGGCATATGCCGCATGAAGGTCCTGGGCCGCAGCTGCATATGGCGGCCAGGGTTAGATGACGAGATCAAACAGTGGTGGGACAATGTGCAGATTGCCAAATTTCCAGGCCCGCTCCTCCTGCTGCATTACCGAGGAAATGGGAGCAACTGTCTGCCCCTTGGTCACGACTGCATCTCGATTTCGCCGGCCCTATACAAGGGACTTATATTATAATCATAGTAGACACATTTTCTAAATGGGTCGAAATTATACCCATGGCATCTACAACTGCTGAAGCTTTATTAAGGGTCCTACAGAAACTGTTCACTTGTCATGGGTTACCTGATGTTATAGTTTCCGACAACAGACCACAGTGGACTGCGGCCATTTTCCAGGCAGTCCTGGCTTCTCACAGGGTCTGCCAGGCTTTAACAGCCCCATTCCATCTTGCGAGCAATGGCCAAGCGGAATGGGCCGTCCATTCTGCCAAAGAGGCATTAGGGAGACTGGGGTCAGGATCTTTGCATGACAAAGTAACCCAGTATTTGCTGTTCCAACATTCTACCCCCTGCCCAATAACTAACCGGAACCCTGCCGAGTTATTGATGGGAAGGAAGCTCCGGACCACACTTGACAGGCTGAACCCAAATTATGGTATTTCAAAAAACCCATTAAGGCCTGTCCTAGCTAGAGTGTTTGAAAAAGGGGACCCTGTGTACGCACAAAACTTCGCGGGAGTACCTAAATGGGTTTCCGGCATAATAACTGAAACAATGTTCTTACAGGGTTCTTCTGAGTGACGGTTGTCTGTGGCGCCACCACGTTGACCATTTGTGTTGCTGCTGTGCATCTGGAGACCGGGGGAAGGAGGTGGATCAACCTGACAATGAAAGAACCGACGCCACCTGCTGGCCAAGCCATCCTGCAATGCCAAACCCCTCCCAAGCTCTGCCCATCGAATGATCGTCGGCTGACTTACCTGTAGATCCACGACTGCAAAGTGGGGTGGAGTCTCCGAGACCATCTGAGGACCATCATGCTTCTGCCAGGGGGGGGAGGGTCCGGTCCTTCCTCCTGCTCCAACGCTGGCGCCGGAACTGCATCGCTCCGGAAGGGTCAGGCGCCACCCCCTCCTACCTTTCCGACTACACTTGCGCAAACTCAGGGGAAAGAAGTGTTGTGTACTCGAGTTACGACCTGTCAGTGTCACTCAAGCTGGATGGGGTTTTTTATTGGCTCGCACACAGAGGTGTTCCGGCGGGAGAATGGCAGTGTTCTATTTGGTTAATGGTTTGACAGCTATTTATATGGTAGCTGTCAAACCAAGGGGTTCAGTTCTGTTACGTTAACGTTCTGAGTTAATAAAGACAGTTGAATGCAGAATCGACTCAGTCATTTATCACTACCACAGAGAATCTAATAGCTCTGTTCTAGCATCTGTATATTTGTGAGAAACACTTTTGGGGTTTTTAAACTAGCTGTGAATTATATAGTGAAAATGAAGACATTCTATAATAACATAAAAGAACCTCTTAGCTTCCTTATAGCTAAAATCAGCAATATTACAATCCATCTAGGACAATTTTATGAAATTCATTTCTCCCATCAAAGAAACTTCATAAACAAATTCTATTTCATCAAACTGAAAAAATAATAGAACAATAATGCAGGATAATTTTTTTTCTCAACTGCACTAATGGTCATACTTAAAGTGTCAGAAATAAAGAGGCAAAGTGAAATATAGCTAAGGAGCATTTTAAAAAAATATTTATTTCACCTTTTGGTGTATAATTTTTCAACATTAAGTTGCTTTCCATAAAGAAAATATTAACAGTTTGAGCACAGAAATATATTCTTCCATTAATGCAAGAGAGAGCAAAGTTAAAGTTTAAAGTAATTGCACTATGTTAGATGAGAGTAGGTGAACGAAGCCAGGTGTTACTTTCCCCATTCCCAACAAAATAACAGACTAGTAGAATAACTGAGGTGGAAGGGACCTTGAAGGTCTTCTAGTCCAACTCCTGCTCAAGCAGTAAACCCTATACCATTTCAGGCAAATTATTCTCAAATTTCTTCTTAAAATCCTCCAGTATTGGAGCACTCAAATTATTCTAGTAGGCAGAATGTAATGATTTGAGGAAATTCATTGGCTGGTTTCTTGGGCCAGGATTAATGTCAGTACCTTCGTTTTTCAGCCTCTCCCATGCACCTAGCAGTTCAAAAGCACCTAAAAATGAAGTTAAAAAATAGGAACCACCTTTGGTGGGACGGTAACAGTGTTCTGTGCACCTTCAGCATTTAGTCACGCCGGCCACACGATCATGGAGATGTCTTTGGGCAATGCTGGCTCTTTGGCTTTGAAACAGAGATGAGCTCCATCCTTTAGAGTTGGGAACAACTAGCACATATGTGCAAGGGGTACCTTTACCTTTGCCTAGTCTACATGGGACTGCCTTTGAAGAGTATTTGGAAGCTGCAACTGATCCAGAATGCACCAGCACAGGGAGTTTTAGGTGCACTTCAATATGACCACATAATACCTCTCCTTTGTGAACTACACTGGCTTCCAACAGCATTTCAGATGTAATTTCAGATGTAAGCAGTCATCTATAAAGCCCTACATGATGCAGGATTTTGCCTTCTCTCTTGTATGTTTGACTTATGGAACAACATTTCATCTGAGATCCAGATAGTCCCATCTTATTAAGATACCGCAAATTCTTGAATTTCCCCCCCTCAAGTATTGTGGCCAGGCTCATAAAAGAGCCTGGCATTTATGGTTAGATTGGATTATAGTTTTAAGGACTTCAGTTTTGTTATAATGATGTTTTAATAATTCTTTTTATGCTTGTATTGTGACTGAGATGGACAGCTATTTAAATTCTATAAATATATAAATTGTGTTGAAA
Organism: Thamnophis sirtalis; assembly: GCF_051295495.1. Taxonomy (NCBI): domain Eukaryota; kingdom Metazoa; phylum Chordata; class Lepidosauria; order Squamata; family Natricidae; genus Thamnophis; species Thamnophis sirtalis. The sequence continues at coordinate 146,891,163 of NW_028261382.1, read as the reverse complement.
TTTTAAACTATTGTTAAAATTTTGAAAGCGGAAAAGTAGAAATGTTTAAGCTCATTTAAAAAGTTGAAAATCCTTACGGTATAGTATATTTTCAGTTCACTAATAATTGACAAGGACTGCTTTGATGAAGCTGATTCTGATGATAAAGATTTACTACTACAGTCAGGAACTCTTACCTTTATGCCACAAATACACTTCCCCACCTCAAGATTATTTTAACTCTATTTTCTTTCCATGATCTCAATATAAGGATTGCTATGAACAGAGATAGCTGTGATAAAAGATGGAAAGCTTTGAAGAGACTGTAGTAAAGTGATTACAATTGCAGTACACATTTACTAACAAACATTGATCATATTTAAGGATAAAATATTGCAAATGAGGAAAGTGTTGCCTTTGTAAACCTCATAAAACATGAGACTCATGTGGCAGAATGTCTACTTATGTTTAAAAGAATCCATTAAACTGAAGCTGTAGCTTTCTTTGAACCTTAGTCACCTTCATCCTCTTTTTTGCCCTTTCAACCATTCAACCCTTTTAACTTGACAACCAGACAGATTATTTTCCACTCATCTCATAGTCTATCTTACGTAACATATCTACTCAGATATATTATTTCTAATATGATTACTTCTAAACAAAGTTGACAAGGAAAAAGAGAATCATGGAGCATGTGCAAAGCTTTTCTTCCCCAATATTTGTCAGCCCATGTTCTCTTGCAGATCTTTGTGAAAGTGACTAGTGAGGCCTTCTATATTGGACTTGATGTGGAAAATTGTTCCCTTGACAGGATTGCATTTTTTTTAAAGAAGGAATTGGATTACCTAGAGCATGGATGTCAAACTCAAGGTTGGCCCACAGAGTGCTTAGTTCTGGCCTGTGGGGCCACCCTGGAAACAGCAAAGGGCTAGACCACAGTACGTCTGCCAGTGAAAATGGAGCTTGGAAGGGCCACACATGGCCCTCCAGCTCCATTTTAGCTGGCAGAGGGTTGCAGCTGAAAACGGAGCTCAGGATCCCATTTTCATCGGTCCCTGCAAAATGAATGATGTTGTGTTGGCCACAACCACATTGGTCACACCCATACTGGCCATACCCACACCACCCTTCAAGGTCACACAACCCTGATGCGGCCCTCAATGAAATCAAGTTTGATATTCCTGGCCTAGAGGATAAATACCATATTTTTTGGAGTATAGGACACACCTTTTTCCCTCAAAAAAGAGGCTGAAAATCTGGGTGCATCTTATACACTGAATACAGCATTTTTTTGCCTCCTGAAACCCAACCCCTTCACAAAATGGCCATGCATAGCTTGTGGTATGCTTTCAGAGAGCTCCTGGGGGCTGGGGAGAGTAGAAATGAGCAAAAATTGGGCCATTTTTTGCTCAATTCCCCCCCCCAGCCCCCAGGAACACTCTATAAACTTCCTAATGCCCTTTTTTGGACAAAATTGGGCCATTTTGTACTGGTCCCCCATCCCCTCAGAAGCACCCTACAAGCCTCCTAAGGGCTACTCATGCCCTTTTTTAAAAAAAAAACAGGCCCATTTTTTCAAAAAATGAGCCATTTTTGGGAAGTTTGCAGAGTGCAAAAACTTTTTGTTTAATTTGCCTCTTCAAAACCTTGGTACGTCTTATACTGCGGTGCATCTTATACTCTGGAAAATATGGTAAATAAACCAACAAATAAGTAATCTGAAAGTATCTGTCAAACTTATTTACAAGGAACCAGAATATCCAGAAGCTTCAGCTGGTGAAATGCAATGGGATGGACAGTTAAGTGTGTTCCTAGAAGTTACATGTTACTCCACTGCTCCATGAACTACATGGCCACCAGTTTATTTCTGGGTCTAATTCAAGGTGCTGATTTTTACCTTTAAATCCGTACATATTTTAGTATAAGGCCAAGTTATCTGAGGGACCACCCCTCCCAATTACATCTGCCCATCCCCTCAGCTTTGACAAGAAAGGCATATTGGCGGTCCCATCTACTAAGGAATTCCATCTGGTGGGACCCAGGAGATGAGCCTTTTCTGCTTTGGCACCTGCCCTTTGGAGCATCATCCTTTCCCTCAAGGCGAGGTTAGGCCCCACCTTTGTGACACTCCAGAAACATGTTATTTTTTTTCAACAAGTCTGAATATTTCGTGTCAATAGGAAGATGGTATGCTGGCTGCATCATGTATACAATTCTGATGGATCCCCTCTTGTGCTCTTGTTTTAATATGTTTAATTATTTTTAAGTGGTGTCTGTAAAACATTGGTTTTATTGTATGGTATCCAGAGTTATATAAATTTGTATCCATTTGAGAAATAAACAAACAAAACAAACAAACAAAAAAGCCAGTGGTGGGATTCACTTACCTTCCCTACCTGTTTGCAAATGTGAATCGTCCATTATGTCAGGGAGGGTGGGTGGAGCCTTCCACAGCCGCTGCTACCAGTTCTCCCAAACCAGAGAGAACTGGCTGAATATCACCCCTGAAGCAAATTTGTCTTTTAAAGGTAGCCATAGTAAGGAAATGTCTTTCTGACCACTAGTTAGTTCTTCCCTAATGGTCACGGGGGAAGCAAGCTCAGAGAATAGACTCCTGCCAAAACCTACAACCCAAACTACATTCTCAACAATTCCTAGCCAATGATCATTTTCTGAGATCGAGTTTCTTCCATTTAATTCATGTTAGCCAAACCCAAGCTAGTTCTGAATGTTGCTTCAAGGAAGAAATGGCATACAAAGGGAGCACAAGTCTATATTCCTTCTGCTTGTCCTTTTGGAGAAGAAGAAGCATCAGAGAAATCCTTTGACTGATTCTTATGACTGAACCACTGGGACATACCAGAATGGTAAAGTTTAATGCCTCTCATATAAAGTATAATTGGTGCTATAATAAGAACATGCTTTCTAAAAAAAAATTCATCCTCATAAAATGGAAACTGTTTACCTCTGAAGAAAGTTGAATGTATTGATCTACGAGTAGCTTCTTTTGGTAGTTCTAAACATTTATTTCATTTTGTCTCTGAATAAAACTGACACTGATCAAAACAGCCTTTTACTATTATTACATTGTGTCTCTTTTCTCTTTTGGGCACTGAATATTTTAGGAAGAGGGCGGTGTCAAAACTAGGACTTGACAGCAATTCTGAAAATGTTTAGCCATTAGTGTAGGGTTTCCTGCTTGAGCAGGGGGTTGGACTAGATGATCTACAAGGTCCCTTCCAACTCTGTTAATATGATTAACATCTGCTTGCTGGTCAGGAAACTCTGGGAGCTGAAGTCCATTTTAAAGTTGCCAAAGTTGAGAACATTGACCTATATCCTCAGGAATTACACAAAACAAAAATACTTGCAGTTTCAATTCTATTTTTGCTCTCAGTAGTCTCTAAATACTTAAGAACAACATAGACATATTTCAGAAGATTTATAATAAATTAAAGAAAGAAATTTAAAAAAATCTTGATAGAGAATAATTAAAAGGTACTTGGCTAGGACCTATTGTAGTATAAATGAATATATTACCCAAGATGAATTTCCTGTTCCAACTGGCACCTAATCTAATTCCAATCCTAGACAAAAGCTTGTGGGAGTGGCAGAGAAAAAAATAACAAAGTTATATGAAGCAGGGAAAAAACTGAGAGTAAGATTCAAAATTTTGCAAGACTGAAAAAAAGGCAGACTTGGATTTCTTAACTTTAAATTATATTATTGCACAAGGTGACTATAATGGATAACAGAATAGATAAAATCTCCAAAACATAGAATATAAATCATAGAAGGAGCTGGCTTAGCCATGGGAATTCATAGGTATTTGTGGAATAAAAAAAAAAGCAGAACAGCTTTTGGAAAGACATATTATGAGGCAAAGTCTGTAAAAATATGGAGTCCTCTAAAAATAAGAATCAATCTGAAAATATCAACTTTAGCTTTCTCTGTCAAGTACCTTTCATTTCAAGAATAATGAGGGGGGTGATTTAATCACATATATCAATGTGGGACATCCAGATTCAGAGAGCATATTGTAGGCAAAACAGGAACAAAGGTAAGAATTTATAATTTTTTTATCTATTTACCAATTACGGGAGAAGTCAGGAAAGAAGAAATTGCCTTGGGACAAATGTCAGAGTTTGAAAAACTTGTAATAAGACCAGTATTATCTATTGGGATTTATGCATGGATTATTGTTGAACTGTGACAAATCAAAAATTGATTTGTATGGTAAAGTGAATGTAAAACTTCAAAAAACATGGTTGCACTGCAACTGTGGGAGGACTTGTGGGTGAAGTTTATTCCAATTTAAGGGAATATTGGTACAAAATGTTTTACAGATAGTATACATCACTATCAACAATTGTCAGTCTCTCTTGGTAGACCACATCAAGGAATCATATTCACAGGACTGCTAATACTACTTTTATTGAGATTGGCTATAACAGAATCTTGTAGGTTTGATTGTGCTATACTTCCCTTCCCACTTTTCTTTTTTATACACCAATGACTTAAAGAAATGTCTGTCTAAGCCACTTCCAAATGTTATTAGACATTCTGAACATAAAAAGTACTTCTGTCTCTTTTATTTAAGGAATAGCTTCTACATATCTGGCAAGGTCATCTTCCTTACTCCCTATTATATCAAGATAGGCAAATCATGTCCTAATGAATATTGGAAATGCCACAATAGAAAAAGGAGATTTTTATCACATAGTATTCAAGTCAAAAACTTAGACATTTTACAGGGGCAGACATGCTTCAATTTGTGTATTGTCGAACAATCAAAATATGTAAGAATTCATAAAAATATACTTTATCCTATATCTATAATTCAACTTAATTTTTCACTCAATATATAGATTAAAAACCTAGAACTCATATGATTCTTTCAAAGGAATGTAACATAAAAAAATATAGTGTGGTGGCTGCTTTGGGTGGTCTCCCTACTTAGGGCTTTAAGAAGGCTGATGGGGTCCTGGCATCAGATTGTGTTTCTTTCCAACTTGGCTTGGTTTTCTGGATAATATTTTTTCAGTATGACATAGTTCATGCATAATATATGCATAAGTCATGAAGTAGAATAAATCTGGATGAAATTCTAACATGACTTAATAGAATATACAACTGGTGAACCTTTGTTGCCCCTTCTTAAAGTCAATGGTAAATTTGGCAGATTTTTTTTAAAAAACCTGATCCATTCATTGCTTAAGCTGTTTTATTATTCCCTAGCAACATTTGAAGACACCATGGATTTCTGATGTATTTCCTAGTAATTATTTAACATGCACCCAAAACATATGTCTGATGGCTTTGGCCTGTTGGTAGTCTTTCTTCACTGTAATCTCTCCCACCACAAGTATAAGGGACTGCTGAATTTATCAGCTAATTTGCTCAGCATTTCAAAAAGTGTGAAACACCAGATACACACAAGAGATTATTTACTGCAAACTTTATGTTCATGATACTTTATAAATCTCAATAGTCAACCAAGTAATTTTTAAAAATACTCTGCTATAACATAAGTAGCAACAATCTATTTCAGAGCTGACAAATTTGCAGCCCACAGGCTGGATGCATCACACGCTGGCTGGTTTAGCAAAGGGGGGGAGAGTCCCAATAAGTCACGTGAGGCTGCCATGATGATGTGAGTATCAGGGTTCCAAATAGCATCCAAAAGTAAATCAGAGTCCAAGGCAAAGTATTTCTCAAAGTTCCAATTTATTAAGAGAGCCAAGTTGGCACATCTGGGAAAACCTGAATCTGAAGCTTCTCAGTTTTCCCCATCTAGTTGAAAGTTCAAGATCTTGCCCCCACATCCATAAGTCCATCACATGGCAGTTACAACCATCCAGTTCTGGTCAGGTGCAGAGGTGAAAAGACAAAGGATAACCTTGGCTTTCTGGAAATAATTTTGTTATGGCTACAATGCATCTCACTCCTACAATTTCCCCCTCCCATTTTCCCACAATAGAAAATGTGGCAGGACAAAGATCCAAAAGAAAAGATGGCTGCAGGCCTGACAGTGAGTTTGACAGCCCTGAGCTATTTGAATCTATTTCAACATTGCTATTTTCAATGTTAAAATTCTATAAAAGTATTTGCAAACATATCAGATGACTTCTCATCAGATGCTGCATAGTGTACCCTAATTTTATTGCTTGCGAATACAAAATAATTAACATTTTAACAGCAAGGAGTAGCAGCTTGGAGTTTTAAATCAAAGGCTTGCAATCTGCAGAATGAATAGAAGTGCTGTTGGCTGAACTTTCAAGACTAGTACTTGGCTCCTTTGGGATAAAAAAATCTGGGAATGACATCTAGTATCCATGTGAATGATGAATTGGTTCATACTTATGGTCTCCATTGGTCAATGCTCAATAAGGATAAAGCCATATGAAACTTTGAATGAGTGATCACATATGACAAAGCTTTGAATCACCCATTTGGAAAAGATTCACAGAGAAAAACAGGGGCTTGCTTGAAAGTAATTAATTGATTCAGGTGATTCTAAAGGACTCTTGATAATTCAATGGATTTCCTGCTGTTTGGGGGATTTTAACAGATCAATGTACAAGGATGCAACTTCCCTACCAATTATGTAGACTCCTGAGAGAGTGAATGAATGGTATGAAGGGCTCCGTGAAATTGTTTTGAGCAGTTTGGTCAATGAAATTTATCACTTTGTCAGGCTCTGCTTATCAGAGCTCTTTTGGACTGGTGAAGCTAATATTACTTTGGGCTTTCTGAAGTTTTTTAATAGAGACAGCCACAGATCTTAATTTGATTGTCACTTGTACTAATGGAATATTATACTTCTGTATTGAGCCTGCCAACACAACTAGGAATTTGGACCAGGTGCCAACATTCTGTATGTGGTCTCAAGGTTAACATTTTCATTTCTGCATGAGTAGAGCATGGTTAAGTCCCTTCACAAAGAGTGAATGTGTAAAGATTAACAATTGCAAAGACTACCTAAACAATGTTTTGTTAAAAATCTGTGGACAGATTCCAACCTCTTTCTCTATAGCTTACCATAGAGACAGGCTTTGGGTGCCTTTGCAAATTATCTCATAAGAGTATTATCATCAAGCCATAACCCTGACTCCATCTATTCCTGCTAGGCCAAGCTTGTCATTCAGCTAGCTAGCCTTCCTCACATCATATGAAACCCATGTTCAGAGACAGCAAAGCTACACACTTCAGTAAGATGTAAAAATTTGGCAATTTGCCTAATGCCCAACTTCCAACCCACCTGGGTCACAGATGAAATGATTTTTAGCAATAGGGGCCAAGCTTGTCAATCCTAGCCTTACTGGTCCAGGAAGAATACAAAAGTTTCACTGTATTATAATATTATCATTATTATTTATAAATATTAACATAAAAGGGAAAAGGAAAATAGAGTTATTTGAAAAAAGTAAATAGGCACTTAATTTTTAACTTCTTCATTTTCTAAGCTCTGATTTTCAGAATTTAGAACTTTTACCCCTTAAAAATAATTCTGTCCATATTTATTTTTGTCTTGCTGCATGATTCCTGTGCTCATTTCTATTTTGCACAGAAGCAGGATAATTATTTCAAAAAATATTGAAGGTATCTTGGAAGTGTTAATTTTCTATCATCCTTATTGTGTGTCTCCGATTCTTCCAGAATGTGAGGTAGCTTTAGGTATTTTGAAGTTATAACCAAATTTCTCTCTCTTTTAATCTAAATCTGCAGTGACTCAGCTCAAATCAGATTGGCATTAAATCTTAAATTGCATCCTCATTGAAACATTACCTTTTTGAATCTCCAATTCAAATCGAATCAGGGTTGATTCTCACAGCTAAATAAGAAAGCACTGTGTCAGAAGTGATACCACCATGAAGGACACAGTGATTTACACTCTTACCAGCTGATTGCAAAAGATGTGTCCTGAGAGTTGCTGATTGCCCATTGTGGGTGATTGAGTGATTGTTTCTTGCTGAGCAAAGGCAACCTTAGGAAAAGCTTCTAAGCACGGAAAGCAGTTCAATTACCTTGGAAGGTGATGAATTTCCCTTCATTGGATATGTCCAGGCAGATACTAGACAACCACATACTATATATAAGGGATGAAGGTGGCAAACATACATACTCTTGCCTCTATTTTCTGCACAACAACAACAATCCTGTGAGGTGAATTGGGCTGAGAGAGAGCAACTAGTTCAAAGTCACCCAGCTACTTTCATATCTAAGGGCAGCCTAGATCCTCAGTCTTCTGGTTTCTAGACCAGCACATCAACCACTACACTGAACTGACACTCTGCTTGAATTGGATTACTTATTGAGCATTGGAATGGAGTGGATGCTCCCACTGAATTCTGTGATTCTATGTTTTTGGTGCACCATCAGTGACTGAATTGCAATAAAGTGTAAAGAATTGGATCCTGAAAATCTTGCCACCTGTGTGGATTGTCTAAATACCCTTAAGAAATCATTGTATCAAATTGGCCGTTATTGTTTTGGTCTCCTCCTAATGCAGGATGACCAGAATGCTATTGGAGAAGGGACAGAATAAGCATATTCATCTCTACTTCTTCTTACATATAGAATTTATATGAATTAATAATGCTTGAAGAAGGCTCCAGATGTAGGTTCACAAATCCCTTGCTGATTTCAAAGTTGTTCAATATATGAGCTAGGGGTGTCAAACTCAGTTTAATTGATGGCCACATCAGGGTTGTATTTGACTTCAGGGGGTAGGGATGTGTATGGCCAGCTTGATATTGCTTGTGTTGGGGGACTGCCTGTCACTGTTCCCTCTAAGGTGCGCGGCTGTGCAGCGGTGCACGTGTCAAGAAAACCCAGCGCAGCAGTTTCTAACTGCCGTGCAGTGATTTCTGCCAAAGCAAACATATGCACACACACACACAGAAACAACAAAGATGAGGTTTGCATAATTCCTATTCTCGTGGCTGAAGATAAACAGCTGCGGCTTCCCAGTTTCCACCCTTCCTTGTGCCTTTTATTACCGTGCGAAAAAAACTTATTACAGTTTTACAAACCATAATCTGTGGGCTGGAGGAGAATTTCCGCTTAGCTCGGAGGGGGCGGGATAGGGGTCGAAGGGGCGGGGCGAGGGTGAATACCGGGCGCTATCATTGGCGGAGCGAAGGTACCATCCGTTGCAGGTGCAAATGCTCGTATTGCCCGGTGCTGCTTTTGCTCCAGGAGCGCCGCCTTCATGTCCTTCGTGCTGGGGACTGCGGAGGGGAGAAGCATGAGGGGGAAAGGGCGCGAGTCCCTCGCAAGTCTTGCTGGGGCCCTTGGCAGAAAGGGAGCGGGGTCCGAGACTGTCTCTGCCCAAACACGCGGCGACCCCCTTCCGATCTTCCCCCAAAGCTCTATGGGGCAAAGATGGAATCGATTGGTAGCCTCGCAAGCAAAATTAGCGAGGAAGGCGGTGGCTGCATTCACACAACCAGGGTAACCAGGACATTTGAGCACTACCATTGCCCGGTTGTGGGCAACGTCTCCCTAGGAGCCCTCTCTCCCTCCCTCCCTCCCTCCCTCCAGGGCCCCCGGAAGACAACAAGGGAACAGCACTCTTTTCTATCTTCTTCACAACCCGAACCTGGTGGATCTTGTAACTTGACAGCTTTAACACTTGCATGCTTCAATGCCAGAGTTTCTGAGCCAACATGACTGGAGGAGGAATTCTGGGAGTTGAAGTCCATAAGTCTTAAAGCTGTCAGGTTTGAAGACCCCTGGAGTTTTTTTCTAAAGGGTTAGAGGTGTGAGGGTCTTGTAACAACAGCTTTAAGATTTGCGTGCTTCAAATGCCAGACTTTCTGAGCCAACATTTTGGTTGCTAAGCAGGAGCATTGTTAAGTGATACTGATATTATATAACACTTTTAATTAAGCGGGTACCTTGAATAAACATAACTTTTGAGTTTCAAATAATACTGATTTCATTGTTGTCTTAGGTGACATCTGTGAAAAAAATTCAGGTGCTCAGGCATGAAAATATGCCGCTCAAACACTATACTTTTCTGCTCACACTGAAAAAAAATTAGAGGGAACATTGCTGCCTGTGGTGGCCTGAGCACTCTGCCAGTGAAAATGGGCTTCTGAGCTTTGTTTTTGGCTGAGACAGCCTCCTGCAACTCTCTGCCAGTGAAAATGAAGCTCCGTGGGCTGGTTCTTTGCTGTTTCCAGGGCAATCCCGCAGACCAGATCTAAGCACCCCATGGGCCAGATCCAGCCTATGGGCCTTGAGTTTGACACCACTGAGCTAGACTAGCATCCTTGAGTTTCTCTTCTTTGAATCTTCAAAAGGCATATTAGGTAACACATCATTACCACCTATAGCTGCCTGCCTGTTTGCCTGATACATGTTATAGATATATACAGTACATGCAGCCATAAGTTCACCCAAATACACTGTCAATGTGGCTGCATGCCTTTAACATTAACATAAATCAAATTAGTAATTTGAACACCAATACCTGCATAACAAGCAACAGCGCACATCTGACAAAGTGAAAAGTACAGAGTACAATCCTGACAATCTCTCTAACACTTAAGAAGGACAAAAATACAAAACTGATCTACATCTTCCCCAGAGAGTTAGAAACATTTCTTACTTCAAATTAAAATGAAAGAAGACACCAAGAATCAGAAAATGAAGACCAAGATGTTTTACTACGGCTTTCTCATATGGTGCTGGCAGTAGAAAAGTAATATTTTCATTTTCTCTCGTGCACTAGTGCAAACTGTCAACCAACGAGATATAAAACATAAATCATTCAAAGGGAAGGGCCATTTATTTTAAAAATAGTATGTGAAGTTACTGCCCAGATATAGTGATCTAACAGCCAAGTGCCTTGAAAAGTAATTTTTTTACTTTCTGGCTGGGAAATCACTAGAAAGTTTACACTTAGGAATCCTAGATCTTTTGTACATTTCTGCCTTGAAATGGTAGGAAATTAGGCCATTTGATATTCAAAGATGGATAATCCTGATATTTGGGAGAATAGTTATGGGAACCAAACCAATGCAACTGGAAGGCATCACAGTCTTGCTGGGTAGTATTTATGGTGCCTGATCCAAGATAAAGGATACAAGGAGTGAAGGAAAAACAGGCTATATCTCATCTACCATTAATCTGATGCAGTGGCACTTAGGTTATTATAAATTAATGAAAGTAAAACTGATTTTTTTAAAAGCCATGATCAAATTCAGTGTTTCTTAACCTTGACAGCTTTAAGGCTGGGAAAATGGTGAGAATTGAAGCATGCAGATATTAATGTTGCCAAGGTTGAAAAATACTAACCTAATCAAAGCATTCAGAAAATAGAAATATAAATATTGGAAGTCCAGTGCTTGAGATACATTTTCAGAATACAGTTTTGAAAAAAAATTGCATGGTATCATTTGCTCACTAAAAATATACAGCAGTTTCCTGAGTCATGGCAGAAGTTCTGGGACCAAACATAGAGCATAGAACCATAGGGTTGTAAGGGAACTTGAAGGCCTAGTCATCACACACCTTGCTCAAGGAGGAGCCTTTTATCATCCCAGTCAAATGGTTGTCCAGTCTTTTTTTAAAAAACCTCCAGTGATGGAACACCTATAACCCTAGAAGTCTATCTATTCCACTGATTAATTGTTCTCACTGTCAGAAAATGCCTCATCACTTCTAGATTGAATCGCTTTTTAATAAGCTTCCACATATTTCTTTTTGTCCTGCCCTCTGGTGCCCTAGACAATAAGTCAAATCCCCTGTTCTTTGTGACAGAGCCTCAAGTACTGGAAGTACTGAAACATCAAGTGGGGTAAGCTTGATATACACTGAGGTATTATACAAAAGGGAGTGAACATCTATCTTTAGCTGGCACTTCTCGGCAGGTACTGAATAAAAGTTCATCTGATTTACAGTCCCACGATAGACCCAAATGAACACATTTATGTAAAAAGCACTTTTCACACTCTGAAGAAACCTTTGACAGCGTTACTTAATTAAAAAAAAAAAACCAATACCATCATAAATTCATTTATGGGTGGAAAATCAGTTAACAGCTGACACTGCTAACATGTGCACAAAATCTTTCTTTCCTGTTTGTCCATCTCATTTTTCTTGTGTGTCCCAATAACTGAACTGTTTTCACAGCATAATAAGAGCCAAGGTGGCGCAGTGGTTAGGGTGCAGTACTGCAGGCCACTGCAGCTGACTGTTATCTGCAGTTCAGCAGTTCTAATCTCACCGGCTCAAGGTTGACTCAGCCTTCCATACTTCCGAGGTGGGTGAAATGAAGACCCAGACTGTGGGAGCGATATGCTGACTCTGTAAACCGCTTAGAGAGGGCTGTAAGCCCTATGAAGCAGTATATAGATCTAACTGCTATTGCTATTGCTATAATTATACTGTCATTTTTTTCATGAAAAGTACAGCGATTCCATTCTGCAAAAGAAATCTAGAAGAGGCTCATTCTGGAATGAAAAGCCTAAAATGCAATACACATCAGTCTTTTTTCATAAGCAGGAAATGTTGGCAGTATTAAACCACAGTGAGCTTTACTTCCTGTGGTTAAAAAAAAGATATAAATCGTGATGACAGCTGCTACAGTTTCATCTATCAGGAGACAATTATTTTTATGCCAAAGAAGGCAGTGCAAGTACAAGTTAAGCTTGAAGCCTCCCAAAATGGACCATGAATGCAATTTTGTTTTCTTTGTTTTTATTGCTGTCCAGACTTAAATAGGTTTTCTGCTGCATCAGCGGGAAAGAGGTCAGACATTCAAACAGGGCCAATGCTTGGCATCCTGTAGGTGGAAATACAACTTAGTACTGAGTGAATAATACAAAAGCTGCATTCAGGAAATGCAGAGTTAAAAGAACATATGACTAAATCTTCAAAACTTGAAGATGACAATGAGAAATCAATATGCCAATATACCTCAGATGGAATTCTTCTTGAACGATTGTGACAGGTACAGTGTTTCTTGGAGACCCTTTAAAGTTGCCATGTTCAGTAGTTGATGGTCAATAACTCTATGACCACTTCCTTGGTTTAAGCTTGCCAACATATATATATACTGTAATTCCTCTGGTTGCTCTTTCACGGCACCACCAATCTCCAAAGAAGCTGATCAGTGCAATAGCAACAGAAGCAACCTGTCCCCAGACCTATAGCTAGCTTACCTTTGGCAGCACTCCTTTATTGCCTGCATGTGGGGTAGATTGTCTCTCTCTACACACACACACACACACACACACACACACACACACCCCTTGGTATACCACTGCAATTATACAAATATCACATTATAAAAACAGAAGTGCTGTTTCATAAAGCACCCTAAGGGGATTGTCAAAAGAACTGTTTCTAGAGATGCACTTGGTTTTGTGTTCCTGCCTCTTCACTGCCATTTGCATGAATGCACAAACATAGAATACATGATCAGTAACTTTCTTGAGACTGGTATCAAAATCAATGCGTGAGTTGGACGATCAAAAGAGGTAATATCTTCACTTTAAGGCTTTCTCTCCCCCACCCTTGCTGCAAAAGCTTTGCCTCCATTATAAACAGTAAGTATCAATCCTATCAACATTGCTATAAAACAGCATTTCCTAACCTTGGCCTTTATCAGACATGTGGATTTTGACTCTCAGAATTTCCCAGCCAACAATTCTGGTACTTGAAGTCCACACATCTGAAAAGTGGGCAAGGTTTGGAACACTTTTCTTAAAGGATGAAGAAATGAGATTCTTAGACAATTGCTCCTGGGTTAGTTTTCTTCTCTCTAACAAAAGAAAGGAGAATTACTGCAGGCAGACTTGCTTTAAGGAGAAATGTCTCCACAATCTCACTACTGCCTGTGTATTTATACTGTCATTTCACATTTTTCTCTCTCAACAAAGTCTCTCTCTTTTCTCCTTTTTTCCAACTCTTTTTTGAAGAGTTTCTTCAAACTATTTCTCTTTCTCTTTGCCTTTCCTCCAGTACTCTTTTCTTAACTATGCCCTTTTGGTGTTTCTTTTGGCAGAAGTAGTTGTGTCTCTTTCCATCCACACCACTGTTTTGTATCCCACTACTTCTATATTTTCTACACTGCCCCACTCTAATTACTTGCACTTCTTTTTAATTAATCTTTGCCACTTCTCTTCTCTACACTAGCCCCATTGTTCTTTCCTCATTCTGGTTCCTAAGGTTCAGTTCCTGCTCTTCCTTTGAGATCTTTGATATCTATTCTATCTTCCTCTTTGTCTGTGGCAAGAAATATATCTCTTTTAATCTCCCATCTTCTGTTTATTGTGTATTCTGGCTAGATTCCAACAATTTGCTACATATTCCCTTTACATTTACCTTTCACTGTACTTGTTACTGTTGCATATTCAATATGCAAATACCAGCTGCGACCTGATTGGTTGGTCGTTTTGACAGTTGGTCTGAGTGCTAGTATAAATACCCTGACAGTTGCAGGGAACGTTTGAATCGCTTGTCACCTGTGTTAAAATAAAGATCTGTCTTGCACATGGCTCCTGCGTGTCAATTCCCTCACAACAACAACCCACACGTTACAATACTGGTGACGAAGGTGGGATTGATATGCGATTCCCGCAGAGCCTAACAACATCAGCCAACGTGAACGCAGTGAACGCAGGAAAAAAATTTTCTTTCCTACATTGAGGGCCTGTCAGGGCCGCCGCTATGGCCAGCAAGCGACATCAACAGCAGTACCCACCGCCGTGGGCCTCCGGTTGTAGCCAACCTCAGTAAGCTCCCAGGCGCGGCCTCCATCCGTCCAAGGGACGGGCTTCCTACGCTTAACCTCGACTGGAGCCGCCGCCGCTACTCAGGGACAAGCTATGGACCGTGATGGCTAAACTGCGCCAGCTGTGCCTGCCTGCCTGCCTGCCACCAGCTGTTCCTACGGCATGCCTGCCACCAGCTGTTCCTACGGCACTCCAACCGCCTCGTTCCAACCGCTGCGTTCAACAACAGCCTCGTTCTCCAAGATGCGACCTAGCACCACCGGCTACGTTCTCTCAGCCTGTCTAAAGTCTCTCCAACACTAGCACACTCACAACATACACCAGACTGTCCTCTACACCATGAGCACGTCCGCTCCTGTGCAATCCACTTGCCTCCGCTGTGCCTCCGTCATATTCAAAAGCCTCCTTCCGCTGCAAAGGCCACCGCTTGCTTCTCGAACCAACGAGAGCCTTTCTAAAACCAACGAGAGCCTTCTTACAACACAACGAGAGCCTCCCTGCTGCAAAGATTCCAAAGGACCTGGTTTTTTTTCCCTGGTTCTAAAATTTAGCTACTAAGGACTCACCACCATCTTGAAACAGCGAGGCTGGGCATGCGCAGAACTGGGGGGAAGGAGAGAGATTGATTATGCAAATACAGCTGCGACGTGATTGGCTGGTCATTTGGTCTTTAGAACTGGGGGGAAGGAGTGTTGCATATTCAATATGCAAATACCAGCTGCGACCTGATTGGTTGGTCGTTTTGACAGTTGGTCTGAGTGCTAGTATAAATACCCTGACAGTTGCAGGGAACGTTTGAATCGCTTGTCACCTGTGTTAAAATAAAGATCTGTCTTGCACATGGCTCCTGCGTGTCAATTCCCTCACAACAACAACCCACACGTTACAATAGTTACTATCAGCCTTAAGTAGCAATGGTTGAATGATGCTACAAACTACTAGTAAGGGAATGGGCATTTAGTAACAGAAGGAATAGCTTTCTTTGAGTGTTTATTTGCAGTCTAGATGTTTCTTATACTGTTGAGATGATACACATAAAGTTTTCAGCAACTTTGGGTAAGAAAACAACCATGAATGAATCCTGCAAGAAAACAACCACTTGAGCACAAAAATAACTTCACCCATGTACCGTAACACAGAAGCTGCTCTGGGTCCAAGAAGCTGTTTGTAGGAATATTCCACCAGCTTTACACTTTACTTTATTCAAAGCCTGGCAATGAGTACACAATCAGCAGTATGGGCAAGTGTGTTCTCTATGGGATAATTTTCCACTCATATTTATGAATAAACAATGGTCTTAATACTTGCAATAACTAACATTAAGTTATGGACAAACATCACATAAAGAGGCTTGCTGAACACTTAGTCATGCTAAGTTGTTTTTATATACAGAGTATAATTGACCCTACTTCCATCCTCAATGTTAGTGGAATGCTTCCACAAAGTCCCTAAAAACGGCACATTTTGCATCATATTTGAAAATCATGCTTGAGTGAAGTTCTTAGTATTCAATATCTTGTATTTAATTGCTAGTATTCTTTGCAAATGAGCAGGCTGCCAGCCTTCCTTTTTTTTTTACTCTAGTATGTTAGTCTTGGCTGCATTTCCCTTAAATAAGATCTACATGAATGAAGTAGGCTAAAACAGACCTTGGTGCTTTTGTGGTTAATTTCCATAGAAGGTTTGTCTCCAAAAATAATGCTCCAGATCAGACAGATCTGACCAGGACAATGATTGATATTCATCAATCATGAATGGTGAGGAAGAGAGGCAGGATATATGTGTTACTTTTCATTTTAAAACAAACTTGTGCTCTGAAGTGTACAATAATTTGCAAGCAAAAAGGACATCTTCATTTTCTAAAAGGGCCCTTTTTAAATGATAGGCAATAATGGGAGGATAAGTCCATTATTCATTTATAATGGAATTAGCATAACAAAGCTGCTTAATGCGAGAGTTCAGAAAGCTCTGATTAATAAATTAATCCTTACATTTTATAATAGATTTCATTTTTGAATAATTCTTAGAAGAAAATCTTTTAATAACTTTAGTGTTTTTCAGCTCAGAATATTAACTGTTGCCAGGCTAGAACGTAGGAAACTAAATGTCCAACAGCCATAGACACCAATGCAGGGGTGAAATTCACTTACCTTTCGGTTCACAAATGTTAGTGCGTGCATGCACACACTCTCTTCACTCACACACGCCACCTCCGCACATGCGGAGGACCTTCCATACATGTGCAAAGCATCAAAAAAAATGGGATATGATGATGTCCAGGCAGATTGGCAGAGCCTCCTGCAACCGCCACTACTGGTTTGCCCAAACTGGATAGAACCGGCTGAATTGCACCTCTGCACCAATGAGATTTACAGTGCTTCTAGGAAGAAAGGAAGAATCTGGTTGGTAGTGTACAAGGAAAAAAGGGAAAGAGTTAGCAAGAGCTGGTTTGCAATCTGATCTTTACAAACTATGCTATGTTGAATTTAGTGGGGCTAATTTCTACAAGGGCAACCTTTTCCCTTTTCCTAAGGGATAAAGAGGCAAATCTGTTAATGCAGTTGCCTTGAAACAACTCTGATCTTGCAACAACTCTCTTGAGTGCAGCTACTGCTAGAATAAAAAAAGCACAGGTCTTTGCAAAAAAAAATCACTCTAATGGCTGAGTACTGAATGGGAGTAGGACCTCTAGTATCATCCCATTTTCTCTTCAGGGCAGATTTCAAGGTTCTATGGTACTAATCAGAAAAGCCTGAGTTCACTGGAATTCCTTATTAATAAATCTGCGCGATTTAGTCTGAACTATGAGGACACAAATAGTTTCCTTGATTTTAGTCCAATATCTTAATGATTATACCACACTGGTTCTTTGTTTGTACTGCAGCACTTTGATCCTGAAATTAAGTACTTGTATCATAAATGCAAAAGGTTAAAGAATCAAGGTAATCAGCTAAAGGCATCCACAAGGTTTGTGTGTGTGTGTGTGTGTGTGTGTGTGTGTGTATGCAGACAGAATGACAAAAGGAGCATTCTAGTGTAGAGTAAGTAATGCTCCTTTTGTATGTGCATATTATGCATGGTATGGTAATCTACAATTAGATTCACAGTTTAAAACAGGTGAAAATTTAATAATCAAGTCTTCATTAAGGAGCTAAGAATCATTGAGGTAGCATCTTGGAATATAGACAGAATATAGATACTTTCTGGTAATGTGCTTCCCATAGCAGAATTAGTTTTCCTGCTTCAAAGTCTATCCAGCAATAATCAGAAATGAATGTGTGATGCTTTCAATCTTCCTATGTATAGGAAATCAGGGTAGAAACACATCTCTAGTAACTAATGTGGAATTTACCAGATAAAAGCTGACTAGCTTGCTAGGGATGCTGAACCAAACTTCATTTAGTTGTTGATTATTATTATTATTATTATTATTATTATTATTATTATTATTATTATTATTATTATTATTGTATCACAGCGGCCAGTTGTTTCACCGGATTTGGCATTGGTTACTAGTCGGGCCCCACCCAGGGGCCTAGGACGTCGTAACGTATTTTCGTAATATGTGTGCAGATCCAAGCAGTGCGGCTTTTTGCATTTGACTGATGGTGATTTTGTCAATTTTAAACTGTTTTAAATGTAATTCCAGTGCTTTTGGAATAGCACCCAGTGTGCCAATTACCACTGGAATTACCACTGCTGGTTTGTGCCATAGTCGTTGAATTTCGAATTTTAAGTCCTGGTATCTTGCGATTTTTTCATGTTCCTTCTCGGCGACCCTGCTATCACCTGGTATTGCGATGTCTATGATTGTGACCTTATTTTTCTCAACCAGTGTGATGTCTGGTGTATTATGCGCCAGTATTTTGTCGGTTTGTATACGGAAATCCCACAAGATCTTGACCATCTGATTTTCGGTGACTTTTTCAGGCTGATGTTCCCACCAGTTTATTGCTGTTTTAATATTATAATTTTTGCACAAATTCCAATGGATCATTTGTGCTACTGAATTGTGCCGCAATTTATAATCAGTCTGCGCGATTTTTTTACAGCAGCTGAGTATGTGATCAACAGTTTCATCAGCTTCTTTGCAAAGTCTGCATTTGGCATCATCAGAGGATTTTTCAATTTTGGCCTTAATGGCATTTGTGCGGATAGCTTGTTCTTGCGCAGCCAGGATTAGTGACTCTGTTTCTTTCTTTAATGTACCTGTTTTTAACCATAACCAAGTTTGTTCACTGTGCACTTTATCTTTTATTTTTTCCAGAAATTGGCCATGCAGTGCTTTGTTCTGCCAACTCTCCGTTCTTGATTTTATCACATCTTTTCTGTATTCTTGTTTCGTCTGTTGGGCCTTCAGTAGATTTTTGTTCTTTACTTCGATTAATAGATGTTCTTGACTTTCTTTTAAATAATCATCCAGTGCATGTTTTTCTTCTTTAACTGTTTGCTTCACTTGTAATAATTCTCTGCCACCTGATTTTCGGGGCAGATATAGTCTATCAGTATCACCACGTGGATGTAAACTGTAGTGCATTGTCATTAGTTTCCTGGTTTTTTGGTCCAAAAGGTCCAAATCAGCTTGTGTCCAGTTAACTATACCAGCTGTGTATCTTATAACTGGTATTGCCCAGGTATTTATGGCCTTGATTGTATTTCCACCATTCAATTTAGATTTTAAAATTTTCCTAACTCTGTTGGTGTACTCTCGCCTGACAATAGTTTTTACTTCTCCATGCTTGATGTTATCCAACTGCAGAATGCCTAAGTATTTGTAGGCTTCATTTTCTTTGCATTTAATTAATTGGCCATTGAGCATTTCAATTCCCTCACATGCAGTGATTTTGCCCCTTTTTATGAATACAGTGGCGCATTTTCCCATGCCAAACTGCATTGAAATATCGGTGCTGAATACTCAGACTGTGTTTGTCAATGATTGGATTTCTGTTTCTGACTTTCCATAGAGTTTCAAATCATCCATATATAGTAAATGCAAAATTTTTTCAGCTTCTTTGGCTGTTTGGTAGCCTAATTTCATTTTTTTTTAAAGATTACTGATAGCGGGATCATTGTGATGATGAAGAGAAGAGGTGAAAGTGAATCACCCTGGAAAATTCCTCGCTTGATATTAACCATTCCGTAGATCTCATTCCCTACTGCCAACTCAGTTCTCCATTGTTTCATCGCCTTTTCAGTAAAGGATGTAATATTTTTGCTAATGCCAGTTTTTTCTAAGCATTTTATGATCCAACTATGTGGCAGTGAGTCAAATGCCTTTTTGTAATCAATCCAGACCATATTCAAGTTCGTTTTTCTGTTCTTACAATTTTCTAATATCATTTTATCAATTAGGAGCTGATCTTTTGTGCCCCTGCTCCTTCTTTTGTCGCCTTTTTGCTCTACTGGCAAGATGTTGTTTGTTTCCAAATAATCCATCATGTTATCTGCAATAATGCCTGTGAGTAATTTGACGGTTGTTGGCAAGCATGTTATTGGTCTGTAGTTTTCAGGTGTTCTTCCTTTAGTTGCATCTTTCTGAATCAAGTATGTTTTTCCAGTTGTCAACCATTCATCAATTTGGCCCTTTTGTAAAATTTCATTCAGTTGCCTGGCCAATATTGCATGTAAACTGGTCAGATATTTGAGCCAGAAACCATGTAATTGGTCCTTTCCAGGTGATGTCCAATTCTTTACCTTTTTAACTCGATTTTTGACCATCTCAGTTGTTATTTCTAATACTTGCATATGTTTGTTGCCAATGCTTTTCTCAAAGTCATGTATCCACTTTGCTTCCTTGTTGTAGTCCTTTGCATTTTCCCACAATTCTTTCCAGAATTCAACTGTGGCCTGTTTTTCTGGTTTTTCACTTTTGGTGTCACCATTCACATTAAGACTTTGATTAAAAAAAAACTGTTGGTCTGATCGAAATTGCTGATTTTGTTTATATTGGATGATTCGTGTCTCATATCTTTCAATTTTTCTAGCTGTTGCTGTTATCTGCTGTTTTACAATCTCTACAGCTTCATTGATGTTTCTTGTATCCAATCTATATCTTCTGATTAGCCGATCTATGATTTTGTTGTTTTTAAGCAATTGCTCATGCATGTTCTTTAAGTTACTAGCATCTGCCCTTAATTTTTTTATTTTTTGTTCTAAACAGATTTTCCACTTTGGCTTTGATGCTTTTTCTGTTGTGTGACTAGGTACTTTGATTTTAATGCCTAGTTCATTAGTGAGTATTACAGCTGCGCTGTACATTAACTGGTTCGTTTCCAAGATGGATCCCGGTTCAATTGTTGAAAACACTGCCTTAACCATTTTCATGATAGGGGCCAAAATTTTCTTAGGCACAGTTTTTAGTGATGGTAAACGTTGCCTTTCCTCATTAAGCAGAAAATGCTCCATGATCTTATCCTTCAATTCTTTTTGTTTTTGAGTTAGTTCATCAGTTGGTTCAGTGATAACTGGTTCTAGTGGTGGTGATATTATTTCCTCCCCGAGAGCTTCTTCTGGGAGTTCTACTATAATGTCTTTAGTTGTGTCTTGAATATCAGTTATTTCCGCTTGTGATATTGTTTTTTGGGTTTTGCAATTTGCCTGAATTTCCTCATGTTCAACTTCACTAAACACTTTATTCCGTATAATAAATCGCCTTTGATCTGCTAGTCGTTGTTCACTAACATTTGAATCTGGATATTGTTGTTTCCATAATTCATACATTCGCTTTAAATAGCCTCTTTTTTCTGGCTCTGAGTTGTAGTAACAGGGCATTATGGCACGGTTTTCATCTGCACTATATTTTTGTCGTTTTGTTGGCTGGTCCACTTGTAGCCCACTTGTCGACGGATGTCCAGGGACCCCAACATCCGCCGCGGCCCTTGTTAACCCGCGCGACGACCGATGCGGTATGGAATTCTTATTTGTTTTTTTTCACCATATTGTATGGGTTGGCGTGTTTTTTTTTACGGGACCAGATGCCAACCTGACCCCAACCCTCCTCCTTTCTCATCCAGGCTTAGGACCGGCAATGGCGGAGTTGTTGTTGTTGTTGTTGTTATTATTATTATTATTATTTAGAAACAAACAACATCTTGCCAGTAGAGCAAAAAGGCAACAAAAGAAGGAGCAGGGGCACAAAAGATCAGCTCCTAATTGATAAAATGATATTTAAAAATTGTAAGAACAGAAAAACGAACTTGAATATGGTCTGGATTGATTACAAAAAGGCATTTGACTCACTGCCACATAGTTGTATCATAAAATGCTTAGAAACAACTGGCATTAGCAAAAATATTACATCCTTTACTGAAAAGGCGATGAAACAATGGAGAACTGAGTTGGCAGTAGGGAATGAGATCTACGGAAAAATGGCATGGAAAAATGCGCCACTGTATCCATAAAAAGGGGCAAAATCACTGCATGTGAGGGAATTGAAATGCCCAATGGCCAATTAATTAAATGCAAATAAAATGAAACCTACAAATACTTAGGCATTCTGCAGTTGGATAACATCAAGTATGGAGAAGTAAAAACTGTTGTCAGGCGAGAGTACACCAACAGAGTTAAGAAAAATTTGAAATCTAAATTGAATGGTGGAAATACAATCAAGGCCATAAATACCTGGGCAATACCAGTTATAAGATACATAGCTGGTATAGTTAACTGGACACAAGCTGATTTGGACATTTTGGACCGAAAAACCAGGAAACTAATGACAATGCACTACAGTTTACATCCACGTGGTGATACTGATAGACTATATCTGCCCTGAAAATCAGGTGGCAGAGGATTATTACAAGTGAAGCAAACAGTTGAAGAAGAAAAACTCGAAATTCAATGACTATGGCACAAACCAGCAGTGATAATTCCAGTGGTAATTGGCACACTGGGTTCTATACCAAAAGCACTGGAATTACATTTAAAACAGTTAAAAATTGACAAAATCACCATCAGTCAAATGCAAAAAGCCGCACTGCTTGGATCTGCACGCATATTACGAAAATACGTTATGACGTCCTAGGCCCCTGGTTGGGGCCCGACTAGTAACCAATGCCAAATCCGGCGAAACAACTGGCCGCTGTGATACAATTGTATAATAATAAGCAGTGCAAACTATTTTCCATTTTACAGACTAATAAACACTTTAGAATATAGATCCTTTTGTAGTATGTGCTTATGGTTCCTTTCTTGACTCTAAAAAAACCAAACATACATATTACAAAAGGGGCTTGTGCATTTGGGTTTGCATGCCTATATCCTTGCAGAACAAAGGAAATTGAACATAGTGGATTTATTACTAAGTAAATGAAACATTGACATTGTTTGGATGCTAAGTGATCTGTACAGTCATTGAGTTTTATGAGTTGAATAAATATAAAACCCTTTACCTGCAAGGAGCTTGTCAAACTAAATAATATGCTTAAACAGATCCTCAGTGTAACCCATAAAGACCCGTTTAAGTTTATTTGCCAGATTAACATCAAGAAAAGCAAATCTGGGAGCGCTAGCACATGGGATATGACATGACTTACCTCCCTTTGGAAAAAAGAAAGTTGTCTTCTATTTTTAGCATAAAAAGAATGAATAAATTTTGAAATGAGGTGTTTAGTCCAATCCTACTTTAATTTAGTCCTAGCCAGAACCCCTGATTGTTTCCAGATGATCATATTTGTCTCTTAAAGTTTCTGTTTATTTGTCTTGTATGCCGAATACAAGACAAATGTACTGAACCTGTGAAGAAGTCCATCTTCTTCACAGATTCAGTTGCATTTTCCTTATCTTGGAATGTAGGCAAGGGAAAAAAATGGAGGGAGAAAGATACTTGGGGTAATTTGTACATGATACTTTGAGTTTCTAGGTTGCAAATGAAAATAGCTGTATCCATCCTGATGGACAATTTAACTCTGTTCTTGTTGTCTATTCTCCTTCTGCTTTAAATATATATATTATTTTTATATATTTTATTTTTGTATCCTTAATTACATTTTGTGTTCAGCCATCCAGGAAAGTGTTCTATTAAAAGGCAATAAAAATAGCATTGAATTTTTGTTTTTAAAAAAGTATGTTACGGAACTTTTAGGAGTTGGATATGATTGGACACATCCTAAGTTATGTTGCTAAACTGTGCTATTTTTATTCTTGGACTTTTCTTATTATTCTTTCTCTTGCATTTACCCCCTTGAAACACAATAAAAAATAGATAAATAAAACCTCTTCACCTACAATACCTCCCTACATACAAGGTATATGCAGAGAAAGTCAAAACATTTTTTCTGCTGTCATAAGACTCGTGTTTTCATGTGGATTCTGTAAGTGGATATCATTTATATATGATTGTTCTTATAGACCTTCGGGAAAATTGGGATCCCCAGTCATGCAGCAATGCCAGTGGTTTCAAATACCAATGAAGTTGAAGTTTGAACTAGTGCCATGCAAAAAAAACCCTCTTCTATAATTCTTTTGTATCCTATGTTATTCAGTTTAATAAAAGATAGTTTACTTACAAATCCTCCAGGAGGGGAGAGGGGAGAGGAAAGGACAGGAGAGGACAGGAGGGGAGAGGACAGGAGGGGAGAGGGGATGGGAGGAGATTAGAGGGAAGGGAAGAGGAAAGGAAATGCCTTTGCTATTAATTAGAAAATGTCCAATGGTGAATATTGATTTCTTGTATTTTATTATACAAAGCCTTCTCAATCATCTGCAATCTCTGATTACTCATGCTTCAATTTAATCTGAAGGAAAACATTGTGAGGGCCTCCTACCATTATGCTTTTTCAGATTGAGAAGTATGAGCAGCAATAGAATATAATGAGGTATAAAACAACAAACATTTCTTCAGTAGAGTAATCTACCTTCTCCACCACATAGTATTCAAAACAAATTCTTAAGCACCCTGGGAGTAAAATAAAGAATTATTCATCTCTTTTGAAAAAGATTTTGGTACAACATTATTTCGAACAGTGGTTCTTTTAAGGCCACTGTATACATCAGAAGCTCAGCAGTGTAGAAGAGATATACTTCTGGGACATTTTTATAACATTTTTGCCACAGAAACCTGCAGAAAATGACAAATGGCAGGGACCTTCAGACCACAGCTTAAAATATTTGTGTTAACAGGTTCAACTAATACTTAATTCAAGTAAGAGCATAATGTACTCGGATATTCATATTTTTGAAATTAAAAGCCAAAGAAAGTAGCTTACTAGAGTTATCTACAATAAAGGTAGTCCTTGACTTACGACCACCATTGAGCCCAGAACTTCTCTTGCTAAGCAAGACATTTGTTACATGAGTTTTACCCATTTTATGACCATGCTTACCATAAGTTGTTAAGTGAATCACTAACATGACTGTTAAAATAAATCTGGCTTCCCCATTGACTTTGTTTCTCAGAATTGCAAAAGGTGATCAAATGACCCTGGGAGACTAGAATCATCATAACTACAAGTCAGTTTGTCCCAAAGGAGTTTTTTTCAAGAGGCAACTGTACTTTCTTGTTTGTCTTTGAAAAATGTTTTGCTTCTCATCAAAAAAGCTTCTTCAGCTCTGCTGGATGTTGGGGAATGGAAGGATTTATACTCCTTGCAGGCAGTTTGCATTCTTTTAGAGAGCTGTTGAAGTCAAAGGTGAAAAAAGCACCTTTGGGACAACTATGAGCTGGATGACTGAGAATCTCCATAGGCAATGAGTCAGTTTCCAAACACCTGAATTTTGATCACATGACCATAGGGACACTGCAATGGTTGTAAAAACCGTCATAAGTCATCTTTTTCAGTGGCATTGTAACTTGGAATGGTGACTAAACAAATTGTCAAAGACTACTTGCAAAAAACAACTTTAACATACAGAAGATAATTTATCCACCACCAAAGATTCTTCAAATCACTATACACAATGGCTATTCAATGGACTACTTCTTAAGCTGGCCCATCCATTCTTGATATCTGTATCATATTAATTTGAAAAGTATTATTTTCTGTATAATCTTAACCTGAAATACAGTAAAAAGTCATTTTTTATCCTTTCTCATTATTTTAAATATATATTTTATTATTTACATATAAGTATATTGAACACACAACGTGATTGTTTTGGCATTTCACTTGCCAAAAAAACCCAAAGTGAAAACAAATAACATATATGCTACTTAAACAGTGCTAGTGTTGTACAATTATTTTTGACCATCCTATTCATTCTAATACCATGATGCATATATAGATTTCCAGGTCCCCCATTCTAATTTTTTCATATTCTGACTTCCATCTCGTGCTTCATTTCTTATTAACACTAATTTAATCTGTTTCCTTTATAACAGCTCAAGTTTTTTGCCCACTGAGTGCCCATTTTGAAGGCTTTGGTGGGAACCCTGAAATTGTGGATGTTATCTTGAAAAAAGCTTTGCATCCTCCCTATTTGTTAGGAAGAAGAATCATTGAAATTGAATGATTCAATTCATTTTGAATCATTGCAATTATCTTCATAGTTGAAATCTTGACTACATTGACCCATAACCAAAGAAAAAAAAATGCTCTGCTTACATGGCCTTGATATTATTTTTTTTATTAATCATAATGAACATGTTTCATTGATTGACAGATACATAATAGGTAAAGGTAAAGGTTCCCCTCGCACATATGTGCTAGTCGTTCCTGACTCTAGGTGGCGGTGCTCATCTCTGTTTCAAAGCTGAAGAGCCAGCACTGTCCGAAGACGTCTCTGTGGTCATGTGGCCAGCATGACTAAATGCCAAAGGCACACAGAATGCTGTTACCTTCCCATCAAGGTGGTCCCTATTTTTCTACTTGCATTTTTACATGCTTTCGAACTCCTAGGCTGGCAGAAGCTGGGACAAGTAATGGGAGCTCACTCCATTAAGCAGGGCTAGGGATTCGAACTGCCCGAACTGCTGACCTTTCTGATTGACAAGCTCAGAGTCTTAGGCACTGAGCCACCATGTCCCTTTCACATATCTAATACAGGAAAGGAAATTGGATTGTTCTGCATTTTTTTATGAGAACACTTTATACCATGCTCTGATGAGTAGGATTGAAACTTAAATAGCTACTATGTTTTGTACTTCTCCAAGTTGCCAGCAAAATATATGTTTAAAGAATATATTAAATTACCTAAATTATAATGTAAAACAATGAAGTCTACTTTGAGTCAAGCTCAGTTCCTAAGGCCTCCATATGTACACCCATTTAGTACTTTAAGTAACAGGAAAATTACTGTTGTCATTTTTTGGGATTTTTTTTCCAACTTCACAGCCTATTTTATAAATCCGGCATTTCCTGATAATCCCACATTTAGTTACTTAACAGGTACCATTTTCCTATCTACCTTTTCAAGTTAGTGCTGTCACCTAGCATTATCTGCTCTATGCATTTTCAAATGGAATGTATAATTAACTTTGCAGTTTGAAAAAAATAAAACAGGAAAATGTATGAAAGGTCACAAACTGGAAAATACAGATCTATCCACTTTCACATCCCTAATCCGTGTATACAAAGAGAACCCAGTGTGAAAGGAGAAAATGAAATAGATAAATGGTGAAGGAAGGAATCAATCTTTTCACTGCCAAATCGTCCCCCAAACCATCTTTGATAGACCATGGATGCATATTTTGTAGACTGTAAACTGTACATTGCAAACAGGTGAAATCTGGCTGTAATCTCAGATATGTATTATGAGTGTGAGTGTATCTGAGAGAAGGAGAGATGGAAACTGTATTTCTGGAGGAAGTATGGTGAATTTAAGACAGCTGTGGAAAAACAGATCTGTCAACTACAGCAAGAAAAAGTAACCAATGTGTTTATTGACAAGTGATGAGATGTAGGATGAAGAAATGATTGTTTGTAACCTTGGAAGGGTGAAGAGTCATTGAAATTTTCTTCTTTTTTTCCTCTTGGTTTTTTTAGTTTGTGTTATATTTTATAATCAAAATACTTATATAGCAACATCTGTAAATATGACAATGTGGCACATAGTCATGTAATCAAAGCCCTGAACCTTTTTGCATATTCTCTTAATTTTCTTTTGGCTTCCTCCCTCTGCACATGCCTGGTACAATGTGTTTTATTCCACTCCTTGTACAGAGGAGTCCTCAATTTACGACCACAATGGAGCCCAAAATTTCTGTTGCTAAGCAAGACATTTGTTCAATGGATTTCCCCTCCAATTTTATGACCTTCCTTGGCATAGTTGTTAAGTGAATCACTGCAGTTGTTAAATTAGTAACACAGTTGTTTAATGAATCTGACTTTCCCATTGACTTTGTTTGTCAGAGGGTCACAAAAAGTGACCCCATGATCCCATGACACTGCAACCGTCATGAATACATACCTGTTGCCAAGCATCTGAATTCTGATCATGTTAATGTGGGGATGCTGCAAAAATCATAAGTGTGAAAAATAGTCTTGTCCCTTTTTTAGTGCCATTGTAACTTTGAATGATCGCTAAACGAACTCTTATAAGTCGAGGCCTACCTATACACATACTTCTGAACTTGTTTTCCCACCAGCACCTACTTACATTTTCCCCAGTTCCTTCTTCTTCCTTGAGTATCTCATCAACCCTTTATGACACAGCCTAGCTTATTTCCCACCTTTCTGTCCTTAATCTTGTCTTTCTGCCAGGCACTACTCTTCCCTTTAGTAGCTCTAGCTTCTCCTTATCACCAACATTCTTGGTCTTTTCTGCTGGTTTGCAGCTTCTTTTCCAGTAAAATCTGAAGTGTTTTAAGCATTGTGCATTTTAAGTTCTGTCTTTAAAAGAAGAAAGAAGGAAGCACTTTATATAGCAATTTAGAAAAATGATGGTATAGGATATGAATGAAGTAAACAAAAACCTTTCTACATTCAAATACTTTTTATAAAATATTTTATTCTCTCTCCCTCCCTGCCTTTGAAAGGCATTTGAGTTCCATGTCTCTAAATCTATTTGTGATAGGTGTGCCTATATAATGCATACGTTTCTCAATTATCCAGTAATAAGTAACCAATTAAATCTGTTGAAATGTTTGATTTAGATCTGTTGCTTTGCATTCAAGAAAGCTACCAAAAATGATGATATGTTGATGATATATTTGCAAGTATTATCCCCAGACTGACTACCATATTTTTCAGAGTATAAGCTGCACTTTCCCCCCAAAAAAGAGGGTGAAAATCTGGGTGTGACATACACTGAATACAGCATTTTTGGCATCCCAAAACCCCTCCCTCTTAGCAAAAATGGATGTGCAAAGGGGTTGGGAGGCCTGCAAAGTGCTCCTGGGGGCAGGGGAGGGCTAAATGAGTGAAAACATGCTGTTTTTGGTTCAGTCCCCCCTCCCAGTCCCCAGGAGAACTCTACAAGCCTCCCAAAGGCTATGCATGCCCTTTTTCTTTGCAAAAAAATGTGCTTGTTTTTGCCCCTCGAGCCCCCAGACAGGAGCACTTTGCAGGTCTCTCAAACTCTCTGAATGCCCCATTCTTCACAAAAAAACAAGGCATGCAGGGGGTTTGGGAGGCCTGCAGAGTGCAAAAACTTTTTTATAAATTTACCTATTCAAAATCTTGTTGTGTCTTATACTCTGGTGTGTCTTATAGTCCAAAAGTATAGTATCTGGCTGGAAATTCTGAAAGATGGGGTCTCAATACATCTGGAGGTCTGCCATGAAAAAGAACCAGAAAGTAAAGAAGCACTCTACTGATATTGTTAAGAGTTCATACAAATTTTACAGACCAAATATAAATTCAGAAAGCTACCTCGTATGAATCACTTTTGTTATTTGTATCTAGCAATAGGCTAGAACCAACAATATCTTGACACAGTGCCTAATATATATCAGAAATACCAAGGACAGTCAATGTAGAATCTTATAGACAATTTTTGACAATCTGTTTTTGATGTTTAGCATAGTTGACCAAGGTTCCAAACAAAATTTCTGATCTTTCTCTTGACTGTTCTAGAAAAAGCTTGTATTTTTCTATTGCAATTTTTTTACTGGTGTGCGTATGGCTAGTGAAATGTTATATCTACAACCGTCTGATATTTTATCTGCTTCCTCACCAGAAGAAGAAGAAGAGAAGAAGAAGAAAAAAATTAAATAGAAAAAGACAGACTACTGGTAGGTACATAATGTCTTTTGATTGGCCATTAAAAAGCATTCATCTGAATGCATCCTAAGGCTTTAGTGGATTGTTGTCGTTTTGTGATTTGTCATTCAGAGTTCCAGTCCTATTGACTCTTAGAAAGAAAGAAAGAAAAAGTATTTAAATTAAATTTAATTCAAAAATATAGTTCAGCTCATATAGCCAAAAAAGCAGGTTGTTTTTCGTTTACTTAATTAAAACATATGTCCAAAGTACTTTTATTTTTTTAAAAATCTTTAGGTGATGAATAATATAAAATACAAAACATACCCAAAGCAGTAACATAGATCAATACAACAAATATCAAATCCAACATCAAACATCAGGAAAAGCTTGAGCAAAGAGTTGTATCTTCAAAGGATGTCAAGAACACAGTACAGAAGGTGCTTAACACAGAGCTGAGAGAAGATAGTAACAGAGGATACTGACAATAACATATTGTCTTCTGATCATAGCATTCTGATTGACAGTTCTGCTTTAACATTTTGAATTTCAATGTTAGTTCCTCACTTTTTTATTATGAACTGGTTAAAAGAATACCATGACCTTTTCTACATGTTTTTTTTTGTTAAAGTTCTATTAAAATTCTGTCTTTTCTTTTACATTCCTCATATATTCTCTACATGAGTTTAATACTTAAATATTCTTCCTTCATCCCTACAGATATAATTGGGCTTATCCATTGGTTAGCTATTTAATATGGTGGGAAATCACAATGAAGAACAAAATGTAGGGGCCTAATAGAATGACACTGATGTGCTGATACAAATTAAAAGCAGTAAAGTATCAGCTGCTGTACATGACATTTCATTTCTGGTAAGCTGGTGAAAAGTAATACATTAGTTGAGGGTAGATACATTAATCTCACCAGCTAGCTCCGTGTCCTTTATCTCATTTTCATTAGAACCTTGTAAGAATTTTCTGTAAAGTGGTAAAAAGGGGGGAAATACATAAACATGAAATATTAAATAATTTGAAACAGTTTCATTACTTAAAATTTAGTTCATTAGGAGCAGCCTTTTTAATCAAATATTTCATGATCTTATTCTTCCTCGTTTGTGATATTTCTGACACTCTAAAGTATATTTTAGAGCAATCATATATAGAACGATCAATGCTTAATATATTGTTTAGTATCTTCTGTCCTACCTTCAATATATTTGTTGTACTGTACAAGATTCTTCTATTCTTTTATCCACACACCCAACCTTGTGAGAATATATTGGAATAACAGACTTGGAAGGGACCTTGGACGTCCAACCAGCTGCTCTGGTAGAAAACCCTATACCATTTCAGACAAATGGTTGTCAAATCTCTTCTTAAAAACCTCAAGTGTTGGAGCACCCAAAACTTTTGCTGTGAGGTCCTGTGATTGTTGATTGTCGGTTGGTGTGTTCTTATTTGTTTTAGAGAAACTGTTCCAGTATCTAATAAAGCAGCAGGAAACACTTTAAGCTCTACTTCTATTGACTGAAGCTATTTGAGGCCAGCTAACATGATACTTGTTCAAATACTGAAAAACATTTGAGATATAAAATCCTTCTGTTGCTATGTTTTCTTCATTTGCAGGCAGTGCATGTAGACAAATGCAAGCAGGTAATACCTTAATTGATTACGTGCCATCAAGTCACTGTTGATTTTTAGTAACCACATAGATGGATTTTCTCCATGACAATCTCATCCTGTCCTGGTATTTTAACACTTCCAATGCTTTGTTCATCATTACTATAACAAAACAAATGTCTATATTTGCCTCCCCCCCCTCCACTGTAAGAATGCCCCACTTACCAGGGTGACATGTGAGGAATGGATGACATCCCCCTCAGCCCCTCCCTAAGTCTTCTCAAATGTAAATTCCTTGTGATTTTTGTTTCTGTACATCAAAAAATACTGATTTTGACCTTTGCTGATTGAACCAAAGCCTTTTGGTTGACCTGCTGCCCTTAATTCCATCTTATTTATTTAGGAGTGTAAAGACTGCTCCAAGCTCTCATGTTTCTGGATAGTTTTTATAAAATACAACAGTAGAACATTAAAACACACACACACACACACACACACACACACACACACACTTCTATCTATCTATCTATCTATCTATCTATCTAACTAACTAACTAACTAACTAACTAACTATCGCCAAAAAGGGAATGATCTCTCCCCACCCCAAAAACCCCACACACAACCTGAAAATGAATTCAAAGAAACAGACCTCAAGGATTCATAACCCACTTTAACTCAGAGACTGGGGTACAGTTGGATTTTAAGAGTTTTACAGGCATATGAAGCTTAGTACAACAATGATCTAGTGGCTGGATCTCATGTCAAAAAAGCAAAAACCTTATTACTGATAAGAATATGGAAATACCTTCATGTCTAGTGCAAATGCATTCATTCCCATTGGCTATTGTTCTGCCAGAGGAGGTGTGTTCTCTCCTCTCCTCCTGTCCTCTTTAACAGTTTAGGAAAATAGAAATGTTTGCATACTTCATACAACTAGCACAGTGGAGATAAGATATTATTTGGTATATATTTTTCTTATGCTTTTCCTACTATAACTTCAATGGTATCTGAATGCAGAGTTGCTTGACATCTGATTTGTTAAGTATTTCTTAAGTTGGTTTCATTTTCAGCCACACAGAAAACAAATGGCTAAAGGAAAATACATACAAAACCAACATGCTTCCTCTGTTCTTTAGTTTAAAAGGATAATGTGGTGACGCTGTTCAGAATATTCCTTTGTTTTTAAACAATTGATTCAAGCTAACCAGGTTCTTAATGCAGAAAAATGTGTATTCTTGCTTTAAGAAGAAGCCTGTGTCAAGTGTATATTTAGAAAGGTATTTTATGTCTCTCTTTGTAAGCTTAGCTGAGGTGAATCCAGCTATTTGGTTTTTGGTTATTCAGTGCTACTTTTGTACTACAAAAACATGCTTTTAAATTATGGCCAGCTTTACTAGGGGAAGTTTACCAGCAATCTTTCTGAGGGTGATAGGCCCCAATGAACATGTTGCTTAACTATCTTTATGATCTTAAGGTTAAAAAGAAAGAACTCATACCATTTTCATGCTTTTTCCTACAGTAGAAAGGAAAGTTGTCCCTGTGGAATATGGAATACATTATGTTCTGAAAGAACACCTGATACTTGGAATGTTCCGTCAGCATTTACTAGTCATGTCAAGATATACATCTTTTATTCCTATTATGTATAACATGTGTCTCTGTGTCTTTGAGTCAGTCCTGAGCCCTGGAGACTCCCTGGACAAGATCCTGCAGTTTTCTTTGCAGGATTATAAAAAGAAGGCATTGCCTTCTTTTGAGAGCTGAGGCATGATGACTGGTCAAAGTCACCCAACTTCTTGTCTAAGGCAAAATTGGAATTCAGAATTTCCCAATTTCTATCCCACTGATACTTCATTAAATTGACTCTTCAAGAGAATTTCCATCAGAGTAAAATTGTATGAAGTTGTGTTGTATGACTACTATCTTCAATACCTGTCCTTAAATAAAGGTGAACTAACAAATAAAAACTTCACACTGTTTTCTTGAGAGTGAGATAAAAACCAAATAATGTCTACATGTGTCTTCTTATGATACAATAACAGATACAACTGTAATTATTTGCTACATTTATGAACAGATCTATAATAAGGTAATGACAGCTGTTTTGCATTTTCCAAGAAGAAATTTCCTGATATAAGAGTCAGGAGTCAGGGACAGATGTTGCAGGGAATGGATAAGGGGATGATTAAAAACAGCTGGCTAGTGCTTTGGTAAATACAGCTGAAGGAGATATGTCGTGAATTGTATCAAGCCAAAGACTACTGAAATAGGAGTCACTAAATGACACCAGTTCTAATCTTTGCTATTCAGTCTCATGGTGCTGAGCCATTTTGATCCACAGCTCCAAACACATTAATCTCATCTCTACCGTAATACCCAAGGGCAATCAGTCAGAACAGTCAAATCAAAATAAAGAGTAAAAATAAATGCAAATAGTGAAATAGCAGTGGAACAGAAAATAGCAACAAGGATCAGTTAAGAGGAAAATAACAGCAAAAATCAATTATTTGTTCAGCAGTGTTCAAGCCCAATTCTCACTAGACTGATATGGACTTGATGCCTGAAATCAGCTAGAGATAGTGCCAGGTGAGTTTATATGAGCAACTGAGTTATGGAGTTACTCTGAGATGCCTAATTCTGTATCCTACATCTAAGGCCACTAAGTATCATCCTGCCCCTTACATTTTGGAGGGTTTTATCTGCATGTTTTTATATAATGTATTAAAATCCCAAGCTGTTTGTTGACATTCTGAGATTGCCTGAAACAGTTTAATGTCTGTGAGTTCAACAATTCCTTGCTCAATGGTGCAAGAAAGTCCTAATGTTTTAAAAGAGTCACAAATGGTAATTGATTAGGCACTTGTAATCCATCTTTTAGATATTTAGATATTTATTTATTTCATCACGTATGAATTAGATAACAGATACAAGTATAGACATGATTATGAATACATGAAATGAATATGAATACAAGGGAATATTAGGACAGGGACAGTAGGCACGCTGGTGTGCTTATGCACTCCCCTTTTCTTCCACCTCACCCTGATTTAAATCATATCCCAGTCTATCCACTGTATGCATTGATAAAGAAAGACACAGTTCCCAAAAGTTAATCCCTTTTAATAAAAGGTGAAAGTCAGAACAAGTGCTATCAACTTTCTGACTTTCGTTACCATGTCCATAAAACTGCTTTCCAAACTTCCTCTTCTTCTTCTTGTGCCATATCCATTATTGGATGTTGGCGATCATGTTGGCAATCCTATTTTTGTCAACAGCCGCATGAAAAAGTTTGGCCAAGTTTTGTCCAAATCAGTCCCTTAGGTTTTGAAGCCATGATGTTCTTCTTCTGCCTGGACCGCATTTGCCTTCAATCTTTCCCTGGAGGATTAAGTGAAGGATGCTGTATTTTTCTGGGTGTCGCATCACATATCTAAAATATTCTAATTTTCACTTTTTAATGGATTTGATGATTTCCCTTTGCTTTCCTAGGCATCTTATCACCTCCTCATTTGTAATTTTGTTAACCCAGTTTATACATAATAACCATCTGTAAATCCACATTTCAAATCCTTCTAGTTTCTTCAAGTGGTGTTCTGTCAGAGACCAACTCTCTACTCCGTAGACCAGGATAGAAAAAATGTAACATCTAACAAGCCTGATTTTCAGTCTTAGGCTTATGTCCAAACTTGGCAATTTAAAATATGTGAACTTTAACTCCCAGAATTCCCCAGCCAGCATGCTTTGCTGTCAAGTTTTCCAAGTATGAACAACATTGGCCTATAGCATTTAACAATGCAATCTTATAATGCAGAATGGCCACTAGCACCTTTGGGTGAACTTGGGAAAAAACTGGCATGAACTATGAATATTTTTCTTGGCTTAATCTCTCTGCTGCTCTCTTGGAATTCTTCTGTATTATACTTTTAGCACCCAATTTCCCTTTAAAATCTGTTGAATCATATGATATGACTGTCATGTATGCTGCATAATGCAGGCATTGAGTAGAACTGCACACATTTGTCTTCTTGTTTATGAATACTCAGTATCTCTTTTTCAAGTGAAGAAAAAGAGGGGAAGGAAATCTTTGTCATCCATGCATGATATTAAGGCATCATTTTTCCAGTTGCGATTGTCATTTTCTAACTGAAGCATATCAGCAGAACGCACAACCCAGATGTCTCTTGTCCCCAAAATGTCTACATTTGACAAAAATTTAAAAAGAAGAAAGGAAAATCGATGACAGTGAAGGTCATGTTGTCTGCTTTACCATCTTTTCCCCTATGATACACTGAAGATTAAACTTGGAATGCTAACAACTGCTTTCCTTCCTTAGCTAAATTATCTTGTCCTTGTCTCTTTGGTGTGACTTTGAAGAACTCTTAATTGCATGTCTAAGTTCAAGCATTTCTCTCTTGACTCAGTTGCCATACCTAATCAAAGAATTTCTACTGTAGTCGCAGAAAAACCTTAAACTTGTAAACCTTCCAAAACAAAACAAAAAAGCATACTCAATAATGTTTAATTTCCAAGTTGAGGTAAAACAATGATAAAAATAGATTATTGTGCCAACTATCAGTGCCAATTCTTTTTCTGTTCCCCTTACTAACCCTAACCCTAACCCTAGTTTAGTCTTTCTGGCTTCTGGCAACTGTTTTGATTTACTTTCCTATGCTTGAGGCATAATTTCATTTTCAGAGCACCTCCTAATCTTTAGGTTGGTTCAGCTTTAGAATAGAATAAAACAGAACAGAATAGAATAACAGAGTTGGAAGGGACCTTGAAGGTATTCTAGTCCAGCCCCCTGCTTAGGCAGGAAACCATACACCATTTCAGACAAATGGATATCCAACATCTTCTTAAAAACATCCAGTGTTAGAGCATTCACAACTTCTGGAGCCAAATTGTTCCATTGATTAATTGTTCTAACTGTCAGGAAATTTCTCCTTAGTTCTAAGTTGCTTCTCTCCTTTATTAGTTTCCACCCATTACTTCTTGCCCTACTCTTGTACTTTATTTATAGGTATTCATAACCCATGAGAGAGTGCAGCCCTTTATATGGCTGCTTGTAAAACAAAATTCCTTTCCAACATTTTGAATCATTAATAACAAAAGCGGGGGAACCCTTGCAGGGCAGAGCTGAGGATTATGCCCAATTCTTAGCGGACAAAATTGCTCGGTTTCGGTCGGACTTGGACTCCATCCCCGCAGTTCCAGCCGTGGCACAAGAGGATCAAGTAGACCATCTCTGGGTTGAGTTTCAGGATGTTACCCCCGGGGATGTGGACAAGGCCATGAGGGCTGTAGGTGCCTCCACCTGTGTACTGGACCCGTGCCCCTCATGGCTGGTCACTAACAGCAGTGAGGTGATACGAGGCTGGATCCAGGCAGTTGTTACCGCCTCTCTTCGGAAGGGGAACTTCCCCGCCGCACTGAAAGCGGCGGTGGTGAGACCCCTCCTAAAGAAGCCATCTCTGGATCCAGCTGTTCTTAATAACTATCGCCCAGTCTCCAACCTTCCCTTCCTTGGGAAGGTTGTTGAGAAGGTGGTGGCCTTCCAGCTCCAACGGTCCTTGGAGGAAGCAAACTATCTTGACCCCTTCCAGTCAGGCTTCAGACCCGGTTACAGCACAGAAACCGCTTTGGTCGCATTGACCGATGATCTGTGGAGAGCCAGAGATGGAGGACATTCCTCCATCCTGGTCCTCCTTGACCTCTCAGCGGCTTTCGATACCATCGACCATGGTATCCTTCTGCGACGACTGCGGGAGGTGGGAGTGGGAGGCACCGTGTTGCGGTGGTTCTCCTCCTACCTCTCGGACAGGTCGCAGTCGGTGTTAGTGGGGGGGCAGAGATCGTCCCCTAGGCCCCTAACATATGGGGTGCCTCAGGGCTCGGTCTTATCCCCCCTACTATTCAACATCTACATGAAACCGCTGGGAGAGATCATCCGCAGGCACGGGATCAGATACCATCAATATGCGGACGATACCCAGTTGTATCTGTCCGCCCCGTGCCAACTCAATGAAGCGGCAGACGTGATGAACCGAGGCCTTGAGGCCGTTATGGACTGGATGAGGGTTAACAAGCTTGTACTCAACCCAGAAAAGACCGAGTGGCTGTTGTGCTTCCCTCCCAAAGATTCGACCAATATTCCATCACTCAGGCTGGGGGGTCAAATTTTATACCCCTCAGAGAGGGTTCGCAACTTGGGAGTCCTCCTGGATCCACAGCTAACGTTTGACCACCATCTGACGGCTGTGACCAGGGGGGCATTCGCCCAGGTTCGCCTGGTGCGCCAGTTGCGACCCTACCTGAATCGGGAGGCTCTCACAACAGTCACTCGGGCCCTTGTGACCTCTAGGCTGGAATACTGCAATGTGCCCTACATGGGGCTGCCCTTGAAGAGCATCCGGCAACTTCAGCTAGTGCAGAACGCGGCCGCGCGAGTGATTGTGGGTGCACCTCGGTTCACCCACATTACACCTATCCTCCGCGAGCTGCGCTGGCTACCTGTCGATCTCCGGATGCGCTTCAAGGTGCTATTAGTCACCCATAAAGCCCTGCATGGTAGTGGATCTGGGTACTTGAGAGACCGCCTTCTGCCAATTACCTCCCTGCGACCAATTCGATCTCATAGATTGGGCCTCCTCCGTATTCCATCGGCCAGCCAGTGCCGGCTGGCAACTACAAGGAGGAGGGCCTTCTCAGTAGTAGCCCCAACCCTTTGGAACGAACTCCCCGTGGAGATTCGTACCCTCACCACCGTCCAGGCCTTCCGCACAGCCCTTAAGAACTGGCTAGCCCGTCAGGCCTGGGGACAAGGATAGTCGCCCCTCCCGAATGATGAATGAATGTTGCTTATTACTTTTATTATATGTGTCTACGTCATTGTTTGTATTCCCCCCTTCCTGATTTTATGTGAGCCGCCCTGAGTCCCCTCAGGGAAAAGGGCGGCCTACAAATGTTAATAAACATTCCAAACAAACATTCCAAAATACTAATACAGATTAATAGAGTTGGAAGGGACCTTGTAGGTCATCTAGTCCACCCCCCAACCAGGCAGGAGACCCTACATCTTTTCTCAAAGATGGCAGTCCAGGTTCTTCTTGAAAGCTTCCAGGGATGAAGATCCCACAACTTCCAAAGGCAACTTTTGTTTCATTGATTGGTTGTTCTCACTGTCAGGAAATTTCTTCTTATTTCAAGGTTGAAGCTCTCCTTGTTCAGTTTCCATCCATTATTTCTTGTCTGGCCTTCAGATGCCTTGGAAAATAGCTTTACCCTTTCCTCTCTGTAGCAGCCCCTCAAATATTGGAAGACTGCTATCATGTGTCCCCTGGTCCTTCTCTTCCCTAAACTAGCCATGCCCTCTTCCTGCAACCATTCATCGTATGTTTCAGCCTCCAGTCCCCTAATCATCCTGGTTGCTCTTCTCTGCAATCTTTCTAGAGTCTCAACATCTTTTTTATGTGTTACTGCTTCCAGTACAATTAACATTAATTATTTTTATTAGAATATTGTAACGTGTGGGTTGTGTGAGGGAAAGACACGCAGGAGCCGTGGATGCAAGACAGATCTTTATTATGACAGAGATGACAGCGATTCGAACTTTCCCTGAACGGTCAGGGTATTTATACTAGCACTCAGACCAACTGTCAAAATGACCAGCCAATCAGGTCGCAGCTGGTATTTGCATATTGAATATGCAACACAATCTTTCTAGAGTCTCAACATCTTTTTTATGTGTTACTGCTTCCAGTACAATTAACATTAATTATTTTTATTAGAAGCCACCTCAGATGCTGGCATGGACCATGACACTTTACTGGAATCCATGATTTAAAAAACAAATTATGAACCATTCATTTAAAAATAAATGAAGCCCCTGGTGACAAATACCTTGCATTCATTTGCTTGAACTTTGACAAGCTTCATTCCAGCTATTGTCTCTGAAAGTAGGAAGAGCACCTATGGTGGCCAGAGTCTGATCATCCGTTGGTTCTTCAGAAGATTAGAGAGACTTCAATGGATGTCAAAAACTGACCGAGAGAAGCAGTTCGAGACTACTGGTTGCTTGAACAGTGCTGGTGAAACAGAGCTGAGTTTGAAGTGACTGAAACATAAAAATGTATCATTCATTTATCTCTTTCCAAACCAGCCTTCTACCAACAAATTCCTAAAGTAACATTCTTCATCTTACCGTCCATGCAGCAAACATATCTTGGCTCACTAGAAATCTCACTCATTGTGCATTTCTTTCCTAATGACTTCCTATTTCATGCTGAAGCAGCCAGTTGTGAAGCCAATTTTCATAGCTTCAGTGCATCTTGTTGGCCTAAATTGCACTTGTAAAGCTGTGAAATATTTTTAATTGAATCAAGCTCATGAATTATAATATCTACAAAAGGGTGGGAATCAGGAGTTGTTTTCTTTTATAGAAAGATCAAATTATCTTTCTTATGTGCTAGCCTTTTGAG
This sequence comes from Thamnophis sirtalis, assembly GCF_051295495.1. NCBI lineage: Eukaryota > Metazoa > Chordata > Lepidosauria > Squamata > Natricidae > Thamnophis > Thamnophis sirtalis. Next base: position 146,851,263 of record NW_028261382.1, on the reverse strand, counting down.
ACCTATTTGACAATGTTGTGTGTTCTTTAGTAGGACTTTTGTAAAAAAAAAAAATCCTTATAGAAGGTGTTCAATGTGTTGTTGCTCAGATGATTTTAAAAAAATGTAGACTTAAAAGCCTGCCATTGTGAGCCTAATTCCTTAGTGCTACAGGTGCAAAAACAGATCACTAGTCTTCAGTACACTAAGCTCTCTGTATATGCTTAGATCAGGGGTGTTTTCCTAACCAGGGGTGGGGTGCTGCTGGCATTAATACAGGTTTGGTGCATGTACGATTTGCGCATACACACATGCTTTCTTCGCTCACAGGCACACCTGCACAGTTGCCTTTAAATAGGTCTGTGCAGAACATTAAAAATGCAAAAAAAAAAAAAAATCCAACATGCGCAGCAACCAGGGAACTGGTTTGGGGGTATGGCGAGCCTGCTGTCCCTACCAGTTCAGCAACCCAGTCACAATTTCCACTCCCAGTTCACCCGAACCAGTGCGAACCAGTAGCAACCCACCTCTCCTACCAGTTTAACAACCAGTTTGCTTCATGTGCGCTTTGCAGTTTACAGAGAAATCACCTTCAGCAGGAGGAAAACAGCTGAGGCACGGCAGCTGAGGCGCCACTCTGCCGCGCCTATCAACTGGGCTTCAGAAAAGGGGATAAAGGTGAATATAGCACAGGAGTGGGCAGGCATGCCCAGCTGAAAGTCAGAGCAACCGGTTCGCCTGAACCAATCTGAACAGGTAGAATCCCACCCCTGGCTTAGATACCTATCCCATCTTCTCTATCTTGCTCTCTGTCTATGTTTCTTTCTCTGTATAATTATCTCTACCTCTATTTCACACTTACTCACACATACACACAGACATAAAAAAATAAAATAAATCTAAAATCCAAAAGGCATTATCAATTCAAAGTGGAAAAGCAGCATAGATTTCAAAATAAAGAAAGAACAATATTAGCAGTATTGGGAGATTTCCGACAATTGCAGAATACACCACTTTTCTTTGTTCTCCATGCTCTTCCTTTGGAGTATAAGCCAATATAAGCATGCTTTATGTTTATTGAATGCTGAATTTTGAGTAAGAACAAACAGAAGATCAATAAAATGTAGAACTATGCAAGAAGATATAATTTGAACCTGAACAGGGTATTACTTACAGTGCTATTTTGTTACTGATCATAGCTTTTTCTTTATTGGATTTATAAACTACCCTATTCCAGATAATTCTGGGTGGCTTTACAAAATTAAATAAAAATCAAAGCAACAATAAATATAACTCCAGCAATAAAATACCATCCAATGATTCCTCTAGTCTTCGTTGTCCTTTTATTGTTGAAATTCTACACCTCAATCCATAATAATGGAATTGTATTATAGATGCATTTTCCACTGTTGCCTTTTGAATAAGTGTAGCTGCCATAAATCAACTAGCTGGCTGTCACTAGCTGATCTTGGCTGATCTTGAAAAGCTAAGCAGAGTCAGACCAGATAAGTACTTGACTGAGAACAACCAGGAAATGCCAGGGCTATAGTCTAGACAGAGAAATTGAAATGCCCGGCTGCTTTTATATTCTGACTAAGAAAACTACATAGATGTAATCATGAAGTCCTCAGGATTTAAACTTGTCTCAAAAGAGTCTTTATCATCCATCATAATCTCTAAAGTCTATCGTAAAAGACCAAGTGAGCAAGCAGTTTCTGAAAAGAATCAATTGATTTTTAGTTAACTATTCATCTCAATGATTAGAAAAAGTTAACTATGTGACCTTTCAGTTTAGGAACTCTTTAAATAGAATTTTAGTTTAATCCAGCCAAGATCAGATTCTCAATCTTTTTTGTTGTTGAAGTGTGTAACAATTTTGAACAAAGAAGCAGACATAAATGAAACAAATTGTAGTATTTTAGTATACACTACATCATAGTGTAAAACATGCCATGCTTGTAATTATATATTTTAGAATAAATTCCCACATTGATCATGTGTGATTGGGATCTTGGAAAGACCTTGCCTGTCTCAATTTTCAGGGAATATAATATAAATTTAAATACTGTCATTTTTATATTTTATTTTTTTTAGTGTTCAACAAAATTTCATGAGAAATATATTTTCTTCTGATCCTGATGAGGAATGATGCACCTGGTTTCATGCAGATACCAAACTGCCTATAAGGTTTTCTATGGATTATTCAAATAACATTTACAATAAAAGATTTTATTGTTGTACAGTCATCACTTCTGAAATCTATCTAGTTTGTATTTTTTTCCTTTATAATAAATAAAATTATATTATATTTAAACAGGGTAAAACATATTTTCAGGGAAGAGAAAACATTTTTGTTTGTCTTGCAAAGCCATGGATTGAGTTTCCTATCAAACTGCTTGATGTATACTAGGAATATGATTGTTCCTCATACATTTATGGCTGTTTAATACTCCTTGTCAAGATCATACACACAAAGAAGTGTTTGTGTAATTAATGTACAATTTGTCTTGGACTGCTCACAATTAAATGTCTATACTACATGACATGTTCTGGCAAAGGCTGTAAAAATCTTTTCCTCAAGTTTAAATATTAATGTCATTAGAAATATGTATCCATGCACTCAATATTATAAGACCAACAGCTAACTCATCACCACTATAGGATGTTATATCAATGAGCCAAGGGTCATTTTTCAAAATAAATTAATGTGTGGGAATCTTAAAAGAATTTAAAAAGAATTTTTTAAAAAAAATAATCTCTTGTGACCTGTGCCAGACATTGTGTGTTTTAATATTCTGAATATGAGGAGTAATTGACCTTTGCAGAAGGCTCAACAGATGCCTCTCTTAGTCTCATGTGAATCAGTTCAGAAGCCATTCTGAACTGGAAGTTTTAGTTTCCATTAGTTTCATCAGCTCAAAGTTGTGTTTACATTCAAGGACAAATCAATTCAGTCTGAGAAACTATGAGAATGAGTTAACATATTACAAAAGGGTTTCATCTGTAGGCTGCATTGAAGAAGCATTAAAACTTTCTCTTCCTCAATAGAATCTGATAAAAATAAAATTTTCATGTATTTCATGAAAAGAATGAGATATATTGGGGAGCGGGTGGGAGTCAGGAAGGGGTGGGGAGTGTACATCTTTAAAACATTAGTCTGTCATCACCTTTAAGGCAAAGACAGGGGGATAACACAAGCTGCTAAACCTGAACATTTTCTTTGGACTAAGGAACTTACTTATATATAGATGAATGGCTTTCAGCTTCAAAACATATAGAAAATGTAGAAGAATGGCTTTTAACTTGACAACCAGCAGGTGAGCTTATATAACCTAATTCATATAGGTGGCTTATCTTGCAAACTCTTTTTTGTAATGTATGCCTGATGTTGATTTGTGTGCACCACACAAGTTGAGCTTCATTGCCAATTTGTATCTTTTAAGTGTTTCTCAAGAAATGAGGTGTAAACAAGTTATAGAACTGATGCATGAATTTAATGGCTTGCGTTTAAAAAATGTGATTACTTTAGAAACAATTGCCACTTTGATAAATAAGCTGAAATAGTTCACAGTTTTTCCTGCTCTTGACTGACATTCATCTTGAACAGCCTTGACAATATGAAGTTACTCTTAATGATTAACACTGCACTCTATTTGTGTGTCCATTCTGAAGTAAGATTTTGAAGTCAAGTGGGAACTACTTCCACAGAATGATGCAGAAAAGCAGGAATATAACTAACTTTACCATGTTTCAGATCTGTCAGTAGATGACTGCCTCATTAAACACACACACACACACACACACACACACACACACTTTTCCTCGAGGAAGCCCATTTTTCTGTTGGCATCTGTCTCTGGATTTTAAAAAAGTAAATTTTTGAAACTATTGAATATGTGATAAAATGTACTGCAGACGGTATTCAAAACAGATAGCAGTCATGGCTCTACATTAAAAACCAAATTTCATTGCTCATGGATACAACATCAACACACATATAAAAGGAGTATGATTTTCATAATGCTGATGCAGCAGCCATCTTTAAAAAATATCATTCCTAAAGACACTGCTAGTTGCCTTGAAGGTTATCTAGAAAAGAATAAAACAAATATTTGAATTAAAAATAGTCTTACAAGGAATATTATTAGTTCCCCCTATATCTATATCACAATACATCACAACTGATTACGGTACTTTGATGAGGGAGAAATACTCATAAAATTCCTTTCTCCTCTGTTGTTTATACAGCTTGTCCATTAGCCAACTACAGTAAAGGAAGTTAAGCAAAAGACATGACATTTTTTTCCTCTCAAACAAAGGGAAAACCAGTGGTGCAATTCAGCCAGTTCTATCTGGTCCGGATGAACCGATAGCAGTGGTGGCGGGAAGCTCCGCCCACCCACTTGGATGTCATCATGTCCCGTTTTTGATGCTCTGCGCATTTATGACCCGGGAGTGAAGGTAAGTTGTTTAGGAAGAGTGAGGTCTCATCACACGTTTAAGGGTAATCTTTTAAAACATGGGTTTTGTTTATGAGTCAGCCCTGATCTAAAGTATTGAATTTTAAACAACATGGATAGTAAGCTTACAAATATGGCTGTTTAAATATACATTTGCAATATTTCCTCATTGCTACTGTTTTTATAAAACTGACAATTGGATCTCATGACACTCAGGGGGCTTCCATCAGTGGTGGTATTCAAAAAAATTATTACCAGTTCTGTGGGTGTGGTTTGGTGGGTATGGCGTGGCAGGGGAAGGATACTACAAAATCCCTATTCCCTCCCCACTCCTGGGAGAAGGATACTGAAAAATTTCCATTCCCATCTCATGTCACTAACCTGCTTTCCAGCTCTGTTCTCCTGTGCAGGGCAACAAAAGAAGACCCATCCAATCAGCTGGGACTGAGGAGGCAGCAAATAGATGGGGGTGGGGCCAGCCAGAGGTGGTATTTGCCAGTTCTCCAAACTACTCAAACTACTGGTTCTCCAGAACAGGTCAAAACTGGATGAATACTACCTCTGCTTCATATCTGCAAGTAAGAGGGAGAGCTCTGTACATCTTAATGTGAAAATTCCTAGTGGTAGAAAACCTGCCCATTAGTACATTCCATAGTGTTCCAGTATTCCTCATGTGCTAAACTTTAGTTGGAATAAACAACATAGCTGAACCATGAAGATGCTAAGGTGGTATCACAAAGCAGGGACATTTATCTAGAAATGGCATGAATACTACATGTGGGAGATGCTTATAGTCATTTAAATCAAATATATATCATATAACATCTGCAAATTTGCAAAATTAAGACTGAGAAAAAGGGAGGAATGAATTGACAATAAGGGAGGAAGTGATTTTTTAAAAAAGAAGAGGAACTTTATTGGCCAACTCCTAAAGCTATATATTTCAGAAATAAAAAAAAATTTACAGTGTGTCTGAAGAAGGTGGATACATTTATGTATATATTTATAAATAACAAGAAGGTGGCATTTACCATATGTCTACTTTTCTTCTCTGTCTCCACTGCCCTGTTTCACTTCCATTATTCATCCCACTGTATGATAATGCAATAGCAGTAGAGTTGGTTGAAATATTATTCAGAGTTTTAACAGTTTGTTCAGCATGGACTTGATTGGGCTGAACAGTATATCCATCTCCATTCAGACTTGTGGTTGATCAACAGTAAGATCAGACATCCTTCATGCATATCTCCCTGTCCTGCATGAAATTAGATGAAACTTTGGATTCTCAATATGGTTCACCCTAATCCACTGAAATGGCATCCAGAAGCAATTCTACTTTTGGATAGTTGCAAGTGAATTCAGAGGTTGCTTAACTATCTGGCTCTCTCAAGGCTCTTAGGATGTTTCTTGCCAACATTTCTTGCCCTTTGGCTTGGGTCAGAATGCTATACTCTGTGTGTGTGTGTGTGTGTGGGTGGGTGTTTGTGTGTGTGTGGATAATGTAAATGGATAATTGATCTATTATCCTCACAAATGCATTCATCAGTGGTGGGTTCCGGATCCTGTTGCAACCGGTATGGTTGCAACGGGGCCCGGTGTCCTCCACATGAATGCACGCAGCGCAAACACATATGTGCACAGAGCATGCATGCATCCAGAGATGCCTCCACAAGCCTCTGAGACATTGCAGCTGCCCGGTGGAGCATTGCACAGGTGCTGTATGCACTATGCATGTGTGCAGAAGCATCAAAGGGTTTAAAGACAGGTAAGGAGCACGAGCGGGCAGGTGGGCCCTCCAGAGCACTATACCGGAATGTACTGGGGCTTACCGTCTGCAATCCACCACTGGTATGCATATATTTACATAGTAGCAACTACAACATCCTTCTCCGCCCACAAATGATTACTCACATTTCAGTGGACAAGGATAAACAGTTATGTGAATGCTGGAATAACTCTGAACCGATACATATTCAATTGGGGAAACTGCAGGTGAGAATCTTCTTAGGCATTTGCTTCTTCCTTTAAACCATGCTCTGGAAGCCTGCTGAATAATATCTGAAGAATGAAATGTATATGCTATTTTATTTCCAAGAGTTATTTCATTGTAGAGAGTATAAAAACCAAACAAACTTGGCAATCTATGTTTTAATGTATTCCAGTTGTTTTAATTCCAATTTTAGATCTTTTAGCATCAATGTCTTTGATCAGTTATTCACCCTCTAATCATCTTATGACTGGGCTATTGTAATGTGCTCTATTGGGGTTACCTTGAAGACCATTTGGAAGCTATAGCTGGTGCATAGCGCAGTAGCGCAAACAGTTTTAGGCCCTCCAAGAATGCCCCCCCCCTGACACCACTGCACCAGTCTGATTCCATGTACAATTCAAAGTGTTGGTAAGATGGGTGGCCAATAAATTGGATGGATGGATGGATGGATGGATGGATGGATGGATGGATGGATGGATGGATGGATGGATAGATAGATAGATAGATAGAGCCTGTAAAAAGGACCTACTGCTTTAAAGAACCAGACCATTAAAGCAGCTTATCCTTAATGCAACTTTTAAAGCAACTCATCTCTTTATGGGTCATGTGAAACCAAAAAGTAAAAATGTATGTTTTAATTAATGGACAAAAAATGTTGTGCTTGTGCAAGATGCAAACCGCTTCTAATCATTACTAAAGTCGGCCCAGCCCATAACACTTATATAATTAGAAGTGGAAACAGAGAGAAACTTCTTTTCTCTCATCCTTTCCTGCCTGTAAAATAACAATACTTGAATGGAATCTTATGTGGTCGGTTGCCTGAGCTAATCACCCAGCAGCACTTGTACAGATGGTGAGCTTCACCTCAGAGCTAAGCATCAGGCTTCTCTATTGTCAGAAATAATTACCTGAATATGTTTCAGGTTGCTCTGTGAAACAGGCAACCAGTCAGGCTTCTTCCTCTAAATTAATGTTGTTGCCCATCCTTGAACTGTGAGAGCAGTGTGTTTCACAAGTCAAGGGAAAAGAAAAAGAATTTTTAACTAAGTAAAGAGTGGGCCACCAATTCCTACTCCAATGAGCAGGCTTGAAGATTGATGATCATGCCATGAATATGCCCACAAACGCCTGCTAATGTTTGTCAATCACAAACAAAGCTGCCTCTGGAGCCAATCATAAAATACCGATTTATAAGATATGAGGTTCTCTCTGCCATCTATGCTAGCTTCTGCTCTCTCCTGATGCCCTCTAACATCTAAGGTAATATTTCTCTTTTAAAGCCAGTTTGTTCATCTTCAAACAATACTGAGATATAGATATCTATTAGGTTTTCTGATAAATGATGAAAGCAGTTGTTTCTTTCTTCTGTAGCTTGCAAACTCCCTTTTTAATACTTTTCTTTTATTATCTTAAAATATATACAATAACAGCAGGTGTAGCAAGGAAGCTAGCATTCACTGAATACACTATAATGATGCTAACCCTTAGGCTAGTGTTCCTCCACCTCAACCATTTTAAGATTTGTGGACTTCAATTCATAGAAGTCCTTAAGAAGTGTTGAAAGAAATGGGTTCATCTCCAAGTGGGGAAGAAGACACTGGAGACATGGAGGATGCTTGGAAAGATGGTTTAATGGTGGACAGGATCACATGGCTTGAGCTCCTGAACAGAAAAGGTGATCACATGCTTCAATGTTGGGTGGAGAAGAAGAGAAGGGCCAGGAATGGGCTTGCTGGGCTTTTTATAATCTGTTCAGTCCCACCTCCCTGTTTCTTGTTCCTGTGTAAGAAATGTATTCTGATTGGTAGTCAGACTCCCATGGGGCCATGCAGGGGCAACTCTCTAGGCTGTGTTTTGAATCCAGGTTTGGTTGAGTTCTCAGATGCCATGTGCTGAGTGGGTAAAGGCTAATCATGCCTTAATCCCATCACCCTGGAGCTGAAGGGGAGAGCTCTTTATTATGTAAAGGGACTGGCTTGGGCATCTTAATGGCCCATTGACAAAGGGGGTGGGGGCAGGAAGCTGCAGGGAGCCACTCTGTCTTTAAAACATGTTTCTCCCTTTTCATATCCAGGGGAATGTAATATTCTGCCTTTTCAATGTTTCCTAGGATATTTCATTTTTCTGGGAGAGGGCTGGGTGATAACTTTCTGACAGGGGAATTCTGGGAGTTGAAGTCCTCACTTACTAAAATTGTTGGGATTGAGAACACTGTCTTAGGCTGTTCTTTCAGTTGTTCCAAACAGAGCAATATTATGGTATTCATGCCATTATGTATGACTAGATCCTATTTCCCACATTTTTCCCCTTAAAACTTAGGCTGCATTCTCAGAGTATCCCCATCCTACTTTCATTTCCAGTTTTATCTTCAGTGAAAGATTACTAGGGTTTTGTTTGGTTATTCCTTGCACCTGAAGAAATGCCTGCTTCTTTTATGTTAAGTTAAAGCAAGATAATAGTCCTTGAAGTTTTCAGTCAAAGCTACCAAGCTGTGAGTCAGACATTAAGCTTTGTGCTGCTACAGTGGAATTCCTAGCAGGGCGACACAAATTGGACTCCATGTCTGGGTGCCACTTGTCACGCATGACGTGCAGTAGGGCAACTACTGATCACAGAATGATAAAACCATCCATTCTGGACCAGCTGAGAACACTGCAAAAGAGCAATAAACCCAAATCAGTTTCAATCACAGTAAACAAAGGTCAATCGCCAATGAGTCTTTTGAATGAGCTTATCACAGCCTTTCTTTTAAATCCAGAGAGCTGAGTGAGCTAGTTTTTTTTCCCTAACACGCAGGACTGGGTTTAATGATGAGAGCACATCATTTGATACTCTGGGCTAGGAGACCTTTGGTCAAAGTGCTTAGAGAAGTCACAATTTAAGTGTGTTAAAATAAAACAATGGAGAACTTCACTTAAAAGTGAGAAAGATCTGTATGTGGATATACGCATATACTGTTATTTAGTTGAAACTTAAACTTGATTACAGCCCAAGACCAACGTAGAACAAGGCAATGTTAAAAAATAAAGAAACCATTTGATGTAAATCCTTCTCACCATCCTATCATTCCCCACCATCCAATCAACTGTAGAAGCAAAACATTTTCAAAGAAAAAAACAGAAAGTCCAGTCTCTTGAAAAGCACCTTTGGGATAACCATGACCTGCATGATTGACAATCTCCATAGGCATATAAGGTAAAGGAGAAAACATGAAAAACCAACCAAAGCATTATCAAACCTGCCATAAGAGCCACTAATGGAAAAAAAATGCAAAAAAGTCGAAGCTGTAAGACTATATAATAGGCAAACTAATACTAGACATAAAATGAAAATAAAACTAGAATCATTATAAAGTCATGCTATGTAAAATAAGTTAGACAATGAAAATTTGTACATTAGAGTGTAGAATGTTAGCATCCACCTTATCCTAGATGAATGAAATATTTTAGGAATTATTACAAAGGCAGAATGTTATATTTCCCTAGAGAGAAATATACTCTTGAAGACAGAAAGCAGCCCTCACCTTTCTTAATAGGTCCCAGGAGATGTCAAGAGGATAAGAGATCACTCACAGGTGCTCTGGATAGCTACTTCTCAGATAGAAACTGTAGGACACCAGTCTCCAATGGGTTTGAATAGTGGGAGACAAAAAAGTTTTAATGAATAAGCTCATAAATGTGACAGAGCCTTTTTAAGAACACTAAATGTTACCAGCCTAATCAGTTTTGGAAACAGCTTACTTAACTAACTTAAAGCTTTCAGAGATCTTAAAAACAACAAGTTTGAAAAATCACTTTATTTTTAAAGAGAAGGAAAATTAACTAGAAGTTTAGGAATTTAAATAATTGATATAAATTGCATATAGCTAAACAAGATTTTGAACCAAGAAAGTTATAAACAAAGTTTTGGATAAATTTGAAATATTGGAACCTTTACAATAACATTTTTGAACTATAGAAAATAAATGTATATTTTTGTGACTAGAACTAGATGATTTTTTTACTATAAATCAAAACAGAGATTAACAGATTTATAATTTAATTTGTACATTAGAATAAACGAGACAAAAAGAAAAACTACCTTTGGTTTTGATTAGAATTGGGATTTACAAAATGATGCAATATGTTATACTTAAAGAATTTTTCCAAAAATGGAGCCAGAAATTAATAGCTATAGTATCAAGAAATATCAGTTAAAATGCCTGTTTCAATGAATAAAGTATCTTTTAAGGATATTAATCAAGCAATAATGTGAAACAAAACTTGCTTTATGCAGAAATAGTGGAAGCAGAAAATAGGATAAAATTATAGATTACAAGAGAGAAAAGTTATTTAAACTGGAAATACAAGGGACAGGACAAAAGAATATATAAGGAGTCTTCACTGAATATACAAAAGCTGACTGAAGTTTTAAAAATTAAAGGGAAAATGCAAATGATAAACAAATGATAAACAAAGATAATTTTTCAGTGGAGAAAGGAAGGATTGTAAAGTTGATTTATTTGATTGAAATTAAAATGAGGGATTTTTAACATAACATTCTACCTAACCTGTATGGACCTTTTTCTGGCATCACCAACATTGAAAAGTTGAAATCATGCATTCATTTATGGATAAAACATGAGTTATGGGAAGAAGAGATATCTATTTGTGACTTTCTAGGGGCTATAAACCTGTTTACATTTATAATAATGATCTCTCTCTTTCTCTCTCTCTCTCTCTCTCTCTCTCTCTCTCTCTCTCTCTCTCTCTCTCACACACACACACACACACACACACACACACACACACACACAAACACACCAGTGGTGGATTCCTACCAGGTTTGCCCAAACTGGTAGTAGCTTGGCGGCCTGGGTAGCTAGAACTGGCAGTAACCCAGGCCTGCCACGCCCTTGAACCAGTTCTCCCGGTGGCACCATAGTCGCCACCATCTAGTTTTTTGCTTCTACACAAGCACAGAGCAATTTTAGTTAAACTATACATGCACACACAGCGTGCATCAAGCGCGCAAAGCACGTGTGAGTGCATGTCACGCCCCTGACCAAACTGGCAGTAGTCTCTGCCAGAATCCACCACTTCCACACACACATATACTCTTTATTTCACTCTTTCCTTTCCCCCCCTTTTTTTCTTTCTTTCTTTTTCTTTTAAATTTTTAATTTTCTCTCTTTGATTTTTGGTATGTATTGGTTTGTATTACTGTAATTCAAATCTTCATTAAATATAAATATTGATACTTACCAGTGGCTCATGTGAATGTGACAGAGCAATTCTTACATTTCTCATACTTCAATTCCTTTATCTGCTGTCTAAGGTAGGAAAGTTAGAAAGGTCCTTAAACCTGCTAGCCTTTTTCAAGTTTTGTTCATAGACCACCAATAACAGAATAGAGGCTTGATCTCTCCAGCAACACTTTGAACTTAGCTATTTTGAACTAACCTTGCTTTTACCTGCCTATGATGAGTAATACAGAGAAGTAACAAGGTAGCTTGCTCAATTCATTTTTCCCACTCTGCTGTTTAAAAAGCACAGTAGTTTTATTCTATAATGTGAATTATCTACATAGTTTAAAGGTCGGATGAATAAAGAAGTTCTACTACTCCTTGCAGACTCAGAGGACTTAGGTGTTTAATTCTTTTATCATCTTTCTAAACAGGTGGAGATAACTCTTTACAAATATTCACAAAATCCCACAGATAAGTTTTCCCACCTGTTTTTTCATATGCATATGGACACTTGTTGGCTGTATAATTTGGTCATCAGTCAGCCTTATCTAATTGTTTTGATCTAAAGTTTGGAAGAATCTTGCATATTGTACTATGGATTTTAAGCGCCATCGGATAAATATACATCAATACCTACAGAGAAAGAAAAACAACATAGTTATAACATGACTACTGTTATAATTGTGGTGCATGAGATTTGGATGTTGGAATCCAGTGTGTTTGGTGCCTGCATCTATTTACAAGCAACATCATTCCACATAATGCACTATATTTCCTGCAAAAAGGGCTGGATGAATCTAATACAGTGTTTTTATCCATGGCATAATGAAGATATGTGGACTTCAAACTCCCAGAATTGTTATGAATGTTTTCAGGAGAAAAGGAAATATTTATGATTTTAAAAACATTTTCTGGGTTGATTCCCATCCCTCAAGTTATCCAGGATAGGAGTTTTTTGTTTTTTTCTTTAAGCAATTTTCGTTCTCTTCATTGGTCACTTAATGCATTGTGCAGAATATTTATGGTGACCAAATTGCAGAGCTTTATGAAGGCTGTTAATATTTTAAGAGGTTAGACTCATGCAGTCTGATCTAGTAAATGAGCAGATGTGTACATACATCACTTCTGTAGGTCTTGTGTTTCCTACGGACTGAAGCCACAGACAGGGCTTAATGATGATAAGTGTTTATCTAATGGAAAATTGGGTATTATAATTGGGAACCACCATAAATTCTAGTTTCTTACAATCTCTCTGGAAGGATGCAGCAAGCAAGCAGTTGATACTGAGGATCATCAATCTGATCTACAATATTGTGTTCATTTAATACACACATTAAGCACTAGAAGAATGTTTGTGGATCTTCCTTCCTTCCTTCCTTCCTTCCTTCCTTCCTTCCTTCCTTCCTTCCTTCCTTCCTTCTTTCTTTCTTTCTTTCTTTCTTTCTTTCTTTCTTTCTCCCTTCTTTTCTCCCCCTTCCTCCTTCCCTCTCTCCCTTCCACCCTTCCTTACTTCCTCCCTCCCTCCTCCCTCCCTCCCTCCTTCCTTTATCATTTTCTCCTTACTTAGAATAAACAAGCTGAAAATTAAGTGAGAGGAAAGTGCCATTAAATGAGAATTGTGCCAATTTGGATTAAAAATTCCAGCCTTCTTGAGATAGCCTATGCTTTTCTTGAAAGGTCAAATGCATTGGGCTAGGCCTCAATGCTATTTACAGAAGCTCAAGAGGCATCTGCGCCAGATATCTATTTTGTCAGTTTATACTATTTTGCCAGCTGTTAATCTATATGTAGAGAATATATAGTACATGGATTAGTCATACACATCTCAATTATATTTAGGATATATTTTTGTATGCTAGGCTGCCTAGAAGCTGGATCGGAAATAATATCTGATACAAAATATAGTCTTCTAGAAGCTTGTTGTGGCAGTTAAACCAGCCCATTTAACACACACACATATATATAGTACTAGATGCATTGGCTGCCTATTTGTTCCTAGCCCAAGTTAAAATCTGGCTCTGGCTCTGGCTCTGATATTTAAAGCAGTGCATAAAGATAGTCTTTGACTTACAACAGTTCATTTAGTGACTGCTCAAAGTTACAATGGCACTGAAAAAGAGTGACTTATGGTTATGTCTCACAATTATGACCATTGCAGCATCCCCATGGTCATATGATCAAAAGTTGGATGCTTGGCAACTGACTCATATTTATGAACGTTGCTGTGTCCCTGTATCATGTGATCACCTTTTGTGACTTATGACGAGCAAAGTCAATGGGGAAACCAGATTCACTTAACAACCATGTTACTAACTTAACTAACTTAACAATTGCAGTGATTCACTTAACAACTGTGGCAAGAAAGGAAATTGTAAATTGTAAAATGGAACAAAATTCACTTAACAAATGTTTTTCTTAGCAACAGAAATTTTGGGTAAGTGGCTGTAAGTCGAGGATTACTGTAGTGTGGGACAAAGTCATTTGATAACTGTTGGCATCCTTTAACATTTTGGACTTTAAACAGGGCCATAAAAGTCCTTCTTACATATCCTTTTTGGTGGCTGCTCTATATTTGTTTCCATCATTTCCCTGAAGATATGTAGACATGCATCTTGTTCACTTTAAAATACCTTTCTTGATATAGAAAGTAGCATATTAGAATGAAATCAGAATAGAGCTGGAAGGGACCTTGGAGGTCTTCTCATCCAGCCCCCTGTTCAAGCAGGCGATCTTATACCATTTCAGACAAGTGATTGTCCAGTCTCTTCTTAAAAACCTCCAGTGATGAAGCACCCACAGCATCTGAAGGCAAGACTGGTTAATTCTCCTCACTGTGGGGAAGTTTCTCCTTAATTCCAGGTTGATTCTTTTCTTGATTAGTTTCTATCCATTGGTTCTTATCCTGCCTTCTGGTGTTTTGAAAAATAAATTGACCTCTTCCTCTTTGTGGCAGCCTCTCAAATACTGCTATCATGTCTCCTCAGTCCTTCTTTTCTCTAAATCAGCCAAACCCAAATCCTGCAACCATTCTTCATATGTTTTAGTCTCCAGGCCTCTAATCACCTTAGTTGCCCTTCTTTGCACTTTTTCCAAAATCTTAACATCTTTTTTGTAATGTGGCAATCAAAATTGGATGCAGTATTCCAGGTATAGCTTACCTGGAAGTTATTTTTTTCTTTCTTTTAGTCTGCTTTTACGTATTTTCAGTAAACCCTATTTCCACTGTTTCAATCATTATTTTAATTGTTAATAACATATTCTCTATATCTTCTGTATTGGAAGGCATTTGTTCTAAGAAAACATAAATACTGTATGAATAATAAATAAACAAATGAGGTATACCTGCTACTCTCTCCACTTTACATTTTCTGCACCCTACATGCTTCTCTTGCATTTGTGTTATATAACCATCTCTATTTTTCACTAACTTAGAAGGCATTCTCTATTAGAAAATGTTCTTGGAATCACCCATATGCACTATAAGCATAAGTACAAAAAGGTGATAAGCCAAATTGGTACTGCTATGGTTTTCAAAGCTTCATAAACACTAATTACCAGAAAGCATTGTTTTCCTTCCATATGTACCCAGGAGCAAAAACATTTAAATAAATGACTTTTCCTAAGATATATCTGAAACTGTAAAACAAATTATCATTGAGTTATATTCTCAGCTGGTAGGAATACAAATCCCAGGATCAGATAAAAATAGAATGAGAAGATTTTGCAAGAAGGCTCATACATTTCTTTTTCTCATTATGTCTTATTAAATTATTATCTAATATTATCTTAGCATGTAAAAAAGCAGGTTAAACATAAGTCAGTCTTAGAATAATTGAGTATTTATCCAAAAGAGGATAATCCTGAATTTAAGATACTGTTTTGTGTTCCTCCCTCACAAGAAACACAGGAAAAAAACCCATCACTTTCCTTACCATAGTCTCAAAACACTAGTCTTCATTATAGGTAAATATGATAAATTATTTTTGAACATTTACATAATGCTGATAATCTGTAAAGTATTTGCATTATAATAATCTTCATTTGTTTCATTATTTTCCTACTTACTCGTTTTATGGAAATTCCACTTGCAATAAATACTATTTATTATTCACTGTTACCAGTAATAGTAATTAAATAAACAATACTTTGAATTACTATCGACAATAGTTTTGTTTTAGGTGATCCTCTTTCTTTAATTGATTAGCTTCCCAATTTATATTTCATATAATTGCTTCCCAAATATTTCCTATTCAGCTATGAAGGCAGGCCAACAGAACAGAAAGCATTTCATAGACTCAGGGCTTGAAGGTCTTCTAGTCTAACCTGCTGCCCCTAGCAAGAAACCTTATATCATTCCAGACAAATGTTTCAAGCATTTCTTGAAAATGTCCACAGATACAATAATACAATAGCAGAGTTGGAAGGGACCTTGGTGGTCTTCTAGTCCAACCCCTGCCTAGCCAGGAAACCCTATACCATTTCAGACAGATGGCTATCCAACATCTTCTTAAAGACTTCCAGTGTTGGGGCTTTCACAACTTCTGGAGGCAAGCTGTTCCACTGATTAATTGTTCTCGCTATCAGGAAAGGTTCTACTTAGTTCCAGGTTGGATCTCTCTTTAGCACGTTTCTGCCCATTACTTCTTGTCCTCAGGATCTTTGGAGAATAAGTCAACCATCACTTGTCTGTGGCAACCCTTCATATACCAGAAAACAACTATCATATCACCCGTAACCCCTAGTTTCCATAACAGTTCTTTTTAAGATTTATCCTGCAGGTCCCTTATGATCTTACTTCATATTCTCTGGACTCTTTCTACGTTATATAATAGGTGTCACAGAAAGACACCATATTTTTCAACCATCTCATAATATTGCTGAAAAAGGCAACTGTTTTTGAAAAAGGGAACAAAAATAAAGATAAATCTGAAAATATGCTTCCTGGAGAACACAGCAACACTATTTAAATGGAAAATTATCAGATTTTGCATATTGCCAGGCTCTTTTAAAGTGACTTATGACTCATAGAACTTTTAAAAGGCTACAATATATTTTTTGTATGATTAATGTAAAATCTGAACCCTCTGAGATTATTTTATTTTCAACTCTGTATGTCTAAGGTAGCATTGATATCTCAAAGATAAATTTCTAAAATGTAATATTGCATGTAATTTATTCATACAACTGTTCAGATTTCATTACTGGAGATCTTTGGTGTTATAAATAAGCGAATGTATTTATTTTGCATAGATTAGCAATACTTATATTTGTAAAAATAAATAAATAAAACTGTGAATATATGATCCTAACTCATTGACAAGCAGGAGGAGATTGAAGGCAAACTATCCCCCAAATCTGACATGACAAGTTATTCTTTAGCAGCAATGATACTAGAGCTGATGGTCAGTAGCAGGAAAAAAGATAAACAGAGGGAACATTTATTGTTTATTTTTCTTTCCTTTTTCCCTGGGTCTCCACAGTCTAACTTAGGAGCTCTAATATACATCTATTATGACATAAAATCAATAACTATAACAAAAACACTTAAAAGCCCTTTTCCACTTTAATTCTGCAATGATGAAATGTGACATCACATCTACCTCCCCAATCAAACAGACAAATCTCTTTGCCTTTTCTCTTTTGAAATCTCAGCTAGAATCCCTGGAGAAAGAACTTTTTTTAAAAAGTGTTCAGCTTATTCTTTGTTTCTACTTCATGTAAATCAGCACAGTAATGTTACCGTTGAGAGTCGGGATCTTTCACGTGTTCTGTCCTGAGAAGTGAAATGGAAGAAGAAAGAGGACAAGACATATTGTTGTCATTTTCTTTTAACTTAAAGCATATGTGTTCATTCATAACTTTCAGAACAATTTTCACGGTAAGAAAATCACAGTAATTACCAATTAATGAAATATTGACTGTGACAATTTATTTTTCTGCAAACAATATTTTCCCTTCCTAACCTTTTCTTCTCCTGGACTCTGGAAACACTCTGGAAGCTTTTATCCTTCGCTGGACAGCACAGGCTTTGTTTGTATTCGTGGTTCTTAAAGCCAAACTCCCTATTCTAAATGGCATGTCAAGGTTGGTGTCCTGGTGTCCTTCTATCTCTTGATTGAAGTTTCTAGGTCAGATATTCCTACACAAGAACTCAGCATGAATTTATTCTAGCAAAACACAGAGCTATGACTCTCCTGATTTCACATCCTTTGACTATTTAGCCAGAGACAATGCCTGAGTGGAATTCTGATGATTGCAGATTTTGGATTCTTTATGATCAATCTTAGGTTAACTTGCTTCCTTGGTTTCATGTTACCAATTTAATTCTTTTTCATGTTTTATTAATGTTAGGAATACCCTGGATACTACAGCATCTAAACTTTTTTTCATTCTCCTCTTCTTGCCACTGCTTTGTCTAAAAAAAGGGAGAGATGCCATTTTAATTGCAAATTAATCAAATATTGAATGTGACAATGTTGATTTTTCTAAACAAAGTCAATGTTGCTGTAATTGAACAAAGAGTTCCAAAGCAACAACTTCTTGTAAGACAAACAGGCAATCTACAAAGCATTACAGTAGGAAACTTTGTAGAATGTCATATTTATGACAATGCAGGTACCAAAACTACAAACATAGTTTTTTCCCCTATTGAATCCTTTCCTGACTGTTTTCAAGAATGAGAAACTGGGAAAGTATTCTTATAGCGAGATCTAGAGGCAATTCATTCAATTAATTCTTGAAATGCAATATAAGCCTTTTTGTTTATGACTTCCTTGCTTATTTCTTTGCTTATTTTAGAAGTTAGTTAGAATTAAGATTCTAGGATTTCAGAAAAAGCAATTCACAAAAAAGTTTGGCATTTAAATAGAAATAGAAATTTAATCAAATTTATTTATTTATTTATTTATTATTTCATGATGAGTAGGAGCAGGGACATAAATGTTACACATATAAAATGTTTATAAAGTGAAAGCATGATGGTAATGTGCAGCTTTCATTCAGGACAATATAAAGTCAGAAATCAGAAATCTTGAAATGGTTTTAAAAAGAAATCTAAAATAGAATTATTTAGACCAGTTTTAGCTACTCATTTTGGAACAGTTAAGATGCTGGGCTTGTTGGCTGGAAAGTTCACAGGCCAAGTTCAAGACATGAATACCTTGCAATGTGTAAGCTCCAATGGTGGGATTCAGCCAATTCGCACCTATTCGGGAGAACCGGTTGTTAACTTTCTAAGCAGTTCGGAGAACTGGGATTTGGAAGAAATATTTTGTTTTTTCACACTCTACAGGGCTAATCCTGTAAGGAAGGCAGGAAGGAAACATTCTGGTGTTGTTTCTAGCCTTATCTTTATTGCCCTACTTACAGAAACTGCCTCTCCGGTTAACCCTTATTACATTGGAACAGCTAAGGCGAAGCAGCCATCAACGTGAGTGACGTTGAGCTGGCCACACCCACTCAATCACATGACCACTGAGCCACACCCATCCAGCTGGTCATTAGGGCAGAGAACTGATTGTTAAATTATTTGAATTCCACCACTGGTAAGCTCCCATTCTTGCTCCCGCTCCTGCCAAACAAGCAGTTTAAAAGCACGCAACTGCGAGCAGATGATTAGATACCATTTCAATGGGATGGTAACAGTGCTCCATGACATCATGCTGGCCACATGACCACTGAAACATCTTTGGACATTGCTAGCTCAATAGCCTTGAAATGAACATGAGCACTGCCCACTAAAGTCAGCTATGACTAGCAGAGTATTAAATCCACAGGGACTCATTTACTTTTTACTCATTTCTCTTTACTTTATTTTAGATTTTTAGATTTTAGATTTAAAGTTTATTTATATGCCGCCCTTTTCCCTGGGGGGACTCAGGGCGGCTTACAACTTAAAAAGGCGGGGGGAGACAAACTTTTAGCATATAAGACAAATACATAATTAAAACACAACATTCATACTATTCGGGCGGGTTGTAGTCTTAACCCCAGGCCTGACGGGATAGCCAGGTTCTGAGGGCTGTGCGGAAGGTCTGGAGGGTGGTGAGGGTACGAATTTCCATGGGGAGATCATTCCACAGGGTCAGAGCTGCCACCGAGAAGGCTCTCCTCCGCGTAGTTGCCAGTCGACATTGACCGGCAGATGGGACTCGGAGGAGGCCTAACCGGTGAGATCTAATAGGTCGTGTGGAGGTAATTGGCAGTAGGCGGTCTCTCAAGTATCCAGATCCACTACCATGGAGGGCTTTATGGGTGGCAAGTAGCACCTTGAAGCGCACCCAGAGATCGACAGGTAGCCAGTGCAGCTCGCGGAGGATAGGTGTTATGTGGGTGAAACGAGGTGCACCCACAATCGCTCGCGCGGCCGCATTCTGGACTAGCTGAAGTCGCCGAATACGCTTCAAGGGCAGCCCCATGTAGAGCACATTGCAGTATTCCAGCCTAGAGGTCACAAGGGCACAAGTGACTGTTGTGAGAGCCTCCCGGTTCAGGTAGGGGCGCAACTGGTGGACCAGGCGAACCTAGGCAAATGCCCCCCTGGTCACAGCTGACAAGTGATGTTCGAAAGTCAGCTGTGGGTCCAGGAGGACTCCCAAGTTGCGGACCCTGTCTGAGGGGCGTAGTGTTTGACCCCCCCAGCCTGAGAGATGGAATACTAGCCAAATTGGTGGGAGGGAAGCACAACAGCCACTCGGTCTTATCTGGGTTGAGCACGAGTTTGTTAGCCCTCATCCAGTCACTAACAGCTTCAAGTCCCTGGTTCATCACTTCCACCGCTTCATTGAGTTGGCACGGGGCGGACAGATACAACTGGGTATCGTCCGCATACTGGTGGTATTTTATCCCGTGCCGCCGAATGATCTCGCCCAGCGGTTTCATGTAGATGTTGAAAAGTAGGGGGGACAGGACCGAACCCTGCGGCACCCCATATGTTAGGGATCTCTGCCCTCCAACTAACACAGACTGCGACCTGTCCGAGAGGTAAGAGGAGAACCACCGCAAAACAGTGCCTCCCACCCCCACCTCCCGCAGTCGTCGCAGAAGGATACCATGGTCGATGGTATCGAAAGCCGCTGAGAGGTCAAGGAGAACCAGGATGGAGGTGTAGCTTCCGTCCCTGGCTCTCCAGAGGTCATTGGTCAATGCGACCAAAGCGGTTTCTGTGCTGTAGCCAGGCCTGAAGCCAGACTGGAATGGGTCAAGATAGCTAGCTTCCTCCAAGGACCGCTGGAGCTGAAAGGCCACCACCTTCTCAACAACCTTCCCCACAAAGGGGAGGTTGGAGACTGGACGATAATTGTTAAGAACGGCTGGATCCAAAGATGGTTTCTTCAGGAGGGGTCTCACCACTGCCGCTTTAAGTGCGGTGGGAAAGACCCCCTCCCGAAGGGAGGCAGTAACAACCGCCTTATTTGCTGTTACAAATTGACCATTGGAATAGTTGCACCTCTGCATATACAGCTAATTATGTTATGGTCTCTGTACATTCATGCAATTCTTTCCTCAATGTCCTAACCCAATCATGACTTAAAAAAAAACATATTCACCTTGTCAGTATGGAGGTCTGAAAACTTTCCCATAGGAATGTTTAGTTGCTGATATAGTTTGGCAATCATTTTCATTCGAATTCCTGATTACCTGCTGCAGATCCTTTCTAAATCTGTGTAGATGAATGGATAATAATACAGTCCCCTTTATACTTAAATGAAGATTCTGCCAGAGTGTAAATGTCATATGGCCTAGTTGTTGTCAAATCACAAATTACAGTACACCTGCATACACATATTTATCCTTTTGAGCACAAGAGAAGCACCAGGTCACCATGCCTCACGCTTGTGCTAAAGCCAGGAAAGTGAAATGAAGACAAGACTGTGAAGAAGCCAAATATTACACCCTTGAAGTGGGGGTCAAAAGAATGTAGTTGGCTGTTTGTTTGTTTTTTTATTATTATTATTATTTATAGGCCGCCCTTTTCCCTAAGGGGACTCAGGGCGGCTTACAATTTATGGGGAGGGGAATACAAGACAAGACATGAGACATTACATAAGTAAAAATAGAACACAACATTCATTCATCATTCGGGTGGGGAAGGATTAGAATCTTTATCCCCAGGCCTGACGGGATAGCCAGGTCTTGAGGGCTGTGCGGAAGGTCTGGACGGTGGTGAGGGTGCGAATCTCCATGGGGAGATCGTTCCAAAGGGTCGGAGCTACTACTGAAAAGGCTCTCCTCCGCGTAGTTGCCAGTCAACACTGACTGGCAGATGGAACTCGGAGGAGGCCTAATCTGTGTGATCTAATAGGTCGTAGGGAGGTAATTGGCAGGAGGCGGTCTCTCAAGTACTCAGATCCACTACCATGGAGGGCTTTATGGGTGGTAAGTAGCACCTTGAAGCGCACCCGGAGATCAACAGGTAGCCAGCGCAGCTCACGGAGGATAGGTGTTATGTGGGCGAACCGCGGTGCGCACACAATCACTTGCGCGGCCGCATTCTGGACTAGCTGAAGTCGCCGGACGCTCTTCAAGGGCAGCCCCATGTAGAGCACGTTGCAGTATTCCAGCCTAGAGGTCACAAGGGCCCAAGTGACCGTTGTGAGAGCCTCCCGGTTCAGGTAGGGTCGCAACTGGCGCACCAGGCGAACCTGGGCAAATGCCCCCCTGGTCACAGCCGACAGGTGGTGATCAAAGGTCAGCTGTGGGTCCAGGAGGACTCCCAAGTTGCGAACCCTCTCTGAGGGGTGTAAAATTTGGCCCCCCAGCCTGAGTGATGGAACACTAGCCAAATTATTGGGAGGGAAACACAACAGCCACTCGGTCTTGTCCGGGTTGAGTACCAGTTTGTTAGCTCTCATCCAGTTCCTAACGGCTTCGAGACCCCGGTTCATCACGTCCACCACTTCATTGAGTTGGCACGGGGCGGACAGATACAACTGGGTATCGTCCGCGTATTGGTGGTATCTTATCCCGTGCCTCCGAATGATCTCGCCCAGCGGTTTCATGTAGATGTTAAATAGTAGGGGGGATAAGACCGAACCCTGCGGCACCCCATATGTTAGGGGCCTAGGGGTCGATCTCTGCCCCCCAACCAACACCCACTGCGACCTGTCCGAGAGGTAGGAGGAGACCCACTGCAAAACAGTGCCTCCCATCCCCACCTCCCGCAGTCGTCGCAGAAGGATACCATGGTCGATGGTATCGAAAGCCGCCGAGAGGTCAAGGAGAACCAGGATGGATGCATGGCCTCCATCCCTGGCTCTCCAGAGATCATCGGTCAATGCGACCAAAGCGGTTTCTGTGCTGTAACCAGGTCTGAAGCCGGACTGGAAAGGGTCAAGGTAACTAGCTTCCTCCAAGGACCGTTGAAGCTGGAAGGCCACCACCTTCTCAACAACCTTCCCAACAAAGGGGAGGTTGGAGACTGGATGGTAATTGTTAAGAACGGCTGGATCCAAAGATGGTTTCTTCAGGAGGGGTCTCACCACCGCCGCTTTAAGTGCGGAGGGGAAGTGCCCCTCCTGAAGGGAGGCGGTAACGACCGCCTGGATCCAGCCTTGTGTCACCTCACTGCTGTTGGCGACCAGCCAGGAGGGACACGGGTCCAGTACACAAGTGGAGGCACTCACAGCTCTTATGGCCTTGTCCACATCCCCAGGGGCAACATCCTGAAACTCAACCCAGAGATGGTCTGCCAATTTGTCCCCTTGTGCCTCGGCTGGATCTGCAAAAGTGGAATCCAAATCCAACCGAAACCGAGCAACTTTGTCCGCTAAGAACTGGACATAATCCTCAGCCCTACCCTGCAAGGGGTCCCCCGTATCCCTCCTACTTAGGAGGGAGCGGGTTATCCTAAACAGGGCGGCTGGGCGGGACTCAGCGGACACAACCAAGGTGGCAATATACGTTCTTTTTGCTGTCCTCAGTGCCCTGATGTATTCCTTGGTGCAAGTTGTTAAGAGTGCTCGGTTCGATTCGGATTTATCGGACCTCCATAGGTGCTCTAGGCGTCTCCTCCAGCGCTTCCTCTCCCGGAGCTCCTCGGTAAATCAAGGAGGCCTCCGGGATCCGCCGACCCGGAGGGGCCGTAGTGGCGCAATCCGGTCAAGGGACTCCGATGCTGCCGAGTGCCAGGCAGCAACCAGAGTCTCCACCGAACTGTGGGCGAGAGTATCAGGGATAACCCCAAGCTCCGTCTGGAACCTCAAAGGGTCCATAAGTCACCTGGGGCGGAACCACCTGGTCGGTTCCTCCTCCCTACAGTGGGGGTTTGGCCTCCGAAAGTCAAGCCTCAGTAGGCAGTGGTCTGACCACGACAGGGGTATGATCTCATTACCCCTCAGACCAAGATCACAAGTCCACTGCTCCGAGAGGAATACGAGGTTGAGCATGTGACCCGCTGAATGGGTTGGGCCCCAAATTACCTGGGTCAAGCCCATGGCCGTCATGGAAGCCATGAACTCCTGCGCCCCATCAGAGTGTTCACCGAGCGAAGGCAGATTGAAGTCCCCCAGGACCATAAGCCTGGGGAACTCAATTGCTAGCTCGGCTACTGACTCGAGGAGCGAGGGGAGGGCTGCTGCAACGCTGTTGGGAGGCAGGTACGTTAGCAGCAGACCCACTTGACCCTTGAGGTCCAACTTCACCAGCTGTTCATGCAACCATTATCTAGAAATATTTTGGGACAAAAAGTGAAGATCGGTTATCCATATATATAAAAGTGAAATACCACTTATGCATCATCACAAAATCTCCAGAACCATAAAGCCTACAAACTTCAGACTTGCCACTTCCTCTTGGCTTTTAGGTGCTCACTAAGAAATGATTTTTCAAAATGACCATCAGAGTATTAGTATTTCCTATACTAGTATCTAATAAATGTGTAGTAAAGGAAATAAAATGAAACAAACCTTCTAATAATAAGAAATTAAAAAAGATATATTCAAGAACAGAAATGGCTAGCATTTTTGTATCTTGGAGCGAAGGGAAGGACGCGACAAGAAAGTATGAGGAAGTGACTTTATTCAGCTCATAGTAAACTGCGATTCAACGTGGCGTGGTTCGCGCCAAACATTTATACCCCCGGGTTTGAACGAGGAGCCAATGGGGCGTCGAGTAGCTCGACCAATCAGGGTGAAGATTGAACCGGCTCCGCCCGGGAACCAATCAGGAAAGGAGTCCTTTATTCACACGTTCGTATTTCCCGCGCTAGTATTCAACACCCCTCCCCCCCCAGTCAAAGAGTTCCTTTAGGAAGGGCAAACATAGTCTTGTAGGTAGGCGGGACGGTGGCGTTCTCGTCCCGATCTTCGTGGCTCCCCGGCGGCCGTCGACGGGGGGAAAGCCGCCGGCGGAGGCGTGTCTGTGGTGGGGCGGTGAACCTGCGGTGCGGTCCCGTGAGAGAGCGCTGGCCCCGGGCCCCGTGCCCGAAGTCCATCTGTCCGGGGCGGTGTTTCCGTGGCGGCCGGAGTGTCTGGTAGCGGCTCCGTGCAGTCCGGTAGGGGTGTAGGTTCAGAGTCTCGATAAGGGGTTCGAGGAAGGGAATAGCCGGGTGAGGTGCGCCTGTTCGGAAAGTTCGCATCGGCTTGTCTCCCGTTCCCCGGTTGGAAACGGTCCGTAGGGAAAAGAGTCAACGAAGGTGGCTCCGGCTGAGAGCGGGTGTCTGAGGGACTTGGGCCGTCTGTTTCCGCGGGAAGACGACGCCTTAATTGGTCCACGTGGCGCCTCCATTGTATTCCGTCGGCCAGGCCGACCCTGAAGGAACAGGGGCCAGTCAGGGCTGTGATGGTTGCGGGAACCCACCGTGGATCCCCAGAAAAAGAGCGGGCCCATACAGGTTCCCCTAACTTAAACGCGTGGGAAGGGAGGGCCCCCAGGTTGCTCGGCAGATCCCCTGCGTAAAGTGGATGGAGTCTGTCTAGGGGTGTTCGCAATCTCCTACCCATCAAGAGCTCCGCGGGACTTTTATTAGTCGTTGGGCAGGGTATGGAGTGCTGGCTCAAGAGGTAAGCCGCCACTCTTTCTTGCCAGTCGCCCTGGCCCATGCGGCCCAAGGCTTCTTTCGCTGAGCGAACTGCGCGCTCCGCCCGGCCATTACTAGCTGGGTGATAGGGGGCTGTGGCCGCGTGTCTGATTCCTTGCTCGGCCAGGAATTCTTGGAACGTGGTGGAGGTAAACTGGGGCCCGTTATCGGAAACTATCACATCCGGTAACCCGTGGGTAGCGAACATCTTACGCAGGGCCCTCACTGTACTCTCCGCTGTGGTGGAGGTCATGATTACCAGCTCCACCCACTTAGAGTAAGCATCTACCACTATCATAAAGTTTCGGCCGTGAAAGGGACCGGCGAAATCAATATGTAAACGGGACCATGGGCCTCTAGGGATTTCCCACTCGCGAGGAGCGGCTGTGGGGGGACTCGGCCTAGAATTTTGGCATATTCTACATCGGCCTACATAATCTGCGATTTCGGAATCTAGCAAGGGCCACCACACATAGCTACGGGCTAACGCTTTCATTCGCGCTATGCCTGGGTGGTTTTTATGGAGTGCAGGCAGGATTCGTGCCCGCAGGGCTGTGGGGATCACTACCCTATCCCCCCAGACAAGACACCCCCCGTGAAGGGCGAGTTCGGCTTGTCGCACTTTAAATGGACGGAATTCTTCCGCTACCTTTTCCGTGGGCCACCCCCTCAAAACCCATGAAGCAACCTGAGATAGGACCGGGTCAGCCTTTGTGCAGGCTGCAACGTCCGCGGCCGAGACGGGGAGGTCGGATTCGGCGATGGACAGAACAGAGAGCGCGGGCACGTGGGCTGTGTCCATCTCTGGCAGAGGGCAACGACTTAGAGCGTCTGCGTGCCCTAGCTGTTTGCCCGGACGGTATAATAGCGTATACGAATACGCTGTTAGGAACTCCGTCCACCGAGTCATGCGGGGGGACAAAATGGGGGGAGTTGGCTTGTCGCCCGCCAGTAGCCCCAGGAGGGGCTTGTGATCCGTGACCAGGGTGAAATTCCTACCGTAGAGGTAGTCATGGAACCGCTTAATGCCGGAGACTGCAGCCAGGGCCTCTTTATCGATTTGGCTGTAGTTCCGCTCCGTGGAGGAGAGTGTCCGGGAATAGAAAGCTATGGGGGCTTCTGAGCCGTTCGGGAGGATGTGGCTCAGAACCGCCCCTACGCCATAGGGGGAGGCGTCGCAAGTCAGAATTAGAGGCATCCTATCGCTGTACTGGATTAGGACTGCCGATGAAGTTAAAATATCCTTTATAGCCGCGAACGCGTGTGCTTCACGGCTACCCCATTTCCAGGCCGCTGACCGGTCCAGTAGTCGGTGTAGCGGCTCAGCTAGTGACGCCTTGTGAGGGATAAAAGGGGCGTAGAAGTTTAAAAGCCCCAGGAAGGCCTGTAATTCCGCCCTAGAGGTGGGTGCGGGTGCGTTTTTGATGGCGGCAACTTTGGAAGGAGTGGGGTGGATGCCTTGTGCATCAATGAGGAACCCCAAGAATTCGACTTTAGGAACAGCAATTTCGCATTTGCTGCGCTTTAATTTCAGTCCTGCCTCCCTAAAACGTGTGAGGACCTCCCGCAGTGTTTTCAGGAGTTCCGAGTGACTGGGGGCTGCGACCAGGACGTCGTCGAAGTAGGGAACGACGCCTGGGAGCCCATGGAGCAGCCGCTCCATGAGGCTCTGGAAAATCCCAGGGGCGACCGAGACGCCGAATTGTAGGCGGCGGCAACGGAAGGCCCCGCGGTGGGTGACGATGGTCTGGGCTGTGGCCGCATCGTCGTCTACGGGAAGCTGCTGGTAGGCCTGTGCCATGTCTAGCTTGGCGAAAATGCGGCCCTGTCCTAAAGAGTGGAGTAGGTGCTGCACTACGGGAACCGGATACGGGTTTGCCTGCAGGGCCAAATTGATGGTCGACTTGTAGTCGGCACATATCCTCACCGATCCGTCGGGTTTGACCGGGAGGACTATGGGGGTTTCCCAACGGGCGTGATCTACGGGCTCGAGTACCCCCTGCTCGATAAGTTTATCCAGTTCAGCGTCTACCTTTGCTCTCAATGCGAAAGTGACCCTGCGTGCCTTCAGCCTAACGGGAGCGACCTGGGGATCAAGGCAGAGGGAAATGGGGGTGCCCTTGTAACAACCCAATCTCCCATCGAACACATCCGCGAACTCGTCTAGGACGCTATCTGCGGAGAGGGGAACTACCCTGTGCACCCCTTCTATGGTGAGGCCCAAGGCGGGAAACCATTCCAACCCCAGGAGAGCGGGCAGGTCGTTCCTGACGATTAGGACTGGGAGTTTCCCCTTAAAATTCCCGTATTCCACCCGGATGTGGAATATCCCAGCTGTGGGAATCCCATTTCCCTGGTAGTCTAGGAGGGAGACCCCGACGGGGCGCAATCTGCTCTGGGGAACCCCGGGACAAAGGCGGGAAAACAAAGCCCAAGATAGGAGAGAACGGGAAGACCCGGAGTCCACCTCCATTTGACAAAGCTGACCTTCGAGTCGGACGGCGGTGCTTATCTTGCGGCTACCAGCGGGAACGTGGGATGCCTGGTAGACCACGCAGTCGGCGCTGGAGGGCTGGTAGGTTGAATGGCAGTCCTCAGCTCGCCTCGCGGAACGTGGCTGTTGGCGGCGTTGCGGTTGCGATGCCTGGTGCTGGTCGCTGGGCTGCATGAACGATGGGGCTGGCAGGAGAGCCCGGCAGACCCTGGCGAGGTGCCCTTCTCCTCGGCAGCGGCGGCAGACGGCAGAACGGAAGGGGCAGGCTGCGCGGCTGTGGCGGCCGCCGCATCCGCGGCAAGGTGCGTTTACGGCTGGCTGAGCGGGCGTCGGTGGTTGCTGGGGTGGCCTCCGCTTCGGCTGCGTCCTCATTTGTCCGACGATTTCTTCCTCCTCCTCCTCCTCGTCTTCGGCAGGGGAGAGGTCGTCGACGAGGTGCGTCTGGGTGGACGGCCCCACGGCGGCTTGCGCGGGGGGGTTCAGCTGGAGGCGTTCCATGTCGGCCGTGGATTGTTCGGACAGTTCGGCTGCTCGTGCTGTCTCCACGGCTTGCAACAGGGTGATTTTGTGATTCCGGAGCATGCGGCTGCGCAATTGCACGTCGCGGACCCCGCACACAAACTGCTCCGCGAGGTTCTCCTCCAGGTCTGCAAAATCACACTGGGCGGCCACAGTGCGCAAGGCCTCCAGGAACTGGCTGATGGATTCATTGGGCTTTTGCACTCGGCGGCGGAAAGCGAAACGGCGTGCAAATAGAGAGGGTGAGGGAGCGTAGTGGTTCCTCAGCCTGGACATCAGCTCGTCCCACCCAAGTTTGTAGGCTGGCCTCGGGGCGGCCAGGGCTCTCGCAGAGGTGAACATGGAAGGCTCACAGCAGGACAGGAAGAAGCTGCATTTCTCCTCGTCGGTCTGAGCCTGGTTCTTCGAGGCGATCAGGTAACACTCGAACCGCTCCATGAACCCGTCCCATGATTCTCCGGTGGCTACGCCGAATGGCGCGAAAGGAGGAAGCGACGATGCCATCGTGGTGTGGAGGCGGAGAGAGAGAGAGGAAAGGCGGAGAAAATTTCGCGTTCGCTGCCGGGGTTCTCAGTCTGAGATAGCGTTCGAGCTGGTTCAGACGCGGTGGCAGCTGGCTGTTCTTCTCCGTGGTCACGGGAATCGGAATCCCATCCTCGTCGCCAGTTTTGTATCTTGGAGCGAAGGGAAGGACGCGACAAGAAAGTATGAGGAAGTGACTTTATTCAGCTCATAGTAAACTGCGATTCAACGTGGCGTGGTTCGCGCCAAACATTTATACCCCCGGGTTTGAACGAGGAGCCAATGGGGCGTCGAGTAGCTCGACCAATCAGGGTGAAGATTGAACCGGCTCCGCCCGGGAACCAATCAGGAAAGGAGTCCTTTATTCACGCGTTCGTATTTCCCGCGCTAGTATTCAACAAGCATAAAACCTCAGCCTTTGTGTCTCAGATGGACAACAAAATTATTTTGATTCTTCATATCCTTACACATGTCTACTTTTCCTTTTCGGTATGGAAGAGAATCTTGCTTGGGTGCACCCTTGTAGAAGGCAAAGCATGCATGAAATGATTCAGTGAAACTTCATTGCACAGCACTCAAAACAAAAAAAAAACAATTTAAACATCTCTGTTGAAATTAGTTTCTGCCCTTCTCCCTACATATATACTACATTTAATTCACAAGAGTGTAATAAATGGTTACAGTTCTTTAACTGCACATAGTTGCCAGCATTCACAAAACACATTGCCTCCTGGAAGGCAAAAACATCAAAATGCAGGTAAATAGAAAAGAACAGATGGTGGTGAAAGAAAAAAAATACTTTCCCTAGATCTTGAGCCAGTATTCCTGGATGTTTTATATCTCCACTGAGTGTAGTAACTGCAGACCTTCATGCTTTACAGATGGAAATGTGAGTTTTCAGAGAGACTGAGCAGGTGGATTTTCCCCATGTGTCCAAATTACAGGAACATCTGTGCTAAACAATTTCAAGCAGAGCCAATGTAAAAATTGCCAATATTCAATAATCTCTCAATATCCTTTTCCTTACAAAAAAATATATCTGATTTCATGGCCATAAGCTGGGATATTTCATAAAGCCATACAGGGGTTTTAATTCAGACCATAGTCAGAGACGTCTCTTGTCTCTTACCTTTTATTCTTCATTGATTTATCTATTGTTTATTTTTTCAAATATGCTTAATGTGTGCGGTCTTCCTGTCTGAAAGATTTAGGATTACAGTGTATTGGGCTAAATTTGCTTTAAACTATGTGTGTGTGTACACAGACATGTATTTTTTAGTCTCCATCTATACCAGTTTTAATATATTTCATTATTAGGTATTTAAGCACAGAAAAAATGACAAAAATCTCCATATCATTTGCATATTTCTTTTATATTTAACACATTGAATGTTTCAAACCTGAGTGTTTTTTCTCTACAACTGTGAACAGATATATGCATTTTTATATTCTAAAATATATCTAGGGAAAGCATGAATTTTATGCCCATTTATAATATTGTTGATTCCATTTCTGCTGCAGATAATTGACTTTAAAATACATTTATATTGCATTTCTCTAATAATCACTATCTACATACACAGTTTGAAGGCTCATTCATTCGTCTATGCTGTACATATGCAAGGACATTCAGCTCCAGCAGAATAAATAAAATTGCCTGTCCTGATTCTCAATTCATTTTCTCTTTTCCTAATTAAGATAGGAACTAAATTACTACTACATTGGGATTCATACATTGTGACTGAATATTAGTTGCAGATCTATAAAATTGAAGAAGGTCCTGATAGATTTCCAATGGATTGTTATAAAAACAAGGCTTGGCAATCCCAGCAACCTGGTTTTGACCTTCTTCCCAGCATTCTGGCATTGCAGTGCTGAGGTTCAATGGCAGAATTTTTGCACTGCATTTTGAGGCAGTTACAAGTGGTATGTGTTCTGACCTAGGGTTCCCCAAAAAACACGAGGCAGAGTCCTGGTCCCAACAAAACACCTTTTATTAAATGAGTATGAATTCCTCTCATTCACATTCAGCAAGGCCTGGAAAACAGTCTTTCAAATGATTATTTATGACTACAGACCTTATCTATCTTGGAAAGCTGCCATATAAATATTCTACAAATTAGGTGTTGTGCAAGGAAAGACTGGGCACAGAGTCTCTGAGATTCACAGATCTTCACACTCCTGAAACAAATCTAATGACCAAATGAATTGTTTCCTTCCCCTTTCGCTCCTCTTTTATTTCCTATGAGAGGCCCCAATCACCTTCCACCTGTGACTTTTACTCCCAAGTATACCCTGATTTCTGAGTTGTTCTGTTCTTCTGCCAGCTCTGTGTATGTGCATACTGGGAACAGGCTTTAACTGTTCGTCTGCCTCACTGCTGTCTAGCTCCGTAGGCACCTGATCACTGCCAGACAGCCTCGACCCCATCTGTGCCTCTGATGCAGAACCCTCATCCAAGCCTTCCCCAGCCTCCAGGGCTGGCCCATGCTCCTCCCCAACCTCCTCACTGTCCAACTCTGCTGCCAGCTCTGCTGGCTGCTGGCTGACCACAACAGTATGAATGGTTGTAAGGAAAAGAATTGTATTGGCTTTCCTCCCCCTCCATTCCGGCTAATCAGCATGTGGATCTCCGCAATAGATTTTCAGAATGTTTGAAAGATGTTAGAAAGTTAGTATCCACCTCCTTTTCTAGAAGAATGAAATATTTGGAGGAATATTTTAAAAAATTAGGATAAAATATTTCCCCTAAAAGAGAAATAAAAAAATCTTAAGGGAAACAGAAACTGTTAGATCGGGTAAAGGAGGCACACAAAGGCTTCAGTAACAACAGCTCTTTATTGCAAGTCAAATAAACATCCAGCTGGGGAATGGTCGGGCAGCATCCCCTTTTAAAGGGATCTGTCAGACCTCTTGACCAATGGGATTCAACCTCTGTTCCCGTCGGAACAGAGGATCTTGGTGGAAACATCTGTCAGCAGTGGGGGGGGGGGATATCTAACAGAAACACAGTGTCCCAGTTCCCTGCCTCCAGCAGATATTTTGTGCCCATTCAGAAAGTCTGGGCCAGTCTATCTACAAAACAAAAGACCTTCAGCTCCAGTGTGAAAAGATTAAGACATGACCCTCCAGGACATAATAGAATTAACCCACTAAGACACAGTGCTCAGTACATTGTACAATCTCCTAAGGACATTGCATCACCTTCCAAACATCAACCAAACTTAGCTCAGACAAACATAACCCCCACATGGTTCCATGGGAGTCTGACAACAGCCAATAGAATACATGTTCTTGCATAGGAACAGGAAGTTCAATTGCAAATCCCAAGAGAAGATATAACTGTCCACTCTCAACTCCATGTGGTCAGCTGTCCAGAGCCACAAACCCAAAAATAGTTCTCCTTTATCATTAAACCATCTTTCCAAACAGCCGCCATGTTTCCAATGTCTTTCTCCTGACTTGGAACTAAAGCAGATTGATATTTCTTCCAACAGATGGGTGAGAAAAATTTGGCTCTACCCCAATATAATATCACTACAGCATTGAACATCACCTTTAGCCTTCTAGAAACTCCTGATATAAAATGTTTATTATTTTCTTTTCCCTTATTTTATTGCAGGCATATTCTGAAAGTTTTTGAAACAGAATTTTACTCTTAATTCCAGTGAGGTTTATATTACCAAGCTTGGCAAATATTATGTGCACTTCAACTGTAAGACTAATCTCGGTGCATATTGGTAATTTGAACAGTTATTTTGGCCTGTAGATTGCAGATTGTATTTCCAACTATGGGTTGTGCAGTTTAGGCTAGAATTGCAAGGTTCATTTCATTTTTTTATTTTAGATTTCTAGTGGATGGAATAGTTTTTATGTAAAATGAATATCCCAGCAACACCATTTCTTCAGCTGCTGAGAAAATCTTTGATACAACTCTCAGTAGGGGCAACTTCCCACTGGAAATCAGATTGGCTCCCTACATCACTGGCTTTCTGTAAGCTTTTAAAACTCAATTGTTTTGGAGAATCTTTGGAGGATGAAACAAAATGTAGCCATCTTCATCGCTGCTGTTTTATTTTAGTCTAATTTTATATTCTGGATAACTTGTATTTTTATTCTACATTTTTTTCCATATAGCTAGTGTTTGTGAATATAAAAATTTAATAACTAAATACAATATCTTGATGATTTTTGAATGGGTTTACATCATTATGTCTTTTCTTAAAGTTTTAATATTTTTTTCATATACCTTCTGTTTAACCCATAGATCCAGGGTGAATTACAAATCATGTGTTTTCGCTTTTAATTTACATCACATAATATGTCAGGCATGCTGTCTTCTTTTCTCTTTAATTGTGAGTTAGAACTTTTTGTTTATGCCATTACAAATTCTGAAAAAGTTAAAGGTATCTCAGTATGTGAACCACAGCTGTATGCAAAGGATGACAACCATTTAAATAAACCAGAAATTTTCATTTCATTTTGCTAATGCAAGAGTTGGAATTGTCTCTGGTTATTCTGGGCATGAGACCTAAAAATAATTCTGACCCTTCTAAGAATTTGAGTTTAGATTATTTCTTATTATTTTGTTTCTCTTGTAATTAAAAATTTCTGGAAAACTTTCTGAAGTAGCAAATTTTAATTTATCCCCTACTTTAATGCACATTAAAGAAAAAGTAGACAAATGGACTAAAATAATTCCTTTGAGCTTTTGGGATAAAATTACTGGGATAAGAATTTTACTCCAAGGCTGATTTCTATTTTAAGTAATCTTTGTATTCCTTCATATTATTTCAAGCTAATTTATAGACTATTAAATAAACGTCTTTGTCAGGAACATCCTTTGAGATTTGTTTAACATACAATTACATGTTGAGAACAGTGGTTTTTTCAGACTTTGAAGCTTATCATTGGACATTTACTATATTTTAGGGTTGCTATTTTTTTCTATTTAATAATTAAAACTCCTCCTCCCAAATAATCCCATATCACCCTACATCTATATGCAAATAATTGATCTAATTCCATCATCCCCTTTTTCCAATGGATCAGTGTGATTCCCCCCTCCCTATTTATGTCAACTCACAATTCACTATTCTACAAGAAGTTGGCTATTGTGACAGTGTTATGCTTTCACAATGATTTTGGGCAGTGCCAAGTCAAAAACAAATGTGATAAAAGATAAAATAACAGAGGGCAGATACGCAGAACATTAACACAAATCCAGTCCCAAGCATATATTCCACCTGATCCATGGCTGGAGAAAAAGTCATTTTTCAGGACCCCTTTAAGTGACAGCAGGTTTGAGGAGACTTGAACCTAGGAGTAGGATGGGAATATTATTGCAAAGGGCAAGCAAGCACTGTGACAGAGAAGATTCACCTTCTGGGTCCAGATAATATTTCTTTCAGGTGGGACTTGAAATGTGTCAAGACTTACTAGACAGGCAGAGACAATGAGAGACAGGCGATCCCTCAGAAAGGCAGACTTTATGCTACAAAGGGCTTAAAGGTGATATTGCAAAAACTTACCAGTAACTAGTGCAGCTTATGCAGGAGACATGCTACAGGAGCATACTAATGTGCTGTCATAATGTTCACAGTCTGCATTCTGGACCAATTGTAGCTTTCAGGTGGTCTTCAAGGACTGCCCCATGTACAGTATAGTGCATTGCAATAGTGCAAATAAGAGATTGAGAAATAGCAATAGCACTTAGACTTATATACTACTTCATAGGGCTTTCAGCCCTCTCTAAGCGGTTTACAGAGTCAGCATATCGCCCCCACAGTCTGGGTCCTCATTTCACCCACCTCGGAAGGATGGAAGGCTGAGTTAACCTTGAGCCGGTGAGATTAGAACCGCTGAACTGCAGATAACAGTCAGCTGAAGTGGCCTGCAGTACTGCACCCTAACCACTGCACCACCTCGGCTCTTGACCTGAAATGCACTGTTGATCCATGGAAAATTCACTTGGCATACCAGATGATCCCAACTTTCTTGAGTCCAGAAAGATCACCAAATTGCACACTAGTTCTGCTAGGGACGTAAATAGGGGTGACACTATTCTGAACTAAAGATAAAAAACCGATATTACTGGAAGAACCAGGAATATAAAACCATTAATTCTTATAAAAGTTGAGTTTAAACTTCCTCCTTCCCATCTAGATCTCAACAACCTCAGACACTGAGACTAGATCTCAACAGTATCATTTGGTCGACCTGGATTCAAGATATACAATTGTGTATTATGATTGTATTGGTGAGCCATATCCCATGTTGATAGATGGCATAATCTAGCAATACCGGGAATGGCAAACCTCTTACCTCTGAAGCCAAATATAGCCCTGCTATCAATCCTAAAATAATGTTTCTAGGCACCAAGGCTCTGCTGTTGCCAAGAGCTACTTCTAAGCAACAAAGCATCGTCATACTGTAAAATGCTGCCAAGTAACCAAATGCCTCTGCTGCTGTCAAGTTGCTCACCATTGCTGCCAAATGCTCCACTTCTGCCACACTGAACAGCCAGCCACCAGTATGCCTTCAGCTGAATGCTGATTGGCATAATATCCCTGCATTCTTTCAGGCAGGCCCAACATAATTGATAGCAATCTGTGGAAAGAGTCTCTCTTGTTTCAAGACAAGAATAGGGATCAAAGACTTGGATCATTTCAGTTCCCCCTGTAAAACCAGTCTGGAGGAACACCAGCTACCACTACAGATGGCCTACAGACAGAAACACCTGTTAACCATTTTTACTTCAAAACCCAATCAAATGACATCCCTCTACTGCAGAACATCTGTTCTTGTTGCCATTTCGAAAAAATAATGTTGCCTCACATTTAATCCCAGTTCCCCACTAAAGCATGATCCAGACTCAAAGCTTTCGTTGGTATACTGACTGCCATTCAATATTCCACTAAAACATCATTCCCTACTGTATTCACTCTCAGCAAATAATTGCTCCAGTCGCCATCTTGGAGGAGAGAGAAAACTTTGAATAGAGATTGCTAAACAGGTACAGAATTTTTTTAAAAGACAATTCTTAACTTTCAACAGTTCCATTCTGCCTTTTTACCTTTTCCACAAGGAAGCGTATAAATTGAAACTACATTTTAAACATTAATTTTTTAACTTTTATCTATGCATACTAACATCTATATAGGTCACCTCATGTTATTTATTTAGCTTTTTAGCAGTGATGAAATTCAATTTTTTTTTACTATCAGGCTTGGTGGGTGTGGCAGGGAAAGGATACTGCAAAATCTCCATTCCCATCCCACTCTGGGGCCAGTCACAGGTGGTATTTGCTGGTTCTCTGAACTACTCAAAATTTCCCTAACCATTCTCCAGAACCAGTCAAAACCTGTTGAATTTCACCCTGGCTTTTTAGGCCATAAAGGTTGAATTTTGAATGCAAGATAAGAACAATTGAAGTGTTTATGATATCTAAGGAAGTGGTGTTGCCAAAGACTGTGAAGAAATATGAGAGCGTAATGTAGCAAAGGAAGGGAACATCCTTTTCTTCTCCCACTTTTCATGAACATTCCTTTCCAGGCACATAACACTCCTTGTTCCTCAATGTAACTGCACGTCTAACAATATCAACTGAGACTATCCGTTTTTCCCCATAGCAACAAAGCCTTGGTTCAAGTGAGATACACTCTCATATTTCAATTGAAAAACATCCCACATTATTCTGAAAAACATATGATGCTTTCCTCAGTGTTGAAGTTGGACCTTGCGGGTCAAGTGGGCTTGTTGTTAACATACCTTCCTCCCAACAGCGTTGCAACAGCCCTCCCCTCACTCCTCGAGTCAGTAGCCGAGCTGGCGGTTGAGTTCCCCAGGCTTATGGTGCTGGAGGATTTCAACCTGCCTTCGCTCGGTGAACGCTCTGACGGGGTGCAGGAGTTCATGGCTTCCATGACGGCCATGGACTTGACCCAAGTAATCCGGGGTTCGACTCACTCAGCAGGTCACACACTCGACCTCGTATTCCTCTTGGAGCAGTGGAGACGTGATCTAGATGTGAGGGGTATTAAGATCTTGCCCTTGTCATGGTCTGATCACTTCCTACTGAGGCTTGACTTTCAGAAACCAATCCCCCACTGTAGGGAAGAGGAACCAATTAGGTGGGTCCACCCCAGGCGCCTGATGGACCCTATGGGATTTCAGACTGCGCGTGGAGAAATACCTGACGCCCTCGTCCACAGTCTGATGGAGTCCTTAGTTGCTGCTTGAAATACAGCGGTGGTGGGAGCTCTAAACCGGATTGCGCCTTTGTGGCCTCTCCAAGGTAGCGGATCCAGGAGGGCTCCTTGGTTCACTGAGGAACTCCGGGAGATGTAGCGCCAAAAGAGACGCCTAGAGCACAGCTGGAGGGCCAGTAACTCTGAGTCAGACCGAGCACTGATGAGAGCCCATATCAGAGCCTATCTCGTGGCAATACGGGCGGTGAAATGTGCACATTTTGATGCTCTTATTGCGTCCGCTGAATTGCGCCCAGCTGCCTTGTTTAGAATAACCCGCTCCCTCTTGAAAGGGAGGGATGCGGATGACCCTTTACAAGGTAGAGCTGAGGAATTTGTTCAGTTTCTAATGGACAAAGTCGCTCGGATTCGGACAGATCTGGACTCCAATTGCATGGTACCAGCCGAGGTACCGGGGGAAGGTCTTGAGCGGAGCTTATGGACTGAGTTTCAACTTGTCGCTCCTGAGGAAGTGGACAAGGCCATGGGAGCGGTGAGTGCCTCCACTTGTATACTGGACCCGTGCCCCTCCTGGCTGGTCTCGACCAGCAGGGAGGTGACACGCGGCTGGATCCAGACGATAGTTAACACCTCTCTCCAGGAGGGATCCTTTCCACTCCTCTTAAAGGATGCGGTGGTTAGACCCCTCCTGAAGAAACCTTCGCTGGATCCAGCCATCTTGAGTAACTATTGTCCAGTCTCCAACCTCCCCTTCGTAGGGAAGGTTGTTGAGAAAGTGGTGGCCTTTCAACTCCAGCAGTCCTTGGATGAAACCGATTATCTGGACTCCTTTCAGTCTGGATTCAGGCCTGGCTACAGCACAGAAACTGCTTTGGTCGCGCTGATCTCTGGAGAGCCAGGGATAGGGGTCACTCCTCTATCTTAGTGCTCCTTGACCTCTCAGTGGCCTTCGATACCATCGACCATGGTATCCTTCTGATGTTGATGTTGATGTTGATGATGATTTTATTTATATGCCGCCCTTTCCCCCCGAAGGGGACTCAACCGCTTCACTGAGTTGGCACGGGGCGGACAGATACAACTGTGTATCGTCCGCATACTGATGGTATTTTATCCTGTGCCGTCGAATGATCTCACCCAGCGGCTTCATGTAGATATTAAACAGGAGGGGGGACAGGACCGATCCCTGTGGCATCCCATAATTCAGGGGCATAGGGGTCGACTTCTGCCCTCCGACCAACACCGACTGCGACCTGTCCGAGAGGTAAGAGGAGAACCACCGTAGGACAGTGCCTCCCACCCCCACCTCCCGCAGTCGTCACAGAAGGATACCATGGTCGATGGTATCGAAAGCCGCTGAGAGGTCAAGGAGCACTAGGACAGAGGCATAACCTCCATCCCTGGCTCTCCAGAGGTCATCGATCAGTGCGACCAAAGTGGTTTCCGTGCTGTAGCCTGGCCTGAATCCTGACTGGAAGGGATCTAGATAATCGGTTTCCTCCAAGGACCGCTGGAGCTGATAGGCTACCGCCTTCTCAACAACCTTCCCCACAAAGGGGAGGTTGGAGACTGGGCGATAATTGTTTAAAACGGCTGGATCCAGAGATGGCTTCTTCAGAAGGGGTCTCACCACCGCCGCCTTTAGAGCGTGGCGAAAGAACCCCTCCTGAAGGGAGGCGGTAACAACCGCCTGGATCCAGCCCCGTGTCACCTCTCTGCTGTTAGCAACCAGCCAGGAGGGGCACGGGTCCAGTACACATGTGGAAGCACTTGCAGCTCCCATGGTTCTGTAACGGTTGCGGGAGGTGGGAGTGGGAGGCACCGTCCTTCGGTGGTTCTCCTCCTACCTCTCGGACAGGTCGCAGTCGGTGTTGGTCGGAGGGCATAGGTCGACCCCTAGGCCCCTCAACTATGGGATGCCACAGGGTTTGGTCCTGTCCCCCCCTCCTATTTAACATCTACATGAAGCCGCTGGGTGAGATCATACGCCGGCACAGGATTAAATATCACCAATATGCGGACGATACACAGTTGTATCTGTCCGCCCCCTGCCAACTCAGTGAAGCGGTAGAAGTGATGTGCCAGTGTCTGGAGGCTGTTAGGGTCTGGATGGGAACGAACAAGCTTGCAGTCAATCCCGACAAGACTGAGTGGCTATTGATGCTCCCTCCCAAAGATGGTCCAGCTATTCCATCTCTCAGCCTGGGGGGGGGTGAAATTATACGCCCCTCAGAGAGGGTTCGCAATTTGGGAGTCCTCCTGGATCCACAGCTGACTTTAGAACACCATCTGTCGGCTGTGACCAGGGGGACCTTTGCCCAGGTTCACCTGGTGCACCAATTGTGACCCTATCTGGACCGGGAGGCCCTTCGGATAGTCACTCATGCCCTCGTCACCTCAAGACTGGACTACTGTAACGCGCCCTACATGGGGCTGCCCTTGAAGAGTGTTCGAAGACTTCAGCTTGTGCAGAACGCAGCTGCGCGAGAGATTGTGGGTGCACCTCTGTACACCCACGTCACACCTATCCTCTGCGAGCTGCACTGGCTGCCCATTGGTCTCCGGACTCGCTTCAAGGTGCTAGTCGTTACTTTTAAAGCCCTACATGGTATCAGACCTGGGTACTTGAGAGACCGCCTCCTGCCAATTACCTCCCAAAGACCTATTAGATCCCACAGACTAGGCCTCCTCCGAATCCTATCTGCCAGCCAATGTCGGCTGGCAACTCCCCGGGGGAGAGCCTTCTCTCTGGCTGCTCTGGCCCTCTGGAACGATCTCCCCGTTGAGATCCGGACCCTCACCTTCCTTCAGGCTTTCCGCAAAGCAACTAAGACCTGGCTGTTCCGGCAGGCCTGGGGCTGTTGAATCTTCCAGCCCCATCCGAGGTTACGACTGTTGCTATATTTTTAAATTGTTTGTCTTTTTATTTTATTTTGTACCCCCCTTCCCCTTCAGATTGTTAGCCGCCCTGAGTCTCTCGGGAATAGGGCGGCACACAAACTAAATAAACCTAACCTAAACCTCAGTGCAATCATTGTTATTTTTAAGAAATGGTTCATGTTTTGAAGGCAAGTTATTTATATCAAGTGCAAGAGATGGTATGATGACAGCTGATTGTTAGAAATTCTCTGCAAAATTCCATAAATCTGTAAAGTCTCTCAATTGACTTTATGTTCCACTTGAAACAGCTGTGAATGTTAATGTCATATTTAAATTAAAAGAACATTGATAAGTAACACATAGGCACTTGATAACTGGAAAGAGAAAATATGTAACATGGTATGTGACACATTTTGGATATCTTTGATATTCAATTGAAAGTGATAAATATGTGCTAGAAAACAAATGAAAATAGTTTGTGTAACCCTGTGAGGAAACATATTTTATCCATAAAAACCATGTACTTTTTCAGGAAAAGATTTGGTGCGGGGGTACGTGTGTGAATTCATATTTCTCATTTGGATTTAAAGAAATAAATTCAATTAGAACTACAGAACAAGTGATATGAACAAAGCATGGAATGTATCCCTGAGTCTAAAATATTAATTAATTAGTTCATTTTTTGCCCACTCTGATTTTGATAAAAGACTTAGAAACAGCAGATATTTTATGGAATAGGAAAGAGTGAATAAGAACAGATGGAGAGTTACTGCTGTGGTGACCTCTGTATTAGGTAGGGTGCAGTGCAATTTGTTCAGAGATGGGAATGAAAACTGTCATAATTTTACATATTATGTTACAAATCACATAATTTCAGGTGATTAAAATAAAAAGAATAAGCGAAAACTCCAAAAATATGCCTCCAAATGGGGAACAGACATTAAAATGTCAAATGACAACCAGACAACTTCCCTTTGTATAAATCAAGTTTCCTGATAAGTTCCAAAAGTTGACCCACTTTCCCTTATAACCTGAAATATAGCAGGTTGGTCCGACCCATCAAAAGACCAACTCTTTTTTGACTATATGTCACAATTTGACATCCTCTTCTTGCAGGAAACCTGGGCCTCCACAGAGATTCCGTTAGATGGCTATTGGGTTAACTCAATTCCAGCTGTCCCAAGCAAGGTGGGGGGGATAGCTAAAGGGGGTATTGTGACATTAGTTAATACATCCTTGCATTTTAAATGTGTACCACTGCCACCTTTCCAGCCATGGGTTGTAACTACATTACTCTTATTTAAACAGGTGGAGATTTTGCTTTTTAATATCTATATTCCTCCACTTAATAAGAATAATGTGATTAACAAGATTTGGGACAGCATAGAAGATTTTATTCTTGGCTGTTCAGCCAAATTCCCCAAAGCTGCAATAATTATAGGGGGGGGGGGACTTAAATGCTAGGATGGGTCCAAATGATCAAGCATTATATAAGCAGTTTAAGATTCACTATGATGAAAATATAACAGATGAATCTTTGCATGCCAGACAATTTAAAGACCCTAAAGTTAATCGGGCAGGCTTATGTGTAAGACAAATGACTGAACGTTTGGATCTTTGTATCCTTAACAGGTCCCCATGGGGCGACTTCCCAGCAGAATATACTTATCGGGGAGCAGGAAGAAAATCCACAGTTGATTACTGGATAATATCATATGACCTCCTGAAGTTCTTACAGAAGATGGAGGTAGACTCACGATTGGAAAGTGATCATAATACAATACTCCTTACTCTCACATTGCACCAGAATTCTCTAAGGGCAGATACAGCCTACCTACCCAGGTTAGAGACTCAAAATACCCAGGTAAAAATTAAATGGAATGAGAAAAACACTAAGGAAGTTACCAAATGGATATTAGCCCCTGAAACCATAGAGTTTACTCTACTAAGAAATAACTACTCTACTAAGAAATAACTGTGAGGGATCTTACCTAGTGGGGTTTGATTCCTTAATTTTAAATTTGAATTCGGTTCTCAGTAACAGATCACTAGCTCACCCC
This sequence comes from Thamnophis sirtalis, assembly GCF_051295495.1. Lineage (NCBI taxonomy): Eukaryota > Metazoa > Chordata > Lepidosauria > Squamata > Natricidae > Thamnophis > Thamnophis sirtalis. Next base: position 146,808,905 of record NW_028261382.1, on the reverse strand, counting down.
AAAATGCTAGTTTCAAAAAACAAAAAATGGTAGAGATTGCGTTCAACTAAAAAAGATATATAATGAGGAATACAAGAAAAGTAAAAGTGCCCCCTTTACTACTTAAAGCAGCTGAAAGCACAATATAAGAATCTTCTAAAAGAAAAGAAAAGTGCAGCCCTGAAGGAGTCTTGGCATAGACTAATTATGGCAGTCAGGACAAAAAATACATCCCTTTTTTGGTACACCACCAGGGGACTGGGAAAACCTCCCCTACCCCCAACAAATCAGGTTCTGATTCATGCCTGGGAAGAGTATTTTAGGGAGCTTTATACAGATCCTGACTATGTAACCAAGGAGAGCCAAGCTAGTTTGGACCAAACTCCTTACTGGCCCCCTGTTACACCAGAAGAGATATCCCGGTTGATTGGAGCCCTAAAGGCTAATAAGGCACCCGGAGCTGATAATGTCCTGCCAGAAATAATTAAAAAGAACGCCAGTTGGTGGGCTCCACTTTTAGCATCACTGTTTACATTTGTAGACAAAACAGGCCATATGTCTAGAGATTGGGAGTAGCAATTATCATACCAATTTATAAAAAAGGGAATAGAAATGACCCAGGCAACTATAGACCCATTAATCTTTAAGCGTTATTAGTAAACTGTATGCCAAACACCTAAATTATAAACTTCAAGATTGGTTAATTTCAGGGGGATAATCAAAGACGAACAAGCCGGTTTTAGAGAAGGAAGATCCACGGTGGATAATATCTTGGTACTCCACCATTTAGTACAAAAATACACATATAAAAAAAAATCCTCTCTTTTTGTGGCCTTCCTGGATTTTAACAGGCTTTGATTCAATATCCAGGATCACCTTCTGGGAGAAGTTAAAATGCACCACTATCGATAAACGCCTCCTCTTCCTCATACAAAAATTGTATGCCAATTCCACCCTGAAAGTGAGGTGCAACCCCCCAAGGGAGTTTAACCGGCTCAGTAAGGGTACAAAAAGGGGTACGGCAGGGTTGTATCCTGCCCCCCTCTCTCTTCAACTTCTATATTAATCCCCTGATTGATCTTTTACAGAACCCTGATTTCCATCCTCCTAACGTAGCACAACGCAAAGTGCCAATTCTCTTATATGCTGATGACGCCGCTATCATTTCACAAACCCCCATAGGACTGAAGAGAGCAATTAGGGCAACACTCGGCTATTGCAGGCAAAACAAGCTGGTCCTTAACTTCGATAAATCAATTTTTTTTGCTAAAGGACCAAGCCAATACTCATGGAAATTAGAAGGATATAGTTTGGAACAGGTTAGAACATTTAGATACCTTGGGTGGTTTTCCACTTGCTAGGGACATGGAAGGCACACCTGGATCACACATTGCAAGCAGCCATTAGGTCCTCAAATGCAATCAAACATTTCTTTTATACAGGTGGAGGTCAGTGTTGAATATGTTGTGAGGGAAAGACGCAGGAGCCATGGAATCAGAGAGTAAGATGTTTATTGCGAGATGACAAGCGATTCAAAACGTCCCTGCAACTATCAGGGTATTTATACTCGAGCCCAAAGCAACTGTTAAATGACCAGCCAATCAGAGAGCTGGTAACAGGGAACATTTGCATATATAACACTCCTTCCCCCCCAGTTATTTGCTTTGTGTGCAAAGAAAGTCCAAGCCTGTCGGTAACTTTGATTTTTTGAGGCAGGTTGGTGTCCTCGTGCTTCAGCTTCCCGTCCAGCGCCAGGCCTCGCTTCTCCCGGTTGTTGGTCAGCAGTGGAGTCAGCGTGTAAACCTTGCAGAAGGTGGAGCTGGGAGGCAGGCAGCTTTGTAAGGCAGGTGGCCTTGGGAGGTAGGCAGCTTTGTAAGGCAGGTGGAGCAGCAGAGGCTCCAGGCAGCAGCAGCTGCAGACAGTTTGTATTATGCAGATAGAAAGCCGTGAGGAGACGGATGGCAGCAGCGGCTGCAGACAGGCAGGCAGTTCCAGCCGAGGTTGGCCTTCGCGGTCTTTGGCTCGTCCTTGGAGTTGGCGTGGCTCGTCCTTCAAGTTGGCATAGATGGAAGGCTTCACGGTGGCTACTGCTGCTGCTTAGTGCATGCTGGCCATTGGTTCTCTGTTGTGGCTTTTGTGTCTGATTTTCGCGGGGCCGCGACTGGCTTATTCTTCGTTGTTGTTTTCCAGGCTCTGCGGGAATCGCAAATCCCATCCTCGTCGCCAGTGTTAAATATGTTGTGAGGGATAGATGCAGGAGCCATGGAATCAGAGAGCTGGTAACAGGGAACATTTGCATATATAACACTCCTTCCCCCCAGTTATTTGCATACTCAACACTCCTCTAACATTTGCATATATAACAGTCAGTTAGTTCCTGCTGCCTTAAAACTTTTTGAGGCCAAAACATTCGCACAAATTCCTGCGAGCCATCTTAGCTGCACCCAATGGAACTCCAAATGCCCAGTTAAGAATTGAGACAGGCATGCTTCAAATTCAAGTAAGAGCCTGGAAGATAATGATCATTTATTGGCTTAAAATGCATTTCTTTCCAGAGGGACTGTCCCCACTAGTGTTGACTGACAATTTCCCTTCCCCCTGGAAACAAGCAATTGATCACAAGCTGGGCTCTTATGGGCTCTCACCATTATTCTTAATGTCCCTAGGCTTTGAGCAAGCAAAGCAAGTAGTAATTAATAGAATGAGGGACATGGAGTTCCAAGAAGAACTAAATAGGTTGCCTCTCCACAGTAGGGACAGAATCAAACAGGGTGTGTGGGAATCGGCAAGATATCTAAATGACCTGATCTCCCCAAAACAAAGAATAGCTTTCTTCAGAGCCAGATTTAACATTTTTCCTTCAGCACTCCTCCAGGGCAGGTATAAGAGAACACCTATAGCAGAACGGGTTTGTATATGTGGTAAAGGAGAAGTGGAAGATAATTCACATGTTCTATTACACTGCGAGCTATACAGAGTTTGTAGGTCTGCACATATTCTCCCCTTATTAGAGAGATTGCCAGGGAGGGCAGACAATTTCTCCTCCAGGACACTAACCCGGTTACCACATATGCAGTGGCAAAGTTCTGTGCTGCTGCAATGTCCATAAGAAAAAAATTGGCTACAGAAGTATAGTACCATCTTGTACCAATTATCCGGACATACCTCTAACAAACTTTGGACCATTATGTTATTATCCACTTTTAATGTCAATACTTTTTAATTATATTTTAATGTTAGTATTTTTTAATATAGTGTAAAAACTAATGTGTATTGCTGGTCTTTGACCGTAATAAAGATTTTACTTTTACAAATGAAATTCAGTATGAGCAATTGTGCAATAATGTACCACAGTGGTACATTCTAACTTCATATGAACAACAGAGTTGCTGACCTGATATGAACGATGGATAAAAATGCCATGCAGCTATGAACGATGCACCTCAATATGTTTTCTCAACTCTGAGAAAAATGAAATATGTGCAAGTGATTGCTAAAAAAATAGTTCATCTGTTGATACCATAAAACTGTTGATATCATCATGTTTTTAAAGGAATTCATAGCATAGCCAATATTAGAATGTTGTATATCCTTGGCTATGGTCTTATGTGGATTCTAGCCAGGACTTTGTGGGCCATATCCAAATGTTTTTCAAAAACAGAAGGTCTGTTGGTTGAAAGTTTTCCACTCTTAGCTTGTGAAAATTGTCAATTGTTCCCTAACAATCCTGAATGCCTACTTATGGCCTGAGGACACACATATATTCAGGACACTTTTAAAAAAAGGTTGTGCATCTGCTAATAAAATCTGGTTAAGACTGAATGCAGGACTTAGTAAATTGACTTTAGAAGTAACAGCCAGCTCTAAACTCACAGCAATAGTGAAATTACTATTACCATAATAGTACCTTATCTTAAGCCATTTTTAAAGATATAAAAGTATAATACACCAACTACCTATTCATAAAAAATAGGTACAGTATGCTTCCTACAGCCCAACACTCTTGCTGGCATCCCGGCCAGACGAGAAGGACTGCAGGGGGTCTCCTCGAGTCTAGGGCAGCGAGTCATTCGATGAGAAAGTTGCCTCTTGACCCAGCTTGGCTCCCACTTTTGATCTGCCGCCCAACGACCGAATGGAGAAGCGAAGAGGCAGGAGAGATGAGGTAGGAGAGATGAAGTGGGAGCCAAGCTGGGTCATTCCTTCCAAGAGGCAACTTTCCCATTGAATGACTCGCTGCCCTAGACTCGAGGAGACCCTCTGCAGTTCCTCTCGTCTGACCAGGATGCCAGCACGAGTGTTGGGCTGAAGGAAGTAGGGATACTCTCTCTCTTCTCTCTCTCTCTCTCTCTCTCTCTCTCTCTCTCTCTCTCTCTCCCTCCCTCCCTCCCTCCCTCTCTCTCTCTCTCTCTCTCTCTCATGGCAAATCCGAGCAGCACTGCTGGGAGCCCGTCCCATGCCTTCTCCCAACCCCCACACTCCTTCTCTCAGCTACTTTCTGCCTTGTGGACCTAGAACTGATTGCTGTCTCCAGGCTGGTTCTCCTCTCCTATTATTGTGGAAAGTGTCTCACAAAAACCACTGTACAGTGTTTTGTTGCCAGGTACGCGGCCGCGCAGCCATGCAGCTTAGAGGGAACATTGATGGTTGTAGCGTGAAAAATGGTCATAAATCACTTTTTCCAGTGATGTTGTAACTTTGAATAGTTGCTAATCAAACTGTTGTAAGTTGTTGACCACCTGTATATCATTTGTTTATTCATTCAAGTTTTACTTTGCATTTTTAAGAGGGTTTCATGCATTTGTACACACACATACCGATATTTACATTTCAAACTAATTTAGTGTCTATGGAGATTCTCAGTCATCCAGGTCAAGGTTGTCCCAAAAGTGCTTTTGTTTTTTTCTAAAAGGACTTTCTGTTTTTTCTTTGAAGATGTTTCACTTTCTCATCCAAGAAGCTTCTTCAGCTCTGACTGGATGGTGGGGAAGGGAAGGATTTATACTCCTTGAAGACAGAGGTTTATCTGTGCCATCAGGATCACCTGAGTGGTGCAAATGGGTGTGGAGCCTTCTTGGAACTGTTGAAAGGACTGTGTTGTAGATTGGTGATAGATGGTGTTGTATTCCTCCCCTTCTGTTGAGAGAGGGCTGTTCAATTTTGGCATAGATGGCCTGTTCAACCCTTCTTTCAAACCACACAGACACAGGCCACTCTTTTGAAGAGAATAAAGTCTATATTTTGGACATAGAGGATTGCTGGTTTGAAAGCGGGGTTAAAGAGGCTACCTATGTCAAAACTGAACAGCCATCTCTCAACAGGGGGGGAGGGTTATGACAAAGCCTAATTAATTTATTCCAACATCTCATTCCTGATGTTAAGCGTGTTGAGTTTAGCTACTTATTAGATTTTTATCCCACTTTTATTTATTTTATTGTTTTATAACAGGGCTGTCAAACTTGTGGCCCACAGGCTGGATGTGTCATGCACTGGCCATGCTCATGCTCGGTTTAGCGAAGAGAGAAAAAAGTTGTGATGCATCATGTGACGATGCTGCGATGACACAAGTTTAACACCCTTGTTTTATAATATATTTTATTTATTTTATAAGTAACTTAACCAAACATACCTAATACTCTTTCTTCCTTAGCCACAACAACAACAAGAGGTAAGTTGGGCTAAGTGACTGGCCCAAATTCAGCAAGCTGGCTTTCATGCCTAAAAGGAGACTAGAACTCACCATCTCCTGGTTTCTAGCTCAGCACCTTCACCACCTCCACCAAACTAGCTCTATTATGATTTAATATGATCAGAGTCTCCATCCCTTTCTTCTGTTTTCTTTTATTTTTATAACATCATCAGATTAAAAGATATGGAAAACCTGAAACCTTGTACTCATTTTGACATTTGAGATCACCCTCTGAAAGTAATGCTCTAATTGGATTTTGTTTTATGTGTGTTTTCTCCAAAATGTGCACTTTGAAAATGTGTATTTTCTCTTAAAATTAACTTTAACAATGCCTTTAAAATGTGTCTTTGACACATTCTATTGTGTCGAAAAGCACAATGAAATATCTGGGAAATATAAAACTAATGATTAATTATATTGTGGTGTAAGTAGGTATAAATCTAATAATATTGCTAATTGATTTGGTTTGTTGAGTATCCCTTTATACATTATACCTTGCACAGATAGTGTTTGATATTATGCCCATCTCATGCATATAGAAAAGGTTTGTAGATAAATGATTATCTGAATAGGCATAAGACACTATACAATATACAGTACAATACTATTTCAATATATATATTGAAGCTTTCTTAGAAACTATTGCAGAAAATTTCCTGCAAAAGGAATATTCATATTTGCTAATGAAAGTAGAAGTTTCCCTGTCTACCAGGGACTCTACTTATATCAATCTTGCAGTTACATTTTGATCCATAAGCAGAAGCATGTTTGATTACATGCGGTCAAGTCAATGTAAACTCTTAGTGACCATATTAGTAGAATTTATCCAGTATAATTGGTCATAAATCTGACTGTTCAGTTCCTCCTATAGCACTTGTAAATATGGAGCACTAATTGTGGCTGAATCTATCTTCATTTTCTAATATTTGAGTTTCTTCTAAGTAAGGAATCTTTTCTAAAATATTTTGGATATTGACATTTCTATTGTACCAGTTTTTGTTTCTCATTTCATCTTTCTTTGAACATATTAATTTACCATTTGTTCATTAGTATCCTTTGGCATACTAATTCAAGTTTACAATCTCTTTTTGAGGTTTGAGATCTTTTAGAAGACTTTGCTTTTGGAAGACTTTGCTGTTTTCATCTTCAGAGACTTTTCAAATATTGTTGTAGTACTACTACATGTGTTTTCTAATCATTCACTAAAAGTTTTTATTAAATTCCTTCATTAAATCTGTCTTTGGCTCCCCTTTGGCTTCTCTGCTCAGTAGTTGATGCCATTTGTTCTGACATCCAATTTTCTTTGTTCTATACCTTGGTCTTTGACAGTCACTTTTTACATTCAGTTTCAACAACTTCTTTGCTTTCATTCCACAGTTTATCTGCTCTTCTATCAATAAGGACTTTAATTCTTAAATTTATTATTGAAAATGGTGTATGTATGCTCAAGATCATATGATGGTAATTTGACTGGTTGTGTGCTTCCAATTTAGCTTGACTTGGAACTTATATATGAACAGTTTGTGAATTTTTCTATAGTAAAACTGCTGTTTTCTGAGAGTGGTTGCCTGCTTACTTTGGGTGTACAATGTATTGCAGGTGACTCTGCTGGTTATATATTTTTGATGTATTTTCCTATCGTTTCTTGCTCCTATCCCAGTAACAACCTGCCTTCTGCCACAATGAGATAGCAGAGGAGGACATAAGTGGAAGAATTTATTTTAGGTATTTTTAGGTATTTATTGGGATTTATATGCCGCCCTTTTCCCTGAGGGGACTCAGGGCGGCTTACAACGACAAGGGAGGGGAGGTGCAAGGTCAAAAACAAAACAATATGTGAACAACAGAAAAGTAATAAAAACCCAACTTTCATTCAACAGTCAAACACTCGGGCGGGTAATTAGGAACCTATCCCCAGGCCTGCTGGGAGAGCCAGATCTTAAGGGCTGCGCGGAAGGTCTGGATAGTGGTGAGGGTGCGGATCTCCATGGGGAGCTCGTTCCATAGGGTCGGAGCAGCAACAGAAAAGGCTCTCCTCCGCGTGGTCGCCAGTCGGTATTGACTGGCAGATGGAATTCGGAGGAGGCCCAGTCTGTGAGATCTAATTGGTCGATTTAGGGAGGTAATCGGCAGAAGGCGGTCTCTCAAGTACCCAGATCCACTACCATGGAGTGCTTTAAAGATGGTCATCAGTATCCTGAAGCGCACCCGGAGACCAACAGGCAGCCAGTGCAGCTCGCGGAGGACAGGTGTAACGTGGGCGAACCGAGGTGCGCCCACTATCACTCGCGCGGCTGCATTTTGGACTAGCTGTAGTCGCCGGATGCACTTCAGGGGCAACCCCATGTAGAGCCCATTGCAGTATTCCAGTCTAGAGATCACAAGGGCTCGAGTGACTGTTGTGAGGGCCCCCCGATCTAGGTAGGGCCGCAACTGGCGGACCAGGCGAACCTGGGCAAATGCCCCCCTGGTCACAGCTGACAGCTGGTGATCAAAAGTCAGCTGTGGATCCAGGAGGACTCCTAAGTTGCGGACCCTATCTGAGGGGTGTAGAATTTGACCCCCCAGCCTAAGCGTTGGTGTATTAGCCAAATTATTGGGGGGGAAACACAACAGCCACTCGGTCTTATCCGGGTTGAGCACCAGTTTGTTAGCACTCATCCAGTCCTTAACGGCCTCCAGACCCCGGTTCATCACGTCCACCGCTTCATTGAGTTGGCACGGGGCGGACAGATACAATTGTGTATCGTCCGCATATTGATGGTATTTTATCCCGTGCCTCCGAATGATCTCGCCCAGCGGTTTCATGTATATGTTAAATAGTAGGGGGGATAGGACCGACCCCTGAGGTACTCCACATGTTAGGGGCCTCAGGGACGATCTCTGCCCCCCCACTAACACCGACTGCGACCTGTCCGAGAGGTAGGAGGAGAACCACCGCAAAACAGTGCCTCCCACTCCCACCTCCCGCAGTCGTCGCAGAAGGATACCATGGTCGATGGTATCGAAAGCCGCTGAGAGGTCAAGGAGAACCAGGATGGACGCAGAGCCTCCATCTCTGGCCCTCCAGAGATCATCGGTCAATGCGACCAAAGCGGTTTCTGTGCTGTAACCGGGTCTGAAGCCGGACTGGAAGGGGTCAAGATAGCTAGCTTCCTCCAAGGCCCGTCGAAGCTGAAAGGCCACCACCTTCTCAACAACCTTCCCGATAAAGGGAAGGTTGGAGACAGGACGAAAGTTGTTTAAGATGGCTGGATCTAACGATGGTTTCTTTAGGAGGGGTCTCACCACCGCCGTTTTGAGTACGGCGGGGAAGTGCCCCTCCCGAAGGGAGGCGGTGACAACCGCCTGGATCCAGCCATGTGTCACCTCCCTGCTGTTAGCCACCAGCCAGGAGGGACACGGGTCCAGAATACAAGTGGAGGCACTTACAGCTCGGATGGCCTTGTCCACATCCCCAGAGGCAACTTCCTGGAACTCAACCCAGAACTGATGTGGCAAATGATCCTCCTGTGTCTCAGCTGGATCTACTGCGGTGGAGTCCAAGTCCGATCGAAACCGAGCTACTTTGTCCGCCAAGAATTGAGCATAATCCTCAGCCCTGCCCTGCAAGGGGTCTCCCGCATCCCTCCTATTAAGGAGGGAGCGGGTTATCCTGAACAGGGCGGCTGGGCGTGACTCGGCGGACGCAACCAAGGAAGAAATATATGATCTTTTTGCAGTTCTTAATGCTCGGACATAGTCCTTGGTGCAGGTAGTTAAGAGTGCTCGGCTTGCCTCGGACCTATCGGACCTCCACTGGTGCTCTAGGCATCTCCTCCGGCGTTTCTTCTCCCGGAGTTCCTCGGTAAACCAGGGAGCTCTCCGGGATCCACTGACCCGGAGGGGCCGTAGTGGCGCAATCCGGTCGAGAGACTCCGACGCCGCCGAGTGCCAGGCGGCAGCCAGAGTCTCCGCCGAACTGTGGGCGAGGGTATCAGGAATAACCCCAAGCTCCGTCTGGAACCTCAGAGGGTCCATAAGTCGCCTGGGGCGGAACCACCTGGTCGGTTCCTCCTCCCTACGGTGGGGGTTTGGCCTCCGGAAGTCAAGCCTCAGTAGGTAATGGTCTGACCACGACAGGGGTATGATCTCATTACCCCTCAGACCAAGGTCACACATCCACTGCTCCGAGAGAAATACGAGGTCGAGCATGTGACCCGCTGCATGGGTTGGGCCCCGAATTACTTGGGTCAAGCCCATGGCTGTCATGGAAGCCATGAACTCCTGCGCCCCATCAGAGCGTTCACCGAGCGATGGCAAGTTGAAATCCCCCAGAACTATAAGCCTGGGGAACTCAACTGCCAGCTCGGCTACTGACTCGAGGAGCGAGGGGAGGGATGCTGCAACGCAGTTGGGAGGCAGGTACGTTAGCAGCAAACCCACTTGACCCTTGAGGTCCAACTTTATCAGCAGAGACTCACACCCGACAAGCTCCGGAGCAGGGACCCTACGTGGTAACAGAGACTCCCGGATTACAATAGCCACACCGCCACCCCTTCCCTGGGCTCTCGGCTGATGAAGCACCTGAAATCCCTCTGGGCACATCTCTACAAGGGGGACTCCTCCTTCTGTGCCCAGCCAGGTTTCAGTAATACATGCCAGGTCTGCCCTCTCGTCAACAATTAAGTCCCGGACGAGAGGAGCTTTGTGGACAACAGACCTGGCATTTAGCGACAACAGCCTGAGACCAGGGTCCTGACTACTCGCGCCATCTGGTCTTGGAGTGGGACTCCTAGGGCCGGAAGGAGGGATCTCTGTAATGTAGCGAACCCTCCTTCCCCGGTAATGGCCAGCCCTAAGGTCCCCGCCATATCTGCCTCTCCCTGTCACGACCGCTATGCTCCGACCCACTCCCATGTCCATGGTCCCCCCAACCACCCCGGTTCCTCCCGCCTTCCCCAGCAGGTCCTCCGAGTCAAACATACTCATTTATCTACTCTAGCAATTCCCACGTAAAAATTTAAAACATATAAAATACAAGGGTAACAATTACTAAAAGTGGGCCATTCATTCAATTTCAGCCAGCCCCCATACACTCAGCATTCAATTTAAAATTGCGCAGTTATAGTATATAATACTAGTAATGATAATATAGGAACAGTGGAGGAAGCGATGGTCTGCTCCTCTCCCTTCTTATGATCTGGGGAAATGTCCTAAGCCACCAAGTCAAAAGTACATAGTGTATCCGGTGGCTATAGGCAAGCGAGATTAAAAATAAGACTCCAAAGTTCATAAACAACATCCGTATAGTCTTGTCCCACTGGTGGAGGTTAGCGGGCTGTATATCCGAGAGTCTCTTTCCCAAGGACATATAAGGGCCCCAATGTAGGGGACCAGAGTTCGAGGCTAACTTGCACCGCTCTTGGAAATGGAAGGAGAAATGCTGGTATTCTCGGGGCTCAGTCCTTATCCCTGTAGTCGCCATCCTCTATTGCTCCCCGCTAGTTGGCCGCGGTCCTACTCCTCCTACTAGTTAAATGGGCATGGAGCAAAGTCCGGAGGGGGCTACAACGACAATAGACAGCAAAGCAGCAGGTGATAAATAGTAAAATGGCAACAGATAGTCCAGTGAGCGGAGATAGGTCCGAGGGGGAGGGGGGGCGTCTAAGGCAATAGCAAGCACGTCCATTCAATACATAAATTCAGTGCAGCCTCCAGCAGCTTCCGACAGCCCCCTTCTTTAAGGTAAAATAAATTAAAAATTCACCCCTCTCAGTTCACTAGTCACCAAGACTCACAATGTCAGTCACGACTACTCAGCTCCAGCATAGTCAGCAAGCTGGCCGGAGAAGAGGATGTAAAATGTGATACTGTGAGTCAGCTGTTTGGCGCCGCCATTTCCTCCATATTTTCCTCCACGTTTCTCTTCCGACCTCAGCAGCTGCTGAGAAGACCTTGAAAAGAACTACAGACTATACCAGAAAGTTGGAGACCAAGAACATTAATAGCAGGGCCATTGTTTATGCCCCCCCTTTCTTTTTTGTATGAAAATGTTTTATATATAATTCAAGAGTAATGTTTTAAGATGACTTTTGATGCAATTAACTTTGAATCCAATTTCAGGAAAAAGCTATGCTGATTCACATCAGCATGGCATAGTTAGAATAGGCATGCTGTTTTCTAAGAGAAATGCAAAATCCATTCAGCATAAAAGCCAACTTCCAGAAACAGTTGTGAGACTCAGGATGTTAATCTGGGTCTCCTGGATACATTCCAGATCAAGTAATTACATTCTATTTACCCAGTGTTCCCCAACAGTTTCTGCTGGAAATGGAATTCATCTAACAGTTGTGCAGCGTTGGTGTACATTTCAAAACAGCTGTTGTACTCCACTCTACTCCAGAGAGGCTTTCATTTCAATGGTGAGTGACATGATGACTATATATTCCTCATTTGTGAGGCTTAGGGGTCTTTTGAAGCTTAATTAGTAAATGTTTTTAAAATGCTGTAATTAAAAGTGATGTAAATGTGCAAACCATCTTGATCTGAATAACATAAGGGATGTGAAACATAAATGGAACTCTTTTCAAATAGCAGCCTGTGTTTTATTTTTTAAGAAGATTTCAAACAAGATCTTTATAATGTTACATTTGCAAGCTATATCCATCTTGGAGGTAAGCTGTAGCCAGCTTGGTTTTGATGAATAAGTCCCACACAGAGAGAAACACAAATATCAAGAAATCCCGTGTTTCCAAAGTTCTAAGTGTTGGATTTTTATATAATCTATGTCTGAATTTATTGAATTAATAACAAGAATTTCTCTGAGTGTGGAAAAAGCAGGTTTAAAAGTAGATACTGGAAAGCTAATAGCAGCCATTTCCTTAAAAGAAATTAGGATAAAACAGTTATATTTTTATTGACACATACATTGGGAAACTGCCCTTGCTGCATATAATCAGCAGAAGCATAAGTACTGTATTTATCTTTTACCCCCAGGTCTCTGTCTCACTACTCTTGACAGGTACCGAGGACGTTATTCTGATTTTATTGATCTCAATGGTAAACTTTCCAGAGTTTTGTAAGGGTTTTCAATATGTCCATCTATTAGCATGATTAAACTGACTCCTGCTGTTACCTGACAGAACATACAAAAGTTCATTTTATGGGCATATCAAGGCATATTTTTCCCCATTAGAATAATTGGGATTGATATTTTACCCTCTAGTATGATTAGAAAAGTAATTCCAATAGCAAAAAAGAACAGCATATGGACTAAAGAGATCAACTGTAATATTTTAACCACTTAGCCATACTGATTTTTTTTAAATGTAGCTATATAATGAATTTTACTTGTGACTAATATTTAGTGTTAGACCAAAGGAAATATAGCAATAGTCACTGGGTGGAAAACATTTGAACAACATAAATCACTTCATTAAGGAAAACAATGACTCACAGTAAGAAAACTACAAAGGATTCTAACTGTGCATTGACTGTGCCCCGTATAAAATTAAAGGATCCCTCTGAGATTCAACCTTGATGCTTAAATAGCTATGTTTGCATAGTTTTTTTCTGTGTAATAATAAATATAATTATAATAATAGCAACAATAACAACATCAACAACAACTTTCAAATACAGACTGATCTTTATTTGGAACACAACACACCAGATATCACAGTTGTTGATGGCCGAAGTATACAGTTTATTGATATCGTACCAGGAGATGCCAGATTTGAAGAAAAAGAACTGGAAAAAAAATCACAAAATATCTCAACCTGGCTATCGAAACTATACGGCTATGGATGAAACATGTAACAATGATACCCATTGTCATCGGGGCACTTGATACTGTGTCCAAGAATTTTACAAAACACATCAATAAATTGCAGCTTCCTGCCATAAAACCAGCGGAACTTCAAAAAACTGCGCTACGTGGAATATCATATATTTTAAGAAGATACTTGGTTGATACCTAGGATGCTGGTAGCAACCTTTATCAATCATTGGCAACAGTATTTGTGATGCATTCTTAAATGTTCAGTTGACTGAGTTTCATGTTTAATGAATAATTAAGTAATAATAATAATGTCTGCCATTGCTTCTTTCATGGATGCTTTCTCCTAGTTTAGCCATCAGATGTATCACAATTGCCAAAAGCATTAAAGGTGCTTTTTCAAGAGGCAACTGGACTTTCTGATTTTTCCTTGAAGGCATTTTGCTTCTCATACAAGAAGCTTCTTCAGCTCTTAGATGGAAGAAAAACAAAATGTTTTCAAATAAAAGCCAGAAAGTCCAGTTGCCTCTTGAAAAAGCACCTTTGGGACAACCATGACCTGGATGATTGAGAATCTTCACAGACATCAGATCTCGGATTCCTTGGTATTTTTCTATCCAAATATTACCATGTCTAACTGACTTAATATTTTTCAAGGTCAGAAAAATTCAGGGGCTGTCACATGTTTATCAGTAATCCATGGGGGAGGGGGAAGAATCTGTCCAAAACCTATATTATCCAACATTTTATAAATTGAAATACTCCATACTGTGCTCCATCTTCTAAATCCCACCTTTTTGACTCTCTGTCTTGGAAATCTGATAGCAGGAACAAGCTTTTGAAAACATTTTTTCCTCTGCAGCTGAAAGAAGAGTTATAGTTCCCAGTCATTCATTCTCCAGGTTCCTTAGTACAGAATGTGCAAGCAAAATAACAACAGCAGCAGCAGCAGCAGCAACAACAACAACAACAACAACAACAACAACAACAACAACAATAATAATAATAATAATAATAATAATAATAATAATAATATGAGAAGGAACATGAAAAAATTGCAAAATACCAGGACTTAAAAATTGAAATTCAACGACTATGGCACAAACCAGCAGTGGTAATTCCAGTGGTAATTGGCACACTGGGTGCTATTCCAAAAGCACTGGAATTACATTTAAAACAGTTAAAAATTGACAAAATCACCATCAGTCAAATGCAAAAAGCCGCACTGCTTGGATCTGCACGCATATTACGAAAATACGTTACAACGTCCTAGGCTCCTGGGTGGGGCCCGACTAGTAACCAATGCCAAATCCGGCGAAACAACTGGCTGCTGTGATACAATTGTATAATAATAATAATAATAATAATAATAATAATAATAATAATAATAATAATAATAATAATAATAAAGCAAATAATGAAGCAAACAGTTGAAGAAGAAAAACATGCACTGGCTGATTATTTAAAAGAAAGTCAAGAACATCTATTAATCGAAGTAAAGAACAAAAATCTACTGAAGGCCCAACAGACAAAATACAAAATTCTTATACTTTTCTGTATAAGAATACAGAAAAGATGTGATAAAATCAAGAATGGAGAGTTGGCAGAACAAAGCACTGCATGGTCAATTTCTGGAAAAAATAAAAGATAAAGTGGACAGTGAACAAACTTGGTTATGGTTAAAAACAGGTACATTAAAGAAAGAAACAGAGTCACTAATCCTGGCTGCGCAAGAACAAGCTATCCGCACAAATGCCATTAAGGCCAAAATCGAAAAATCCTCTGATGATGCCAAATGCAGACTTTGCAAAGAAGCTGATGAAACTGTTGATCACATACTCAGCTGCTGTAAAAAAATTGCGCAGACTGATTATAAATTGCGGCACAATTCAGTAGCACAAATGATCCATTGGAATTTGTGCAAAAATTATAATATTAAAACAGCAACAAACTGGTGGGAACATCAGCCTGAAAAAGTCACCGAAAATCAGATGGTCAAGATCTTGTGGGATTTCCGTATACAAACCGACAAAATACTGGCGCATAATACACCAGACATCACACTGGTTGAGAAAAATAAGGTCACAATCATAGACATCGCAATACCAGGTGATAGCAGGGTCGCCGAGAAGGAACATGAAAAAATTGCAAGATACCAGGACTTAAAAATCGAAATTCAACGACTATGGCACAAACCAGCAGTGGTAATTCCAGTGGTAATTGGCACACTGGGTGCTATTCCAAAAGCACTGGAATTACATTTAAAACAGTTAAATATTGACAAAATCACCATCAGTCAAATGCAAAAAGCCGCACTGCTTGGATCTGCACGCATATTACGAAAATACGTTACGACGTCCTAGGCCCCTGGGTGGGGCCCGACTAGTAACCAATGCCAAATCCGGCGAAACAACTGGCCGCTGTGATATAATTGTATAATAATAATAATAATAATAATAATAATAATAATAATAATAATAATAATAATAATAATAATAATAATAGAACAAAAATCTACTGAAGGCCCAACAGACGAAACAAGAATACAGAAAACATGTGATAAAATCAAGAATGGAGAGTTGGCTGAACAAGCACTGCATGGCCAATTTCTGGAAAAAATAAAAGATAAAGTGGACAGTGAACAAACTTGGTTATGGTTAACAACAGGTACATTAAAGAAAGAAACAGAGTCACTAATCCTGGCTGCGCAAGAACAAGCTATCCGCACCAATGCCATTAAGGCCAAAATCGAAAAATCCTCTGATGATGCCAAATGCAGACTTTGCAAAGAAGCTGATTAAACTGTTGATCACATACTCAGCTGCTGTAAAAAAATTGCGCAGACTGATTATAAATTGCGGCACAATTCAGTAGCACAAATGATCCATTGGAATTTGTGCAAAAATTATAATATTAAAACAGCAACAAACTGGTGGGAACATCAGCCTGAAAAAGTCACCGAAAATCAGATGGTCAAGATCTTGTGGGATTTCCGTATACAAACCGACAAAATACTGGCACATAATACACCAGACATCACATTGGTTGAGAAAAATAAGGTCACAGTCATAGACATCGCAATACCAGGTGATAGCAGGGTCACCGAGAAGGAACATGAAAAAATCGCAAGATACCAGGACTTAAAAATCGAAATTCAACGACTATGGCACAAACCAGCAGTGGTAATTCCAGTGGTATTGGCACACTGGGTGCTATTCCAAAAGCACTGGAATTACATTTAAAACAGTTAAAAATTGACAAAATCACCATCAGTCAAATGCAAAAAGCCGCACTGCTTGGATCTGCACGCATATTACGAAAATACGTTACGACGTCCTAGGCCCCTGGGTGGGGCCCGACTAGTAACCAATGCCAAATCCGGCGGAACAACTGGCCGCTGTGATACAATTGTATAATAATAATAATAATAATAATAATAATAATAATAATAATAATAATAATAATAATAATAATAATTAATTATTAATAATAATAATTAATTTTGAACTAACTCAAAAACAAAAAGAATTGAAGGATAAGATCATGGAGCATTTTCTGCTTAATGAGGAAAGGCAACGTTTACCATCACTAAAAACTGTGCCTAAGAAAATTTTGGCCCCTATCATGAAAATGGTTAATGCAGTGTTTTCAACAATTGAACCGGGATCCATCTTGGAAACAAAACAGTTAATGTACAGCGCAGCTGTAATAGTCACTAATGAACTAGGCATTAAAATTAAAGTACCTAGTCACACAACAGAAAAAGCATCAAAGCCAAAGTGGAAAATCCGTCTAGAACAAAAAATCAAAAAATTAAGGGCAGATGCTAGTAACTTAAAGAACATGCATGAGCAACAGCTTAAAAACAACAAAATCATAGATCGGCTAATCAGAAGATATAGATTGGATACAAGAAACATCAATGAAGCTGTAGAGATTGTAAAACAGCAGATAACAGCAACAGCTAGAAAAATTGAAAGATATGAGGCACGAATCATCCAATATAAACAAAATCAGCAATTTCGATCAGACCAACGGCGTTTTTATCAAAGTCTTAATGTGAATGGTGACACCAAAAGTGAAAAACCAGAAAAGCAGGCCACAGTTGAATTCTGGAAAGAATTGTGGGAAAATGCAAAGGACTACAACAAGGAAGCAAAGTGGATACATGACTTTGAGAAAAGCATTGGCAACAAACAAATGCAAGTATTAGAAATAACAACTGAGATGATCAAAAATCGAGTTAAAAAGGTAAAGAATTGGACATCACCTGGAAAGGACCAATTACATGGTTTCTGGCTCAAATATCTGACCAGTTTACATGCAATATTGGCCAGGCAACTGAATGAAATTTTACAAAAGGGCCAAATTGATGAATGGTTGACAACTGGAAAAACATACTTGATTCAGAAAGATCCAACTAAAGGAACAACACCTGAAAACTATAGACCAATAACATGCTTACCAACAACCTTCAAATTACTCACAGGCATTATTGCAGATAACATGATGGATTATTTGGAAACAAACAACATCTTGCCAGTAGAGCAAAAAGGCAACAAAAGAAGGAGCAGGGGCACAAAAGATCAGCTTCTAATTGATAAAATGATATTAGAAAATTGTAAGAACAGAAAAACGAACTTGAATATGGTCTGGATTGATTACAAAAAGGCATTTGACTCACTGCCACATAGTTGGATCATAAAATGCTTAGAAACAACTGGCATTAGCAAAAATATTACATCCTTTACTGAAAAGGCAATGAAAAAATGGAGAACTGAGTTGGCAGTAGGGAATGAGAGCTACGGAATGGTTAATATCAAGCGAGGAATTTTCCAGGGTGATTCACTTTCACCTCTTCTCTTCATCATCGCAATGATCCCACTATCAGTAATCTTAAAAAAAATGAAATTAGGCTACCAAACAGCCAAAAAAGCTGAAAAAATTTCGCATTTACTATATATGGATGATTTGAAACTCTATGGAAAGTCAGAAATAGAAATCCAATCATTGACAAATACAGTCCGAGTATTCAGCACTGATATTTCAATGCAGTTTGGCATGGAAAAATGCGCCACTGTATCCATAAAAAGGGGCAAAATCACTGCATCTGAGGGAATTGAAATGCCCAATGGCCAACTAATTAAATGCAAAGAAAATGAAGCCTACAAATACTTAGGCATTCTGCAGTTGGATAACATCAAGCATGGAGAAGTAAAAACTATTGTCAGGCGAGAGTACACCAACAGAGTTAGGAAAATTTTGAAATCTAAATTGAATGGTGGAAATACAATCAAGGCCATAAATACCTGGGCAATACCAGTTATAAGATACACAGCTGGCATAGTTAACTGGACACAAGCTGATTTGGACCTTTTGGACCGAAAAACCAGGAAACTAATGACAATGCACTACAGTTTACATCCACGTGGTGATACTGATAGACTGTATCTGCCCCGAAAATCAGGTGGCAGAGGATTATTACAAGTGAAGCAAACAGTTGAAGAAGAAAAACATGCACTGGCTGATTATTTAAAAGAAAGTCAAGAACATCTATTAATCGAAGTAAAGAACAAAAATCTACTGAAGGCCCAACAGACGAAACAAGAATACAGAAAAGATGTGATAAAATCAAGAATGGAGAGTTGGCAGAACAAAGCACTGCATGGTCAATTTCTGGAAAAAAATAAAAGATAAAGTGGACAGTGAACAAACTTGGTTATGGTTAAAAACAGGTACATTAAAGAAAGAAACAGAGTCACTAATCCTGGCTGCGCAAGAACAAGCTATCCGCACAAATGCCATTAAGGCCAAAATCGAAAAATCCTCTGATGATGCCAAATGCAGACTTTGCAAAGAAGCTGATGAAACTGTTGATCACATACTCAGCTGCTGTAAAAAAATTGCGCAGACTGATTATAAATTGCGGCACAATTCAGTAGCACAAATGATCCATTGGAATTTGTGCAAAAATTATAATATTAAAACAGCAACAAACTGGTGGGAACATCAGCCTGAAAAAGTCACCGAAAATCAGATGGTCAAGATCTTGTGGGATTTCCGTATACAAATGGACAAAATACTGGCGCATAATACACCAGACATCACACTGGTTGAGAAAAATAAGGTCACAATCATAGACATCGCAATACCAGGTGATAGCAGGGTCGCCGAGAAGGAACATGAAAAAATCGCAAGATACCAGGACTTAAAAATCGAAATTCAACGACTATGGCACAAACCAGCAGTGGTAATTCCAGTGGTAATTGGCACACTGGGTGCTATTCCAAAAGCACTGGAATTACATTTAAAACAGTTAAAAATTGACAAAATCACCATCAGTCAAATGCAAAAAGCTGCACTGCTTGGATCTGCACGCATATTACGAAAATACGTTACGACGTCCTAGGCCCCTGGGTGGGGCCCGACTAGTAACCAATGCCAAATCCGGCGAAGCAACTGGCCGCTGTGATACAATTGTACAACAACAACAACAACAACAATAATAATAATAATAATAATAATAATAATAATAATTCAAAATAAGTCAAAAGCTGAATATAAGAAAGAAGTAATTAAGAAGCGAACTGAAAATTGGAAAAACAAAGCTATGCACAGCCAATACTTGAAAAGTATTGAAGGCAAAGCTGACCAAAAGCTAACTTGGAACTGGTTAAGATCAGGAGCACTGAAAAAAGAAACAGAAGGCTTTATTTTGGCAGCTCAAGAACAAGCCTTAGCCACAAACTGCATGAAAGCAAAAATTCAACATGTTACCACCAACAGCAAATGTAGCCTCTGTAATGAGAAAGTCAAGACATTCGACCACTTGATCAGTGGGTGCAGCAAAATTTCACAAACTGACTACCTACAACGCCATGACCGCGTTGCTAAGATCATTCACTGGAAATTGTGCCAAAAGTTTGGATTTGAGTACAGCAAAAACCACTGGGAACATCAGGTTCAGAAGGTTTTAGAGAATGAGAAAGTCAATATCTTGTGGGACTTCAGAATTCAGACTGACAGGCACTTGGCCCACAACACACCTGACATAACAATAGTTACAAGAAAAAAAATGACCTCTGACTCCTTGCAGCAAACAGAGAACAGCCTGGTCTGCTGGAGCACAGCCTGAGTTAGTGCGAGCAGCTGATTGGTTGTAGGATCTGTCTCAAAGAATACCACCTATCAGCTGTTCTAGGCTGTGGGGATCGCCACTGCCTATTGCTGCTGTCGCTGCTCATCAGTCTCCACATGCCCTGTTTTTGGCCTCCACACATCCCATTTTTGCCCCATTCCAGGTGGTGGGGATAGATGGCAGCGATTTCTGCTGTCTGGAACAGGTGGAAATGAGGCATGTGGAGGCTGAAAATGGGGTCCATGAAGGCAGTGATAGGTGGCAGTGGTGATGGGTGGTGGCGATCCTTGCAGTCTGGAGAAGGAGGTATTCCAGGAAGCAGATCCAACTGCCAATCAACTGTTCATTCTAAATCAGGCTGTGCTGAAGCTGACCAGGCTGTTTGCTGTTTGCTGCAAGGAGCCAAATTTCTGGGAGGCCAAAAGTTGGGGGCTGGCAGGTGGGCAGGGCTTCGGCAACATTCACTGTATAAAACACGCAAACATTTCTACTCACTTTTTGCAGGGGATAAAGGGTGTCGTATACACCACAAAATACGGTATTATGTTTCTACCAGTCTTAGACTATGAATCTAACAATACATTACCCACACATAATAATAATAGCAAAGAATCATAAAACTACCTGAAGTCTTAAAAGCATTAAAATCATTGACAACTATTTGAAATAGTATCTTAATAATTTTCTAAAAGAAATAATAACTATGTTGGATGTGATGGTGGTGGTAAAGCCAGCATAATACCAAAAGGAATGGATGGCTCTATATGTTTCTCTCCAAGAAAAGATTTTTAAAAATGGAGATAGAATAGTATTTTATAAGATACAAAATCATCTAAAGTGTAACATTACTATGAATGCATAAACACTTTTAGAAGCACTCTTACCTATTTCTTTTGGAAAAGGAAAAGGAAATCTAAAGGCTGTTATAATAAAACTATTCATTTAGCCTGCCATTTAATGTTTTTATTATTCAGTTGTTCACCAGTGCTAATAACCCTCTAACTTTGAGAATCTCCGCCAATTTATGCTTATTTATCAAATCAATATCCCAAGGAAAATAGCCAGCTGGTGCCTTGCAATGAAAGTACAAACTACATGACTTCTAGCCTGCTCATTTATTGCAAAAACCAGAAGATTGTTTAACACATTTAAGAGTTGTTAATTTCCATTGCATTAGCTAGTTGAGAATCTAAATTAAAACAGACTGCTACTACTAGACATTCTCTTCTTTAGGTGTTTTGCACTTTCAGTTCATGGAACAGAATGCCTAACTTTCTTTTCAAGTGCTAAACTACATTCTGCCAAATAGATGTCATGACTTTTTATACTATGTCTTGTTATAGTAATGCTGTATTTTTTTCCCAAATGGTCTGTGGTCTCCATCTGTTTGGGATCATAATAAGGGAACTATGGAACATGATATGATATGTTGTTTTACAACATTGTGTCAGCAATCAATATTTTTCATAGCTTAGGAGTGATGCAACCTTTCTGAAGATTACAGCAAAAGTGTCTTCTTCTTGTTGTTTAATCACAGTAAAATGTAATAAAGTTGAAAATGTAGTGGCACATATAAGTATCTTTCAATAGTCAACTGCCTGGCCCAAGGAGTATTATAAAACTTTCCCTCTCATTCCAGTTTGTGTGTGTTGACTAGGGGTATTCAGTGGGCAATAAAAACTATTATGCACAGACTGGAAGATGTAACTTTAATTTCTTGAGCCACTGTAGCAATAACACAGAAACCTCCATGGTTTTTTTTTCCTTTGCTGATAATGACTGCAATACTTCTTTATTTGGGTCCTCAGCCAGGGTAGCAGCCTACAAGCTTTTGTCACAGAAAGAGAGTGGGGATTAATGGACTTTAATTAACCTAATGTGATCTATTAAGTGTTTCACTCCAAAATGGGTTCACCTGGCAGCTCTAATAGTGCCACAGTCTCTGGATTAGTAGATCAGAACAATGCAAACTGTGTTTCCTTTGTGCCATAAAGTGCCCCATTGATGCATGGTATGGTTAACTCAAGAGGTCTTCTATCTTTGCATACCTCCCTTTAAGACTGACTTTGAACTACAACTCCCATGGGTAAAACATTTAATGTTTCCATTTTCCAGCTTCCTCCCGAGCCTCTGATTTTTGTAATGTCTGATGAAGAGTTCTGAAGAACTTGAAAGCATATGCATTCTTTTTTATCATTCTGCATGGTTCAAATAAAGGTATTGCTCAACTATGAATAATATAAATATTTAAGCAATAACAGATTTATCAAGGGGACTCTTGTGACAATAAACTTAACATGCATGGAAATAAAACCAGAGACTTTTAAGGATAACAGTGGCTTTGGTTGAAAGTATGTTTTACTGAGCTGATGAACAAGGAATACAATAACAGAAAAGAAAAGAAATGGAAAGGTGACTTGTTTTATAATAGTTTCAAACTTTAAAAAAATATTTTAAGTATAGTTATCATTCAGCTTACTCATAAGATAAAGCTTTACAAATTATCATGCTTGGAACTTCTGTAAATAGATGGTCCAGAAGCTTATCTATCTTAAGACATTTCTTTGGTATTTTTATTGGACATTTCATATTTGCTTACCTTTTCTCTGGTTACCCCAAACAGATATAACATACATTTACACAGGAAATGAGTTCATGAGAAATAATGTTTACCCTTTTCCTACAAGCTTCATTGACTATATCAACGCAGATAAAAACAGGGAGTGGGAGAGAAGAAAGGAAGGAAGACAAATAAGTTTTAAGAAGGAAAGAAAATTAACTATTCATCGCATCAATTAGTCTGTAAAAATATACATATGAACCTCAACCCTAGATTTAGGCAGAAAACTTCAAAGAAATGATCCTATAACTTGTCACAGTTGAGGCCATAGAAAGTTTTACTCAGGATGGTGGCTGACCATTGAAGACTGATTGCTTGTTAATGGTCAGGGATGATTGGCTGATGTATCCTCTCTGGGTAGTCCAGATTTAACAAAGTACCTTTAGTGGTTCTTAGATGGTCATGGGTGATCTCATCAATAGGCAATCTATCTGCAGGAGATGAGGTTGAAGTCTGCTGCTGTGCACCTTTGTAAAAGAAAAATGTAACTAGGAAAGAAGCTGGATTACTTTAATGGCACTCAGTTAAACTGGAGTATAGCCTTAGGAAGTTCCTACAATGCTTTTTGAGACAATTAGGTCTCTTTGTGTTTATAAGGAAAATATAGAAAGAGCTCAAATATCTTCCATGTCTTCTTGCAAAGGAACTGAAGATGTGTGGCATTATTTTCTAGAACTTTGCTTTGCTTGAAGAGAGAAGGGCAGAATACCAGGGGATATTTGACAGAAGAATGCAAAAGTGCAGACATTACAGCTAGTTGCTATCCTGTGGATCAACAGGAACTTTGATAGATTCCCTTCTTGTGTGCTGTGGGATCTAAATGCATTACTAACTTTTATGTGAAACTGTCAACACAAAGAGCAAACTGCAAAGTTTCATATGGGGAAAATTGGTTCTGTGCCCAAAGAGCTTATTTCAGGAGAGGCAAGAGTAGGGTAGCAGGATTGTTAATGAATAGGTCCTCCCAACTGTATTGGCATTATCCAGAATTTAAAAAAATATATTTTCAAGTGGAGTTTTGTATACAAGTCTGAAAGTGTAAATTGAATATGGGTTTGGATTTTTGCATGAGGTGATTGAGGAATTTATTCAATGATCATTTCAGAAAGGATCCAATGATTTAGCAATAGCAATAGCAATAGCAGTTAGACTTATATACCGCTTCATAGGGCTTTCAGTCCTCTCTAAGCGGTTTACAGAGTCAGCATATCGCCCCCACATTCTGGGTCCTCATTTCACCCACCTCGGAAGGATGGAAGGCTGAGTCTACCTTGAGCCGGTGAGATTAGAACCACTGAACTGCAGATAACAGTCAGCTGAAGTGGCCTGCAGTACTGCACCCTAACCACTGCGCCACCTCGGCTCTTAATGCACATTGTGACCCCTTTTAAATTAATGTAGGAAAACATGTGTAAGTGACATGAAAGAGACACAGATGAAGCTGCCTACCTCTACTTACTCTATAGACAAAATTCTGCTCTTTCCTCTATAGTTCAGAAGACAAGCAGATGTATCCAGTGCTTTTGAAACAGTAGTGATACTTTTTAATATGATGTGGGAATGAGAATTTGATCAAGAAAATGTCTATAGAGATTCTCAGTCATCCAGCTCATGGTTGTCCCAAAGGTGCTTTTTATTATATTATATAAATGTGTTTTTATTTTCCATTTTCATTTTCGTACAGTCATATATATACTGTGCATAACCGGGGCCATATAACATTAAACAATAAACACAGCCATTCCTCTTATCAGCAGTACCCCCCAAAATAAAAACCCAATGTACCTCTTTGACCCTCCATACACCCTTTCTTTCGCCCCCCTCCAACTTTTCATCTTCCCTCCATCATTCCCCTCTACCCTACTTCCCCTCCCCCTCTACCACTCCTCTCTCCCGATACACTCCCTCCCTTCCTTCTCCCCCTCCCTCCAGTCCTCTCTCCCACCCTCTCTACCCCTCTTTCTTCTATCCCTCTACTCCTCCCTTCGGTGTATTTCTACAATCTATTAATATATTCATCTTGTCCTATTTTTACAGTGGAATTAAAGAGCAACAGTATACAAGTGCAGTCACGTTACCTTAAAATCTAACACATACTATGTATCCCCCCTCCCCCCTCCCCCCTAACACCCCACCTCCCTCCCCCCCCGACTTCCCAGAGCCCGTAAACGGTATAGATTTTTAACAAACACAGTCTACAATATATTAAGACAAAGGAAATAAAAAAATAGAAGTTAATAACATCTCTGCATTGAACTCAGCTTCTTCCTGTTGCACTAGCTATGAACAGTTTAGATTACTCCTAATCTTAAGCATAGGCTATCTGTAATTTCTTAGTCCCATATTTGTTTTGTATATAGTCAATCCATTTTTTCCAGTCTCGTTTGTAACTTTCAATGTCCATTCTTGAGTTGTAGGCAAGTCTTCCTTCTTCCAATATTGCGCCACCAACAGTCTTGCTGCCGTTATTAGGTGCAGAACCATATTAGTCTCTACTGCTGTAAAGTCCGTACATATACCTAGTAAAAATAACTGGGGAGTAAACTTTATCCTTCTTTTAAAGATATTTTGCATAATCCACCACATTTTTATCCAAAATGCCTTAACCTTTTGACAAGTCCACCATATATGAAAATATGTAGCATCGAGAGAACCACATCTCCAACATTTAGGCTGTACATTCGGGTACATAGAAGCCAGCTTTCTAGGATCTAAGTGCCATCTACAAAACATCTTATAAAAATTTTCTCTCAGGTTTTGTGCTTGTGTGAATTTTACATTTCTTACCCATATTCTTTCCCAACATTATGTCCAACGTTATTGGTTCTTTAATATTTTGAGTCCACTTTATCATACAATCTTTAACTAATTCTGTTTTCGAATCCATCTGTATTAGTACATTATATATCCTCTTTATATGCATTAAACTTTGATCTCTTATTTGTTTAAACAAATTATCCTCAAAGGTGCTTTTTCAGGAGGCAACTGGACTTTCTTGTTTTTCTTTGAAGACATTTCGCTTCTCATCCAAGAAGCTTCTTCAGCTCTGACTGGATAGTGGGAAATAGAAGGATTTATATTCCTTGCAGACAGCTCGTCATTTGCCTATTTTTAGAGAGTTGTTGAGGCTATTTGGAAATTTATCTGCATTCTGAATGCAGACTACAGGAACCGTTTGCTCTTCAGCTTGAGATGCAGATGACACAGACTCATCCCCAAAAGCCTGTGCCTGTCTTCAACAATGTGAAAATATCCTTCAGCCAAGAAGGCTTCATACACATTTGCACCACTCAGGTGACCCTGAGGACATAGATAATGTCCAAATGACCTCAATGACTCTTTAAAAGAATGCAAATGACCAGCTGTCTGCAAGGAATATAAATCCTTCCATTCTCCAACATCCAGTCAGAGTTGAAGAATCTTCTTGGATGAGAAGTGAAACATCTATAAAGAAAAACAAGAAAGTCCAGTTGCCTCCTGACGATCAGGAAAATATTCCAGGATTGTATATTTTTGAGTTAGAAGACTGACTAAAGGTAAAATGCAGTAGCTATGAAGGCTACCCTAGGCTAGACTCAATAAAATGCCTGAAAATGGTGTCACTTCCAATAGTATCTGCATGTGGACCAGTGTTCTAGAGGACTACAGTAAAGTATATACCCAAAATAAGTTGAAAGGAGAGAGCCTAGGAAAACCATGAGGCATCTGGTACCATTTGCTGAAGTTCCAGGGAAGCAAAGCCACCTGAGCAAACAGAGACAGATGGTCAGAGGTAAGAAAGATTGGTCTTAGCAAATGTTCCTACAAGAAACATTTTGTGTTGTATGTATTACTATAGTAGAGCTGATTTTACAATTGGGCATCTGTTTAAATAGCCCCAGTTTTTAAAATAACATTTTTACAAAACCACATTCTTCCTTTTGCTCCCTGGCCATTCATATTTCCAATGTTTCCACTTGAATTGGATCAGCACAGTGATCTTATGAAAATATTTGTGTCCTGTGGTTTATCAGTGAAGCATTTAATAACGTGTTGATATTTTAAAATATATTCATTTACTGATAACTTTTATGGAAAATGGAAGGCAGAGAGGAAGAACATAGAAGCTAATATTGGTTCCAATCTTCCAAGAAGATTTGTGAAAGTAAACATATGAAGCTCTTATAGATATAAGTTCTTGTTTGCTTTTTCAAAGTATTTTTTGTTGGAGGGTGAGAAATAAAGTGGGGCACAATAAGGCATTAAGCTAAACATTCTTAAGGTACAAGGGAACACCTATCACTTTGTATTTATTTGTTCCTGTTTGTAACCCTATTCAGATATTAAATTTGTAGTTAAGTAACATACTGCCTCACAAATTGAGAATGGCTCAGTTCCTTCCACCCTTTGAGATTCCTAATTATAATGAAAATGCTTAAAATCTTAATAGGCCAAAACAATTTGAAGTAATTCTTTTAAAGCAAATTGCTCAAAATGAGGTTATCTTGAAACTGACCCTTCTTCTTTTGTTGATGAACTTTTATATAAAGTGAGCTTGATGTAATGATTCTTGATGGCATCTGTGCTTTCAGCATAAAACATTGCAGAGAGGGACCAATAGAAGAGAATATACTGTACATACAGCCCAGAGTTAAACTGTGAGTCCTTAGTGTTCTTTCAGTTTGATTGTTTGCTTGCAGATGTTTTGTTACCCACCTAGGTAGCAGCTTAAATACTAGAAGGAGTGGGATTTGCTGCACTGGTGGGATTTAAAAAAAATACTAGCAATTCTGTGTGCATGACTTGGTGGGCGAGACATGGGTTGGTGGGTATGGCAGGGGAAGAATACTGTAAAATCTCCATTCCCTCCCAATCAGGTGGGACTTGAGAGGCAGAGAATAGATGGGGGCAGGACCAGTCAGAGATGGTATTTACTGGTTCTTCAGACTATTCAAAATTTCTGCTACCAGTTTTTCAGAACTGGTCAGAACCTGCTAAATACCACCTCTGGTTTGCTGTCTATGTACAGTAGCTTTCTCTTAAAGATGACAACAACTCTTGTTTGTTTGAAAACAAACAATGTCCCCATCAAATCTGACATGGCAAGCTATTCAATATAAAGAAAGACCAAACCCTTTCTCCCTTCTAGTGCTGAGGACAAAACATATGCAAGAAAACAACTAATCTCAATCAGCACCAAGGACTTCACAGAGAGGGATCCTTTGTATGGATGGAAATGGAAAATGGATGCAAATGGAAAATGTGTGGTGGACTTTGAAGCATGGTCTGTCAAGTATAAGAGATATGTCATTGAGGTTGAAACTATCTCCACCTCACGGCTTTGATTTATTGGTTGTGTATCTCATTGTTCTGCCCCCCCCCCCAAATGCAACTGGGGGGGAAAAGCAAAATAAAATAAAATAGTAAATAGAAATATAATTTTGAAATCTATAAAACATAAATAAAATCAATTACCTTTTAATTGTGCGTGACTTTGGTAACCAGGAGAATTAGTCAAATTCATTTGCTTAGTGATTTCAAAGGCTGAGTTGAAAGTTTCAGTGTTAAGTACTTCTGTATGTCCTTCAGTTTCTGAAACCAAATGCTAAAACTGTAAAAATGTTTAGTTATATTTATGGATTATGTACTGGTAAATGCAACTGAGTTCTGCTTTTTTTATTATGTTGTTGGAAACATGCAAGTTTGGAGACAGAATATCCAAGCCTAGCAAACCACAGGATTAATATTTTTTTTCAAAGTCTGTTGTTATGAATTTGATTCCTCCTGCTCCAGAAACTACCACCTACTGCAAATTTAATTCTTTTTCCTTAGAAAAGCTTCTTTCTTTTGCATCCATCTTCCTGTCCCCTGATATGTATGGATGAAACTTTACACAGTTGAGGAAAATCTTTGCTGGATTACGTGCTTACAATATGAATCTTCCCAGAAGGTTCACTTTTCATATGATCTCTACAGACTAAACAATCCTATTTGATGTATATTTCTAAGACATATAGAATAGCTGTGAGTTTGATTTCACTGATAAAATTGGTTTGGCTTCTCCAGCCTCAAAGACTAGACTCATTTCCCATATCAACTTAGAGTCTATATGCCCTTGAGTTAATCTAGCCAGTACAGCAAGAGTTATGTACAATGTTACATCAAAGGCAAACAATTCCAATTAAGGATATTACTAGTGGGAATATATGAGTGTATCTATTGTAAACATACAATCATATATTCCCACTAGTCAGATCTTTTTGTAAACAAATGTGAGTGCAATTTACTCAAACACAGTGACAGTAAAAAAAAAAGCATTTTAAAAACAAAACAAATCCCTACAACTTAAAATCAGGAGAAACAATATGTTTATTAAATAAAATTGAATAAAAGTAAAGCTTATGAGCACAGTTTGCCTGACACAAAGATCTTGGGAACACGAGGCTTTGAAACTAGATTGTGGCCCAAATTGCGCTACCACTAAGGCTTTTGGATACTGCTGAGAAATCATGATAGCTTTTCTACAGCAAGCGGATCTGATACATTTATTTCCGGTAAGATAGTAGAATATTTAACAAAAAGGTATGGTTTGCTATGGGTGGGAGTTTATACTCCCATACTATTTGTGGTAGAGGTCTGCTGCATTCTTCTACAGAATAGGGACAGATTGGGAAAACAATTTGTTCTATTGCTGAGTACATCCCTCAAGCTTATCAGTTTCAATAGTTCCGGAACATTCTTCCAGTAAATGCTGTTTGCCTAGCTATCTGTCACATCCTAATGTGGCCACTGTTCTAAAATAGCACCAAAATCACAAGCATATCCGCCTGCTGCTGATATTTCAATACTGAAGGCATTTGTTCCGCTGTGTAGATTTGATTGGTTTCTGTTTCCTTTTGATAATGAGAGTGATCAGTTGGTGTTCTACTTTCCACCATTAGGGATGTTTATTTGATTATCTTTTATGTTCTATTTTATCCTTGTTACTTTAAACAACCTGTGGATTTTTTCAATCAGGTGATTTTCTTCTTTTTCCAGTTTTTGTTTCTTATTGTGTTGTGCATAATTTATCGGTATTGCTTGCTACAGGTATTTTTGTCTTTTGAGACCTGAGAAATCTGCAAATATTCACAATCACTTTTCAAAAAATGTCAGCTTCCTTGATAATGTATTTCACTGTGGCTCTGCTCACGTGTATGTGCTGATACATATTATTTTTATACTGGCTTATTTTGAATCTTCTGATTGCCACAACCTATTCCAAAATTATGGTAAGAAAAGGTAAAATATAAAATTATATTTATTTATAGAGGAATCCTGCATTCTTTATTCAGACAGTTCAATATAATTCATTATAATCAGGAGATAAATGTTGCAGATTATCTCTTTGCAGTTGACATTTTAATTTATCATATGCAACACTGCTTTAGCAATATTTATATTTACATGGTGTGATTTTTGACAATACATTTTACATCTTTAAAGGGCAGGTGTAGAATTACTGAATGAAGGGCAAAATGTATTCAGTTGTTAACAAAGTTGTTAAACAAAAGTGCTTTATCAGCATGCAGGACATTGTGTATTATTTTACACCATTTTTAAGTAAGATAAGCAGAATCTTTATAAAGTCTAAATCATGGGTAGATACAGAGACGCCTGAATTATAATTAAGCCTGATACCAAATTTCAGTCATCACTAGAAACCTGTTTTAAATATTTCTGGAAATAAGCAAAGTGTTTTTCCATTGGACCATAAAATGGATGAATGTAACTGTCCTTTGCAAAAAGTTAACATAAGATTATGCAATGCTTTGATTCAAGGGCAACTTTATTGAATCGCTCCTATGAACAGAATTTTCAGATCACATTTGCAACATCAATGTTAGGCAACATATTAAATTGACTGTTTCAAATCAATTGGGTGATTTAACAGACTTGTCTGAATTTTCACCCATGCTGTTTGTAGAATTGAATTGATTGTCTGAATCAACTTCACTCTTTGAAATAAGTGTTTCATATAAAATTGAACTGTTTGTTTGAAATAGATCTATACTGTATCCCTTCATTTATTTATCACCAAAAATTTAACACAATATATATATGTGTGTGTGTGAGAGAGAGAGAATAAGGCAGTTTCTGAATAGTAGCATATTTTGAAACTTTGAAATTTGTATGTTTGATAGACTAAGATTTTAAAAAGAAATGCTAGCATGATAAACAACATACTATTAATGATATTTCCCCCTTCCCCCATTTAAGTGGTTGTAGCCAGGATGCTTATCATTTCTCTGCATTCAGTAGAACATAGCCTGACTACAGGGATCATAATATTTGAAACCATTTATTCATTTAAATATCATGGTGAGAAAACATTTAAGTGAGCTGCATATGCTATTATACCTGCATTCCATCTTCTAGAATTGAAGAAGGCTATTTTTCCACTTTCCATTGAAGATCTGTTCCCATACATCATGCTTTGGCTGAAGGTTAACAACATAAATCTTTCAGCAAAAGAAAGGTCTACCAAGCTTCACTTAGTTCTCTGCGAGAACACAGCTATTTTCAAAACAGTAATTATCTAGCACTATAAAAAAAATCTTCTGCTTTGGCTTATATCAGAGATAGGAAAACCCTTTTTCACTGGAAAAAAGAAGACAAACCTTTTTTTTTTCTTTTGATATATTTAACAAGCTGGGTTTCATTTACATTGTCCGGGCATTACTTGTGTCACAGCTTTTTGATCAACAGCATTTCATTTTGTATTCATTCTTCTAGTAAAGATTATGGGAAATTGGAAGACTACAGATTTGACATTTTCTGCAAAGGAAAACTGATGCCATTTTTAATGAAGGCTTAATTGCTCCAAGTTTGGATAACCTTATAAAGATCAAAGGGAGTATGAAAATAATAATACATGGTAATTATATGCCATTTTTAACCTGCGCAGGGCTTTACAAACATGAACACTGAACAGTTGACTAAAATTATTAGGAAAGTTAAATCAAGGTGCAAAAGAAAATGGTGGCTGCCAGTCATCATCTGGAATTAAATATTCTTAGTTCTTTATCTATATTCCTGACAAAGCAATAAGGAAATGGCTTATAAAGTATATGTCTTTGTTTTGTAACTCTTGAGAGAATCACAGAGAGCAAGGGTGAACTCATATCATCACAGAAGCATCATATGATGTAGAGGGACTTTTCCCCCCCTTCGTTAAACTGGGTGTGGACATGGCCAGCACGTGACTCATCCAGCCTGCGGGCTGGGAGTTGACAGCCCTGACATAGAGATAGTATGACAAATCACTCTGTGAGAACATGTGTGATTTTGTTGTTGTTGTTGCTTTGTGATTTTCTTTTCTGTTTTACAAAATGACCGCACTGTCTTAACTTCTATATTCTCCCCAAATAATTTAGTATTCCTAAACTTAGATTAATCCTGATGCTTCCAGTATTCAGAAAGGCCCCAAAGGGATAATTTTGTCACTGAGCTTGGAGATCCAGCCAATGATCAGAATCTTTTACACTGATTTTATTGAGCTTGATGCAAGGGTGGACTTTGGCTGCTGTCCATTGTTTTGTTTTAAAATGGATTTTAATGATTTTATATCATTGTATATTAGTTTTAACTTTTTAAATAGGATTGTTTTTAACTAATTTGAACTGCATAGAGTGACTTAAATGAGTTGGGGGTGGAATACAGATTCTGAAGATTAGTGCCATCCCACAAATGTAGACATATTCTTTCTAACTCATGACAGGCATTTGAAATAAAGTGTAAGAGCTTCCCTGTTACTGATACCCATTAAGTAATTTTAATTGCATGGTTTCCAAATATTTTAAATAGGTCATCAGTGAAACCTGAAGTCATGAAGGATAGGAAAGAGAGTCAAGGACTAACATCAAAGAACTTTCAATAGAACAAACAGCATAAAATCTACTCTTGGCTCTAGTATCTTTTGTTTGATCAGTAGAAATGATACAACAGACTGGAAGAACAAAATTTATAAATCTACAGATAAGAGTAATCAAAGCACATGTCAAGTGTATTCTTTGTTCTGTGATGATTGGACAAAGCATACTTTATTGCAGCTCATACCTTTCCCAACAACAAGATATTACTCTAGGTCAACTCCATCCTTTTAGGACTTTACAAGGTGCTGTTGCAAAATAAATATGTCTTTAATACTCAGTATTGTAATACTTGTTTTTTTACTACTAAGTTCAAACAAAAGTTCTCAATGTCTTTAAAGTAACAACCTTTATCTTTTTCCAAAAAAGTTACAGTAGTTGGAATGAGTAGTTCAGCAGAGTTCTTTCTTTTTCCAGTTACTACTGTGATCTCATTAAAGCTCCAAGCAGGACACCTATAGGACATGCTACTCACCATAGCATATATAGCCAGGAAAGTCTACACTGCTTTTTACCACAGGTAGTTCTGGCTACCTAAGATTGCTAATTCATTTTGTTCACACATGTGTGCGATCCAGAGTACACCACAGGAAACAAACTAGCTTTGCACTAGCTGGCTAGCAGCATTCGGGGAATATGTCAGGTCATATGGGCTTTTTTCTCCTGACCTCGTCTTGCATCCAGGTGCATCAGGAATTGGCCCCTGCTTCCACATGGAACAATGCTAGCTTTTCTCACCCAAGTGCTACCTATTTATCTACTTGGCCCTGGTAATTGAATGAAAATCCTCTTATCTGCCCATAATAGTGCCAATCTCCAGATGTTTCCACGTCCTCTTCTGTAGGCCATTTGCTTTCACCTTTCCTGCTACACACAACCCTTATCCCACTCTGTCTTAGCATTTGCTTTTGTAAATTCAAAAGACTGACGGGGGAGGCTCTGTCTGGACATCAGCACATCTTTGAAAATACTAGAATGTCAATCATTATCATGAGCAGCTGCAACATTGGTTTGGATGCCTCTAAGTAAGCATGTGTGTGAATGTCTGAATGCATGAGGGAAGGTGGACTTCTTTTCATAGTACAGATAGCAATCTCAATTTCAGTCCACCAAGTCAAAGCATGAAAGGTATAAATATGGATTTTTGTTGAACTCAGTGCAATGCCTGATAATCTGAATTGTTTAGAGTTGCTACACTGAACATGTATGAAAAAAATATTACAAATCTTGCCTATGCACCTGGAAGCAGAGATGAGGACTTTCAAGATACCTAAATGTCCTGTGCAGGATACAAATCTTAACTCAGAACTACTTATAGAAAGCTTAAAGAACAGCAGATTTTCCATTGGGATTTCAGGTGCACCCCTTCCTAATGGAATAAATTCCTATTTATATTATCACATAAAGTATTGAACTGTAAGCAGTGACATTTATATCCATAGCAAAACTGTCACTGATCCTAGGGTTTGAAATTAACCTGCCTGGGAAACAAGCCAGAGATTCCAGATGCACAAAACTGCTGAGATAGCCATATGCTTAAACATGATTGACTGACTGCCTCTTGCTGATTTTGGGAAAGCTAGGCAATTGTCTGAGAACGCTATGAAGTTCAGGTATAAAAATTTGTCACAATTGATGTGATTGGGACACCTGGCCAGTGAAGGATATAAATGAAAAGTTGAACCTACTAAATGACCCAATCAATTTCCCAGTCAAATTAATGGCACTAAAACCAGGAGATTGTGAATTCTAATCCTGTTTTAGGTGTGAAAGCCAGATGGATGACTTGAAAGCCAGCCACTCTCTCTCTCCCTCAGCCCAATCACCTCAACTCTCAGGATTGTTATGGGCATAATAGGAAGAGGAAGGCATGTTTGCTTCCTTGAGTTACTTATAAAAGTAGTAAAAGTGGAATTAAAAAAATTAAATAAATGTACAGGTAATCCTTGACGTACGATCACAATTGAGTCCAAAAGTTATGTTACTAAGGGAGACATATGTTAAGTGAAGTTTGCTCCATTTTATGACCTTTTTGCCACAGTTGTTAAATGAATCACTGCAGTTAAGCTAGTAACACGGTTGTTAAGTGAATCTGGCTTCTTTTGCTTGTCAGAAAGTAGCAAATGTGGTCACATGACCCCAGGATATTTCATAAATATGAATCAGTTGCCAAGCATCTGAATTTTGATCACATGGCTGTGGAAATGTTGCAATGGTTATAAGTGTGAAAAATGGTCATGTTTACAATGCCAGTGTAAGTTTGAGCAGTCACTAAACAAACTGTTGTAAGTCAAGGACTATACTACCTGTATAACAGTGGTGGGTTGCAGGCAGTATGCCTCAGTACGGGCGTACCAGAGCCTGCCTGGATCACTGGATACCGTTCCAGTATGCAGAGGGCACGTGGTGGCTCTAGGAGCCACTATCCTAGCCTGCCTGGCCCTGGAGCCTAGCTAGACCGAATCTGGAATTTTGGCATAGCTGGAAGGTATGTTGGTCACAGGGAGGGGGCAGGGGGGAGGAATTCAATTTATTTGTAATTTAAGTAATTGTCATTTGTTTTTATTGTCTCTGTGTGTGTGTGTGTGTGTTTCTTAACTTCACTCAAACAAACTCTCTCTCAATTTGAGAGAGAGTTTGCTTGAGAAGAGAGGGAAGGAGCAGATGCAGGGAGGGGAGCCTTGTTTGTTTGAGAAGAGAGGGGCAGACCTCTCCCCCCCATCCTGCTCCCCTCTTTCTTTCCTCCTCCTCCTCTCCCCTTTCTTCGCCGGCTGCCACCTCACCCCCCTCCGCCTCCTCTGACCCCCCCGCTGTGTCCGCCAGGCGTCTCGCATTGGCATAAACACGAGACGCCTGGCGGACACAGACTTGGGGATGGAGGAGGTGGGGGGCGAGGAGGAACCGCGGAGGCGAAAGGCGAAGAGGGGTGGGGAGGGTGTTTGCAGCCCTGGTTCTGTCGCCCAGCCAGCAGCCCCAGGAGGAAAGGGCGAAGAGGGGTGGAGGGGGTGTTCCAAGAAGCCCCCTCCACTTTTTGGCACTCCGCAAGGCCTGCTGGAGCTCTGGGAGAAAGCGGCAGGAGCGGAATGCTGTCATCTATTGCCGGAAAGTCCGGCGAGGGAAGCGGGGCTCGTGGAGACTCGCTAGCAGCCGGCTTCTCTGGAGCGGAGGGGGGAGGCGATAGAAGCGGAGCGGATCCTCTTGCCACTGCGATCCGCTCCACTCAATTTTTGGTCCGCACACGTCCCCTGAATGTCAGTCATCCCAGAGGACCTCAGTAGAAGCAATAAGAAGCCGGTTCTTGAGGCTCCCAGCGCTTTTTCGCCAGATCATACTGAGGCAAAAAAGCCTGGCCGCCATTCCGTTTCTTCGCACATTAAGTTGTTGTACTTAATAAAAAGCTGTTGTTACCGTTAAGCCTGTGTGTGCCTATCCATTACCCAATCTAACATTCCTCCATTCCTCCATTCTCTGGAGACTGAGAAGGTGAGAAATAAATGTTACAATTCATCATGATCATTTTATTCTTGTGTAAATGTGTTTTTATTTTCCATTTTCATTTTCGTACAGTCACATATATACTGTGCACAACCGGGGCCATATAACATTAAACAATAAACACAGCCATTCCTCTTGTCAACAATACCCCCCAAAATAGAAACCCAATGTACCTCTTCAACCCTCCATACACACTTTCTTTCGCCCCCCTCCAACTTTCCATCTTCCCTCCATCATTCCCCTCTACCCTACTTCCCCTCCCCCTCTACCACTCCTCTCTCCCGGTACACTCCCTCCCTTCCTTCTCACCCTCCCTCCAATCCTCTCTCCCACCCTCTCTACCCCTCTTTCTTCTATCCCTCTACTCCTCCCTTCGGTGTATTTCTACTATCTATTAATATATTCAGCTTGTCCTATTTTTACACTGGAGTTAAAGAGCAACAGTATACAAATGCAATTGTGTTACTTTGAAATCTGACACATACTATATATCCCCCCTCCCCCCACCCTCCCCCGTAACACCCCACCTCCCTTCCCCCCCAACTTCCCAGAGCCCGTACACGGTATGGATTTTTAACAAACACAGTCTAAAATATATTAAGACAAAGGAAATAAAAAAAAGAAGTCAATAACATCTCTGCATTGAACTCAGCTTCTTCCTGTTGCACTAACTTTGAGCAGTTTAGATTGTTCCTAATCTTAAGAATAGGCTATCTGGAATTTCTTAGTCCCGTATTTGTTTTGTATATAGTCAATCCATTTTTTCCAGTCTCGTTTATATCTCTCATTTGAATGGTCTTTAAGATATGCCGATATTTTAGCCATCTCGGCTAGGTTTGTAACTTTCAATGTCCATTCTTGAGTTGTAGGCAAGTCTTCCTTCTTCCAGTATTGTGCCACCAACAGTCTTGCTGCTGTTGAATATGAATATTAAACAAAAGGAAGAATTAGGAGTGATGCTAGGATGTGAGGTAGTTAAAAAAGTCAAATATCTTGGAGTTAACATTTTAACTTCAAATGGGAAATTATATAAGCATAATTATGAACCACTTTGGCATAGCATACAGACAGAGATGAAAAAATGGGAGAAATTGCACTTATCTTTGCTGGGTAGGATAGCGGCAGTGAAAATGAACATTTTACCAAAATTTTTATTTCTCTTCCAAATGTTACCTATACTTAAAAAAGATGCGAACCTTTTAGAATGGCAGAAGGGTATCAACAAATTTGTGTGGGCAGGAAAGAAGCCGAGGGTAAAGATGAAAATAATGCAAGATGTACGTGAGAGAGGAGGATTGAAACTACCTAATTTAAAACTATATTATGATGCAGTGGCATTATCTGTAATTAGTGATTGGATTCACTTAACCAATGATAGAATATTGAACATTGAGGGACACGATCTGGTATTTGGTTGGCATGCTTACCTGTTATTCAACAAAAAATTGGATAAGAACTTTAAAAGTCATATTTTAAGAAATGCTTTATTGCGGGTCTGGAAGAAATACCAATATAAATTAAATGACAAGATACCCATGTGGGCAATTCCTAGACACGCAATTGAAAATATGAATACAGCACAAAAACATGACAGAATTACCTACAGACAGCTTCTTACCTCGGAAAGGGGGGTATTACAATTAAAATCTTCAGAGGTATTAAAAGAGGAGAAGGTAGTTCAAACATGGTTCCAGTATGGGCAATTACAGGCTAGGTGGAAAATAGATCAAAAAATTGGTTTTATTCAAGTTGAGGATAATCTGTTTAAACAAATAAGAGATCAAAGCTTAATGCATATAAAGAGGATATATAATGTATTAATACAGATGGATTCGGAAACAGAATTAGTTAAAGATTGTATGATAAAATGGGCTCAAAATATTGAGGAACCAATAATGTTGGATACATGGGAAAGAATCTGGGTAAGAAATGTGAAATTTACACAAGCTCAAAATCTGAGAGAAAATTTTTACAAGATGTTCTATAGATGGCATTTAGATCCTAAAAAGTTGGCTTCTATGTATCCGAATGTACAGCCTAAATGTTGGAGGTGTGGTTCTCTCGATGCTACATACTATCATATATGGTGGACCTGCCAAAAGGTTAAGGCATTTTGGATAAAAATATGGTGGGTCATGCAAAATGTTTTTAAAAGAAGGATAAAGTTTAGTCCTCAGTTATTTTTACTAGGTATATGTACTGACTTTACAGTGGTAGAGACCAATTTGATTCTGCACCTGATAACTGCAGCAAGACTGTTGGTGGCGCAATATTGGAAGAAGGAAGACTTGCCTACAATCCAAGAATGGACATTGAAAGTAACAAACTTAGCTGAAATGGCTAAAATATCGGCATATCTCAAAGATCATTCAAATGAGAGATATAAACGAGACTGGAAAAAATGGATTGACTATATACAAAATAAATACGGGACTAAGAAATTCCAGTTAGCCTATGCTTAAGATCAGAAATGATTTAAACTGTTAAAAGTCAGTTCAGTAAGAAGAAGCTAAGGTCAATCTAGAATGTCATTAATTTCTTTATTTCTTTTTTCTCAATAGATTTTAGACTGTGTTAGTTAAAAATCCATACCGTGTACGGGTTCTGGGAAGTCGGGGGGGGAAGGAGGAGGGGGGGTGGGGGGGTGGAGGGAGGGAGGGGTACACACAACAAAAAAAATTGTACTTCAATGTCTTAATGATTGACAAATGATGACATATTTGTGTTTTTTTAAAGAAAAATAAAAAAGTTCTGTTCAAAACAGTCTTGCTGCAGTTATTAGGTGCAGAACCAAGTTAGTCTCTACCGCTGTAAAGTCAGTACATATACCTAGTAAAAATAACTAAGGAGTAAACTTTATCCTTCTTTTAAAGATATTTTGCATAATCTACCACATTTTTATCCAAAATGCCTTAACCTTTTGACAAGTCCACCATATATGAAAATATGTAGCATCGAGAGAACCACATCTCCAACATTTAGGCTGTACATTCAGATACATAGAAGCCAGCTTTTTAGGATCTAAATGCCATCTTTAAAACATCTTATAAAAAATTTCTCTCAGATTTTGTGCTTGTGTGAATTTCACATTTCTTACCCATATTCTTTCCCATGTGTCCAACATTATTGGTTCTTCAATATTTTGAGCCCACTTTATCATACAATCTTTAACTAATTCTGTTTCCGAATCCATCTGTATTAGTACATTATGTATCCTCTTTATATGCATTAAACTTTGATCTCTTATTTGTTTAAACAAATTATCCTCAACTTGGATAAAACCAATTTTTTGGTCTATTTTCTGTAATTGGCCATACTGGAACCATGTTTGAACTACCTTCTCCTCTTTCAATACCTCTAAAGATTTTAGTTGTAGAACCCTCCTTTCCAAAGTGAGAAGTTGTCTGTAGGTGGTTCTATCCTGTTTTTGTGCTATATTCATATTTTCAATTGCATGTCTAGGAATTGCCCACATGGGTAACTTATCATTTAGTTTATATTGATATTTTTTCCAGACCCGCAGTAAGGCATTTCTTAAGATATGACTTTTAAAATTCTTATCCAATTTTTTGTTGAATAACAAGTAAGCATGCCAACCATATACCAGATCGTGTCCCTCGATATTCAGTATTCTATCATTGGTTAAATGGGTCCAATCACTAATTGCGGATAGCGCCACTGCATCATAATATAATTTTAGGTTAGGTAATTTCAAGCCTCCTCTCTCGCGTACATCTTGCATTATTTTCATCTTTACCCTCGGCTTCTTTCCAGCCCATACAAATTTGTTGATACCCTTCTGCCATTCTAAAAGATTTGCATCTTTTTTAAGTATAGGTAACATTTGAAAAAGAAATAAAAATTTTGGTAAGGTGTTCATTTTCACTGCTGCTATCCTACCCAGCAAAGATAAGTGCAATTTCTCCCATTCTTTCATCTCTATCTGTATACTCTGCCAAAGTGGTTCATAATTGTGCTTATATAATTTCCCGTTTGAGGCTAAAATATTAACCCCAAGATATTTGACTTTTTTAACTACCTCACATCCTAGCATCCCTCCTAGTTCTTCCTTTTGTTTAGTATTCATATTTATAGCTAATATTTTTGTTTTTCCTAAATTTATTTTAAAACCAGACACTTGACCATATTGATTAATCGTATTCATTAAAACCATACTAGATTCCTGCGGTTGTTCCAATATTATGACCAAATCATCCGCAAAAGCGCAGACTCTGTATTCTTGCTGCCTAATCTTGATCCCATTTAGACCATCCAAGCCCCGTATTTTATTCAACAATACTTCCAAAGTTATAATGAACAATAGTGGGGACAAAGGACAGCCCTGTCTTGTACCTTTGACTATGATTTGAGCTGTTTGCTGTTGGTATATTGCTTTAATTGACCGTAAAAAGCTATCTGCTATCTGCATTTTTTGCAATATCTTCAACAGAAATTGCCAATTAACTCGATCGAAGGCCTTCTCAGCATCCAGAAATATGAACGCAGCAGGGATTTGGTTGTTCTTTCACAAATATTCTAATGCATTAATAATTAGTCTAACATTACTCTTCATCTGTCTCCCCTGTATAAAACCTGTTTGGTCGGTATGTATCAATTGTTGAATAACCACCATTAACCTATTTGCTAGTATTTTAGTAAAAATTTTATAATCTACATTAAGTAATGAGATAGGTCTATAATTTTTTGGTTGGGTAATATCTTGATCTTCTTTGGGTATCAAAGATATAAACGCTGTCTTCCAAGATGGGGGCACTTTACCTTCCGTTTGAATTTTATTAAATAGTTCTCTAAGAGGTTCTACCATTTCTAACTGTAAGTTTTTATAGTAAACCGCTGTCAAGCCATCTGTGCCTGGCGCTTTCCCTAACTTTAGTTGTTTAATTACCTGCAAGATTTCCCCTGAGGTTATTGGTTGGTTCAACTTGCCTGTACTCTTCTCTAACTAGGGGTATTTTCTCTTTATCTAAGTAGTTGTCTATATATAAACCCTTAATTTTGTCCCCTTTATACAATTCTGTAAAAAATTCCCAAAATGCCTTTTGAATCTCCTCCTGTTGAAACACCTCCTTCCCTCTATAAATCAATTTGGTTACATTTTGAATTTTCCTTTTTTTCCTAATCCGATAAGCTAACCATCTGCCCGGTTTATTTGCGTTACAAAAAGTGTTGTGTTTTGCATATAATAAGCTAGTGGCTACCTGGTCAGAGATCAACATATCAAATTGGGATTTTAATATGGTAATTGCTTCCTTAACCTTTGTATCGCCTGGATTCAATGTTAACTCCAACTCTTTCCCTTTAATTTCCTCTTCCAATTCTTTTCATTTTTGCCCTTGTTTATGTCTATGTATTTTGTTTATATTCATCAGTACTCCTCTCATATACGCTTTGCTTGCATCCCATACAAATTCCATAGGTGTACCCTTATTCATATTCAAAACAAAGTATTCAGATAACAATTTTTTACAATCATTAATGTACTTTTCATATCTGAATAAGTTTTCATTCAGCCTCCAAGACCTTCTTGCTTGCACTACCCTTCCCAATTCTATCCAAACTGGGTTATGATCTGAAAGGACCCTTACCGCAATCTTTGTCTTCTTCACCCTAGAAAGTAAATCATTAGTGATTAGTATAAAATCAATCCTTGAAAAGGATTGATGTTTATCAGAAAAGAAGGTGAAA
This sequence comes from Thamnophis sirtalis, assembly GCF_051295495.1. Taxonomy (NCBI): domain Eukaryota; kingdom Metazoa; phylum Chordata; class Lepidosauria; order Squamata; family Natricidae; genus Thamnophis; species Thamnophis sirtalis. The sequence continues at coordinate 146,766,629 of NW_028261382.1, read as the reverse complement.
TCATATTCCTCTGTGTTTCTTTCTCGCCAAATATCTCTCAATTCAAAGTCGTCCATCATGTCAAAAAAAGGTTTGGGTAGCTTAGCTCGCATTTTAGTATTTGGGCGAGAGGTCTTCTTATCTCTTTTAGTGTCAATCACGCCGTTCCAGTCACCCAATAGTATACAAGACTTATAGTCCCACTGTACTAATTTAGCATGAAGATTTCTATAGAATCCGTCTTGCTGTTGATTAGGAGCATAAATTCCCAAAAGTAATGTCTTTTTCCCTTCTAAGATTAAGTCTAGCGCGATATATCTTCCAAAGGGATCTGCTTCAATTAGTTCAGCCTTAATGTCTTTTCTTAAGTATACAACTATACCATTTTTGTTTTCCGTAGCAGAGGTCACAAAATGTTGACCAAGTTTGGGGTTAAACAAATATTTTTGATCAGTTGATTTGATATGAGTTTCTTGCAGACAAATTATATCATTCTTGAACTGTTTAAGATAGTGAAATATTTTCTTTCTCTTCTGTGGAGAGTTCAGTCCCTTGACATTCCATGTCAAAATCTTAGTTGTCATTTTTGGTTGGCTGAAGCTTTTTTAGAGCCTCCTGCATGGCCTGTTTAACCTTTGGCCTAGCTCCTCCCATGGCTTCTGAGCTTGTTGCTGTAACTCCTTGATCAATGGCCGGTGATTGTTGAGGTTGTTGCATTGTAGCTTGTTTTTCCATTCATCTGGTAGTCATATGGCTAGGTCTTTGTTCCATGACACCTTGCCCTTCTGGAGGGGGAGATGGTGCATCTTGTCTGGTAGTTGTGTGGTTTGCTGTCTATCTTGTCGTTCTTGTGGTCTTTCTCCAGATCCAGATGATGCAGGGTGTCCCACCTTCAGAATATTGTGATCGAAATCTCGAGCTTTCCATACAGAGTTGAGACAATATCTTTGCTTGTCAAATGTAATTATAATACCAAATGGCACATCCCATCTATACTGTATCTGACGGTTTCTGACTTCTTCCACTAGAAAAGCATAATCTCTTCTGGCTCTTAGCATTTGAGGTGGTATTTCTTTCAAGACAATCAAATCCTGTCCGCCAATTTGAAGCCTGGTGTTATAGGACTCTTGTAGTATCATGTTTCTGAACTCTCTTGTGGCAAAGTATATGACTACATCTCGGGGGAGTTGCTTCTGCTTTGCCGCCCAAGAGTTAACGTGATAAATTTTATCAATCTGCCAGTCAAAGTTGGACCCCGGTCTTCCCACCAGACGGTAAAAAGCCTCTGAAAAAATCTGTTTCAAGTTCTCCTGTTTATCCTCACGCCACCCCCTGACTCTTAATGAGAGCTCCATCTGCCTGTACTGTATCATAATAATTTGTTTTTCAGCATTTTCAACTTTTTGTTGCACCACCTCAGTTTTGGATGTCAAATTGGTATTAGCTTCATTAAGAACTTCTAGGTTATCTTCAATTCCAGAAACATGTTCTGTCAATACAGTTACAAGTCCCAGCATATCATCATTTATTTTGGCAATCCTAGTATCAAGTTTATCATATAAATCCATCTTAAACTCTTTTAATTCGTCCCTTATCTCCTCTTTGAATTGTCTGAAGGTTTCCAAAAAAAGCTCTTTCATTAGCACATCTCCAGTAGGGGGCAACTTTGTGCCAGGTATCGGGGATGTGCTTCTAGGAGGAGGTTTCTCCCCAGGATTTAATTTTGATGCCATTATAAGTCTTATCTTCAAGCAATTAATCAAACTACTGGCTCGCTATGCAGCTTACGAAAAAAAATAAAGGGTATTAAATCACTCCTTTAATAGCTCTTTAGAATTTTTCAAAGGATTTCAAAAAAAAGGGGGAAAAAGACATTGTAATGAAGCAGCTCGGCATATTCAGCGCCATTTTTGACTTCCCTATATCAGAAATATATATTAACAAAGTTGATAAGAAGAAAGTCTTGTAAACTCTTCAGAGAAGTGAAACTAATTAGTAAGAAACTGCTGGCCGGCTGTTCCTCCCTTTGAGCTTTTTTATCACTGTTCTTTGCAGAAGAATTAGGAATGTGGCATTGTTACGGAGAATTCACAATCGCCATTTTAGGAGCTTATATTTTAAGGAGAAAAAAAAACAAGTACACAAAGGAAGCTCTTATAAAAAATGAAGCTAGGATTTTTTTTAAAAAAGCAGATAAGGTTCTCAGATACGGACTCTGCTTGTATTAAGTTCAGATAAATAGTTCAAATATTGTCCTAAGTGGAGGTATCTTGCTTTGAGCTGTGAAAAAAACAGCTAGGGATTTCCGGCACGGAGATAATGATTCAGCCTCGACTGGCCCCCCTTCTCTTCACAGCCAAAAAAGCTGCAAACTTCAAAGGAAAAGCTCTTACCAGCTGGATCTCTCTCCCCCTCTTCTTTGCCTGAAGAGTGAGGTATCTGCCAGATGTCTAGGCAGATAACGCGACCAGAAACCCGGGGGCAGCTCTGTTAAGCTGCCACCATCAGCAAGGTCCTGCCCAGGAAGCATGATCATTTTATTCAGTTACCAGCTCTATCAAAAATGAGAGAACTGTTCTCCTCAATGTGTCAGAACTAGCCAGGGTGATGCATGGTACAATTATAGTTAGTTCTCAACTTACAACTGTTTGTTTAGTGACCGTTCAAAGTTATAATGGCACTGAAAAATGTGACTTATAATCTTTTTTCATACGTACGACCTTTGCAGCCTCCCCAGGATCATGTGATCAAAATTCAGATGCTTAGCAACTTGTTCGTATTTATGACCATTGCTGTGCCCCAAACAAAATCAATGGGAAAGCCAGATTCACTTAACAACTGGGTTACTCACTTATAAATTGCAGTGATTCACTTAACAACTGTGGTAAAAAAGGTCATAAAATGGGGCGAAACTCACTTAACAAAAGCACTCCATTGTGGTCCTAAGCCGAGGACTATTTGTATATTTCCCCTGAATTATTACCACATATTGAATGTGGAGTTGTTTAGTCCTCCAGTCTGATTGAAAATTCTGTGGGTATACTATTAGTAAATCAGTTAAGTATACCATTCCTTATTCCTAAACTCAGAAATCAGGCAAAATTTAAAGTGCCGATTAGTACCTATAGAGTGTTACCGTGTTTCCCTGAAAATAAGACCTCCCCGGATAATAAGCCCAATCAGGCTTTTGAGCGCATGCACTAAAATAAGCCCTCCCCCCAAAATAAGCCCTCCCCAAAAATATTGCAACATAGCAGCAGCCATGAGGTGACCATGCTCGCCCCCTCCTTCACTTCAGAAATAATAAGACCTCCCTGAAAATAAGGCCAAGCACTTATTTTGGAGATTAAAAGAAAATAAGACCCTGTCTTATTTTCGGGGAAACATGGTATGTGACTTGATACCAGCTCTTTGAAACTCGATATTATCCCATGGAGCCATCATGAGAGATATTTTTAAAAAGATCCCTTTTGCAAATTTAGCAGCTTAAAGCAATAGCAGTAGACTTATATACCGCTTCATAGGCCTTTCAGGCCTCTCTAAGCGGTTTACAGAGAGTCAGCATATTGCCCCCAACAATCTGGGTCCTCATTTTACCCACCTCGGAAGGATGGAAGGCTGAGTCAACCCTGAGCCGGTGAGATTTGAACCGCTGACCTGCTGATCTAGCAGTAGCCTGCAGTGCTGCTTTTAACCACTGCGCCACCTTGGCTCTTAAAGGCACATGTTTGCCGTGGCTTTTCCTTACTTGGTTTATGCAAAGAGTAAATGATATCCTTACTGAAGCAGAGGCTTCGCCTTTATTCTAGTATGTCTGCTAAATAGGTTTTACTGTAATTGATTTGTTTCTCTGTTTCTTTTTATTACTGCATTTGAATTGTTTTACTTGATTTATTTCTGTTGCTGTATGATTCTATTTTTTTTATTTTCTTTTATTCCTTACTGCTTGCTGCCTCAAGTGCCATTTTGGCAAAAAGGTGAAGATATGACTTCAATAAATCAATACTTTCCCTGACTTCTATCAATTATGCAGTGGCATTCGGGCTCAGCTTGCAGTCTCTGTCTAGGTTCTGCTCTGTAGAGACACATAGACAACTCATATATCAAATTCTTTACTGCAACAGTCCATGAGAAAATACTAATTTCCAAACAGTATCTGTGCTGAGAGGCAGAGAAGGTCAATTCAGGAAGGAGGAGAAAGGAAAACTTGCAATTTCTATCTCTTTGGGTACTTTCATTTCTGCCCTCTCTTCCCAATAAATTGTACTATTATAGTCATTTTCAAATCTCACTTCCTCGTAATATTCCCTTATTTTTTAAAAATCCATGCAAAATAAGGTGATTAATAATACGTCAATAGTAAGAGTGTCATCCAGGTTTTTTCCCCACTATGAAAAGTACAGGAAAATCCTGTTTTAAATAGGTTATATCCCATTCCCTCGAAGGAGTTAGGGTCTAGATGTGGAAGAACAGGAGTTCAAAGACTATTTGTTCTGGGAGTTTGTTCAGTTTTAGGTTTGAAAGGAGTAGCATAAAACTGGATAATCTCCCAGAACCCTAACCCCTTCAAGGCAGAAGTGGATTTCAAATCCTGGCACTACTGGTTCCCTCGTGCTCACGTGCGATGCTTCTGCAGGGGTGAGCAGAGCCTCCCGCTGCTGCCACTACTGGTTCAGCTGATCCAGGCGAAACCAGGAGCAACCTACCTCTGCTTCAAGGGAATTGGACATAACCTCAGTTCCATTGCCTGGTCAGTAAGGCATTGAGATATACAGCTAGGTTTAATTGGCATATTGATGATAACCAATAGTATGCCATTGGACGAATTTACCCAGCAATGACAGATCCCTCTCAAAGTCACCCACACCTTATCATGTTTAATTTGGACTACTTAAATACTACTTGGAAGCTGAAATTAATTTTAGTGTACATTTCAAAATGATATAGGTTTGTAGAAAGTTAGCACCCACCCTTCTCCTAGAGGAATGAAATATTCTAGGAAATCTTAAAAAGGCAGAATATTATGCCTCCCTGGATGAGAAAATGAGAAACATGCTCTTGGAAAGCAACTCCCACCTTTGTTAATAGCTACCTAAAGACTGCGCCAACCTATCTACAAAACAAAAGGCCACCTTATGTACAAAAAAAAAGACCTCAGGACATAATAGGATTAGCCCTCTACCCACCTCACCACATGGCATCTGGGAAGATTGCAACACCCAGCTAGGTTCAACCAAGCCTGGTACTCAAGACAGCCTACAAAGTTACCCCTGCATGGCGCCATGGGAGCCTAACAACTAATCAGTATACATGCCCTTGCCACAGGAATAGGAAGCAAGTTCAAACCCCAAGAGAAAGTATAGATCTCTATCTCTCTCTGTCTCTCTCTCACACACACCCATGTCTCAATTGCCCAGGACCTCAAACCACATGCTCCTGTCCACCATTAAACCATCTTTCCAAACAACCTCCATGTTTCCAGTGTCTTTCTCCCCACTTGAAACTGAACCCAGATGGACATTTCTTCCAACAGGTTTTTATTGCAGAGGCTGGTAGATTCCTCAAAGAATAATACACCTGCAAGTTGGAAGTGATTCATGTTTTGGCAATCCTTTTAGATTTGCAGATCCTGCTTGAAGAGAAGATGGCAGTATTTTGTACAATTTCATTTTTTGTGCCAATTTTAGGAATCTGGAGACCCTTCTCAAAGTCACTCACACCTTATCGTGTTTCATTTGGACAACTCTGCATGGGTTTATACTTAAATTCTACTTGGAAGCTGCAATTAATTTTAGGGCACATTTCAAATGAATATAGGTTCTTATGGCAGCTAGTGATCCTTGAAATATATTAAACTAGGAAGAGAAACACAGGAATTCAGAGATTACTTTTTAAATTACTTTTGGTTTTTATTGATTGAAAAAAAGAAAAAAAAGAAAAGTGAAATGTTTGGAAGAATTTATATCCATTAGGTACCAAAAATAGTTTGCATACAATTTTGTTATACAATTAACCAATTGACTTTTAAATAAGTTTATTTAACAGGATCAAACCGGTCAATTAAACATAGAAGCTATTGCATGCACTCCTAGTTTCAAAATAATTTTCAAACAGGTCTTTAAAATACTTGCTCAAATATATCCTTCCAACTATGGCAATATCAATTGTTTATAAGGATAAAAGGGAACACCATCCCTTTCTATTTAAATCTAGTATTTACTGGATAAGGCATTTGATAAACATACGATACCTAGTTTTTCATTTATTTCATTTTTTCATCTTGAATATTTTAAATGGACTAAAATATTTAGGACTGAGAGAGTAGGGATTATTCATTTCATTATGGTTTCTATTCTATTTTGCCTGAAAAATTAGGTTGTGTCCATAATTCTCAAATCCCATCCCCTTCTTTTATTCTGATAGTAAGATCCTCACAAGAGTGCAGAGTTGAGTTGAAAGCTCTGGGCTTCTACAAGGTCAGGAGAATTGGGCTGATTTTTTTTGTAGGCTCAGTCAGGTGTGGTACAATTAAATTCACTGCAAAGTAAGAAGGAACATCATCATCATCAACATCATCATCATCATCAATTTACCTGTGTTATAAGAAAATTCCAATAGGAAACAAAGGGAACAACAAAAGCAAAAATTCTTACCTTAATATCAGAGGTTATTGTTTCTAATAATTTGGAACATTAGAAATGAATAGATATAAAAGATATAATAGCAGTAATACACTGCATTAACATATTAATGCAGAGGGCCAATGAGATATAGCAAGTCGTACAAGGACTGCTATAAATCAAAGAGCTCCAAGCTGATCTTGAATCCTTTATACTGTTCTTCTAACCACATACATGTTTCACAATCTCACTAGCTGTCACTTTCTGTGAACACCCGTGTACATTACTTTCAATTTCTCATTTTCAACAGTTTCAATCTTCCTGTTTTAAACAAATCTATACAAGTGCATATTTTACAAAAAAACATATTTCACTGTTAGCAACAGTTCAGCAGGATTACAAATATTTCTAGTAAATTTTGAAGTCATCCTAGCTGAAAACTTTGGTTCATATCTCTTTCTTCTGGGGCCAGTGGTGGGTTGCAGGCAGTACGCCCCAGTACAAGCGTACCGGAGCCTGCCGGAGCACCGGATACCGTTCCGGTATGGTGCTCCAGAAGGCCCACCCGCCCACACGAGCTCCTTACCAGTCTTTTAAGTCTTCGGCACTTCCATGCATGTGCACGGCGCCTACAGCACCTGCGTAATGCTCTGCTGAGCAGCTGGAGTGTCGTGGAGGCTCGCGGAGGCACTAAGAGACATGCATACACTGCACGCGTACATGTGGACGCCACTGAGCCAGTTCTAACCATACCGGTTGGAATGGGATCCAGAATCCATCACTGTCTGGGGCATTCTATTATCCATAGGACTTATTGAATCTAATAGATCAATAGGTTATATTTCTTAATTCTCACACCTGTAAAAAAAAGTTCTCTGAGGGAAATAATTTAATTGTTCTGCTGGCTACTTTCTGTGTAGCAGCATTTTAGAAAAGGCAAGAGGTGAAGTTGATAAGAGTTTTGATCTTTTTGTCATTATCTGTTCTGTCCCTAAGAAGCCAACCAGAGAAGTGACTTTTTGCTGATTCTTTTTCCTTGTGTAGAATAGTGATTTTGGCACCTTGTTCCCAGCGTTTTAGTTCAGCAAAAATGAAGCAGCATGTCCTTAGATTGCTTCTGAGAGTTTGGAGAGTGAAAACAGTGGTACCTTCAGGTGTGAAGGTTATCACAGCTGAACTTCATGACTCTAAAGCTAGATATTCTTTACCAAACCCAACCTTCCATTTGTTTGTAGGTTTTAATCAGCAAGATTAGAGCAGTAAGCTGCTTTGCTTTGTCACTGATACTGTTGTTCACATTCAGTAGCTTCTAAGCCTTAATTTCAGGATTTAGCATTGCAGAAATAACATTGCATATAATTGTAAGAACATATTATCCATTTGTGTGGCTTCTCAGCTGCATAATGTTCTGTTAAAACTTCCATATGAGGGCAAGTTTGCTTTATGCTGGACAGCATGCAATGTATTTCAGAACAAGTAGTTTATCTACATTTGTAGATCAACTCAACAGTATAAGTACAATCTTCTTTTTCTCCTCTCAGCATTCATTGGTTTAAACCATCTTCTAAATCACCTATGTTGTCTTTTTCATGCTTATAAACAAATATGCATTGCAACATATACATTTATAACAAAAATCTATATAAAAAGAAGCTTTGTGCAAGCGAGTAACTTCTGCTGTGTATTAAAATCTCTGATAAAATGATAGTGACGGCGCTTATATTTATCAAACTACATTTTTTTCTGAAAGATTTGCAGAAAGGTGGGATTTAAAAAAAACCATTAGTGGAAGTCTAATCAGACATATTGCTCCCTTTTAAAATGAATGAACCTGTTATTATCAGTATCTTCCCATAGGTAAAAAAAAATCTGTTCAGGTTTTTCCTGCTTCCATTTTTAAAACTCCTGTTATTGTGCAGAATTACAAAGAAAGGTAATATCTAATTTCCAGAACGTTCAAGAAGAGATTTATCTTGCCTCTCCTGAAAAGAAGATGAGTGCATAGTTGCTTGTAGAATTCTAAACTCTCCTTCTATTTTAACGGAGACATATATAATCAGGTTGGGTGCCTGGGACTGAAAGCTAGTAATTAAGTCTCAGCTCTTTAAATCTGGGTGTTTATAATTTTTGCAAAGCATTATTTCAGCTAACATTACATGGAGCTAACATTGTACAGAGATAATATAATAAGTACCTGATAGGTTAAGTTAGTGAGAATTAAGTCTTTGTTCAGCTGATTTTTTAAAATTTTGAAAAGGAAACTATTATTTATTGTTTAAGTATTTTACTTCCACAGAACAGAGTTTGTAGGGTTTTCTACAAAAATAACCTGACTTTGACTTTGGAGTAGGTGGAGAAGGCATATTTTTTTTTATCTTCATGCAGTATATTTTAGGTCAGCTCTGATCTGATCACCCTACAAAATAAAACCAGAGCCAATCCTTTGAAGTAGGCCAGATCAAGAAACAAACACCAGAGGGATTCCGGGAGTGCCACAACTTTGCCGTTGTAGGGTTTATGAGCAGAATTTTGAAAGCCCCTGTCCAAGTTTCTGTCTCTCATTTAAAATACAAACAATGTGGGGTTATTTGGAATATCTTTCTCAGGCTTCACTCTATTATTTGGAATATATAACCTCTTTTCCAAGTTCCTCCTTAATAGGTCACTAATCCTTCCTCCCTTAATGGCTCTCTGATATCTTCCCCATGGTCAGCTCCAAATTACTTTACACCTGTCAGCAAAATAATAGAAGTCATGACCTCCAGAAATCAATTTTTAAAGGCAGCACAGGCCCCCTTCCACATCACATCCACAGCAATGGGCTACCACAAAGTAGGATCTTAGGTCCAGTACTCTTCAATATCTTCATAAATGACTGGCTAGGGCACAGCATCTCCTGTTGCTAGCCACTAGAGGCGCTCTGTAAGGCGCGGCATCATCAGCTGCTAGTCGATGACAGCTCGCCCATTGGTTATTCCTGCTCTGACAGCTTGTTTAAATAGCTGTCAAGCAGAGATGGTGCTGAATCGCCTGTAAATAGTTCTACGTAAATAAACCTCTTGTTCTGGCAGTCCTGGTTCTCGTCTCGTCCTTCCACCGATCCTCAAAACTGGTGACGAAGGTGGGATGCTGGTGATTCCAATAATTGGCGCCTAGGACTAAACGAGAGGAAAATCAGCTGCGTTGCTGCTCAAACTGCGAAGCACCCGACGACTCTGCAAACCGACAAACATTTTTTCTCTTTCTACCGCTGTTGCGAGAGATTCACCTCAAGATCTAACCATGGCTGCTGCTTTACCACTGTTCACTCCATTTGGGACTTCTGGTGAGTCGTGGGCTGGGTTCCTCGAGCACTTTGGGTGCTACCTCATAGCCTCAAAGAATCATAACCTGCCACCAGAGGAGAAGTGCAGCTTCTTCCTTAGCTGCTGCGGGCCGACTATGTTCGCCTTTGCGAGGGCCCTGGCCTCCCCTCGGCTGGTTTATCAGCTCAGCTGGGAGATGCTGATGGCGAAGCTAAAAAATCACTATGCGCCCACACCATCTCACATCGCCTGCCCGTTATGCATGCCGCCAATGCGTCCAGAAACCGGCGGAATCCATCAGCCAGTTTCTGCAATCCTTATGCGTAACGGCAATCCAATGCGATTTCGGGGACTTGGAGGACAACCTCGTAGAACAGTTTGTCTGCGGGGTCAAAGACATTCGCCTTCACCGCCGTTTCCTGTCTCACCCAGAGATCATCTTGCAGCAGTGGATGAAGCCAGAGCAGTCGAGCTCTCAGAGCAGTCCACGGCCGACATGCAGCGCCTGCAGCCTTTCCATCAGCTTCAACCTCCCCCGCCTCCTCCACTTCCACCTCCTCCGTGCCCTCCTCCGGCTGCTCAAGCTTGCCTCATTGACGAACTGGTGCCACTGGAAGACCCATGCTATGAGCAAGTGGCTCAACTCCGTGCCCAACCTTGGCGGCCTCCCCCTCAGCCAGCTGTTCCAGCCTCGTCTGCTTGTGTGGGCTGTGGCGGCAGACACACCCGCTCTGCGTGCCCCTTCAAGGGCACTGTCTGCCGTCGTTGTGGCAAGAAAGGCCACATCGCACAGGTCTGCTGTGCCTCGCTGCCTGCGCCTTCCTTCCTTCCGCAGCCTGCCGCAACTCAGCTGCAACTGCACTGCAAGCCTCCATGGCCTGCGAGGTGGGCTGAAGACTGCTACACTGTCACTCAGCCGGAGATTGCCGGAGAGATCGTTAGCCACGCGTCCGCTGAAGCGAGGAAGGTCTCTGCAGCCCTTCAGCTGGAAGGTCAGCCCTGCCGCATGGAGGTGGACTCTGGCTCCTCCCACTCCCTGCTGTCCTGGTCCACCTTCTCCCACCTGTGTCCCCGTGTCCGCCGTGACCACCTGCAGACAGTGGACACCTCCCTCAGAGACTACCAAGGGACTCTTATTCCCAACCTGGGTTCTTTCCCCATTTGGGTTGACTATGGGGACTTTCACGGCCACCTGCCTGTCCTGATAGTGCAAAAGCCCCTGCCTGCCCTGTTAGGGTTGGATTGGTTCCCTCCCCTGGGGTTGTCAATTGGAGGGATCCATCATGTGGGTGCCCTTTCTCCCTCTTTGGATGACGTCTTCGCGGAATTCGGGGATGTTTTTGATGGCCAACTGGGCTCCTACAGGGGCACCCCCATCTCCCTCAACCTCGATCCCCAGGTTGCACCAATTCGGCTGAAGGCTCGCAGGGTGCCTTTTGCCTTGCGGGCCAAGGATGATGCCGAGCTTGATAAGCTGCTGGTGCAGGGCATCCTGGAACCCGCCGACCATTTGTGATGGGAGACCCCAATTGTGGTCCCTGTCAAGCCCGACGGGTCGGTCAGGATCTGCGCTGACTACTAGTCAACCATCAACCTTGCCCTCCAGACAAACCCCTATTCAGTCCCTGTTGTGCAGCACCTGCTCCATTCCTTGGGGCGGGGCTGCACCTTTGCAAAACTGGATATGGCGCAGGCCTACCAGCAGCTCCCAGTGGATGACGATGCGGTGGCTGCCCAAACCATCATCACCCATTGTGGGCCTTTTTGTTGTTGTCGCCTCCAATCCGGCGTTTCCGTGGCCCCGGGGATCTTCCAGAGCTTCATGGAGCATTAGCTCCATGGGCTCCCTGTTGTGGTCCTGTATTTCGATGATTTCATTTTTCATTTTCATTTTGCTTTATTTGTATGCCGCCCTTTTCCCTGAAAGGGACTCAGGGCGGCTCACAACTCAAGGGAGGGGAAAAGCAGACAAGTTACAAAACATAAAAACCATACACAATTAAAAACACAACAATCATACCATTCGAAGTGGGGCTGCAAGTCTTTAGCCCCAGGCCTGTCGGAACAGCCAGGTTTTAAGGGCTATGCGGAAGGCCTGGAGGGTGGTGAGGGTACGAATCTCCATGGGGAGTTCATTCCAGTGGGTCGGAGCAGCCACAGAGAAGGCCCTCCTCCGGGTAGTCACCAGTCGACACTGGCCAGCTGATGGAATTCGGAGGAGGCCTAGTCTGTGGGATCTCAAGTACCCAGATCCAATACCATGAAGGGCTTTATAGGTGATGACTAGCACCTTGAAGCGTACCTGGAGATCAACAGGCAGCCAGTGCAGCTCGCGGAGGATAGGTGTTACGTGGGTGAATCGAGGCGCACCCACGATCGCTCGCGCGGCTGCATTCTGGACAAGCTGAAGTCGCCGAATACTCTTCAAGGGCAGCCCCATTTAGAGCACGTTGCAGTACTCCAGCCTAGAGGTCACAAGGGCACGAGTGACTGTTGTGAGAGCCTCCCGGTTCAGGTAGGGACGCAACTGGTGCACCAGGCGAACCTGGGCAAATGCCCCCCTGGTCACAGCTGACAAATGGTGTTCAAAAGTCAGCTGTGGGTCCAGGAGGACTCCCAAGTTGCGGACCCTATCTGAGGGGCGTACTATTTGACCCCCCAGCCTGAGAGATGGAACACTTGGCCAATAAGTAGGAGGGAAGCACAGCAGCCACTCAGTCTTATCTGGATTGAGTACAAGCTTGTTAACCCCCATCCAGTCCCTAACAGCCTCGAGGTCCTGGCTCATCACGTCCATCGCTTCATTGAGTTGGCACGGGGCGGACAGATACAGCTGTATATCGTCCGCATACTGGTGGTATTTTATCCCGTGCCGTCGAATGATCTCACCCAGCGGTTTCATGTAGATATTAAAGAGGAGGGGGGACAGGACCGAACCCTGCGGCACCCCATACGTTAGGGGCCTAGGGGTCGATCTCTGCCCTCCGACTAACACCGACTGTGACCTGTCCGAGAGGTAAGAGGAGAACCACCGTAAGACAGTGCCTCCCACCCCCACCTCCCGCAGTCGTCGCAGAAGGATACCATGGTCGATGGTATCAAAAGCCGCAGAGAGGTCAAGGAGTACTAGGATGGAGGCATGACCTCCATCCCTGGCTCTCCAGAGATCATCGATCAATGCGACCAAAGCGGTTTCCGTGCTGTAGCCAGGCCTAAAGCCCGACTGGAAGGGATCTAGATAACTGGTTTCCTCCAAGGACCGCTGGAGCTGAAAGGCCACCATCTTCTCAACAACCTTCCCCACAAAGGGGAGGTTGGAGACTGGACGATAGTTGTTTAGGACGGCTGGATCCAAAGATGGTTTCTTCAGGAGGGGTCTCACCACCGCCGCCTTTAATGCGGGGGGAAAGTCCCCCTCCCGAAGGGAGGCGGCAACAACCGCCTGGATCCAGCCCCGTGTCACCTCCCTGCTGTTAACAACCAGCCAGGAGGGGCACGGGTCCAGTACACATGTGGAGGCACTTACAGCTCTCATGGCCTTGTCCACGTCCTCAGGGGTAACAGCTTGAAAATCAATCCAGTGATGTCCTACCAGATTATCCCTTGGTGCCTCAGCTGGTTCTGCGGGATTGGAGTCCAGGTCCGCCCGAAACCGAGCAACTTTATCTGCGAGGAATTGGACGTAGTCCTCAGCTCTGCCCTGCAAAGGATCGCTCGTATCCCTCCTATTTAGGAGGGAACGGGTTATCCTGAACAAGGCGGCTGGGCGCGACTCAGCAGAAGCAATCAGAGAGGCAATGTGTGTTCTTTTTGACGTCCTAATTGCCCAGATGTAGACTCTGATGCTAGATGTTAAAAGTGCTCGGTCCGACTCGCACTTACTGGATCTCCATCAGTGCTCTAGGCGTCTCTTTCGGCGCTTCATCTCCCGGAGTTCCTCAGTAAACCAAGGGGCCCTCCTGGATCCACTGCCTCAGATCGGCCGTAAAGGCGCAATCCGGTTAAGAGCCTCTGTCGCTGCTGAATTCCAAGCAGCAACCAGAGTCTCCACCGGACTGCGGGCGAGAGTATCAGGAATAACCCCAAGCTCTGTCTGAAAACCCGACGGGTCCATAAGTCACCTGGGGCGGAACCACCTGGTCGGTTCCTCCTCCCTACAGTGGGGGTTTGGTCTCTGAAAGTCAAGCCTCAGTAGGTAGTGGTCTGACCATGACAGGGGTAAGATCTCACTACCCCTCAGACCAAGGTCACAACTCCACTGCTCCAAGAGAAATACGAGGTCGAGCATGTGACCCGCCAAGTGAATTGGGCCCCGGATTACTTGGGTGAGGCCCATGGCTGTCATGGAAGCAATGAACTCCTGCGCTCCATTAGAGTGTTCACCGAGTGAAGGCAAATTGAAATCCCCCAGAACCATAAGCCTGGGGAACTCAATTGCCAGCTCGGCTACCGACTCGAGGAGCGAGGGGAGGGCTGCTGCAACGCTGTTGGGAGGCAGGTACGTTAACAGCAAGCCCACTTGACCCTTGAGGTCCAGCTTCACCAGCAGGGACTCACACCCGACAAGCTCCAGAGCAGGGATCCTACGAGGTACTACGGACTCTCGGATAACAATGGTGACACCTCCACCCCTTTTCTGGGCTCGCGGCTGATGAAGCACCTGAAAGCCCTCTGGGCACATCTCTACGAGGGGGACTCCTCCCTCCGGGCCCAGCCAGGTTTCAGTAATACATGCCAGGTCTGCCCTCTCGTCTAGAATTAAGTCCCGAACGAGAGGAGCCTTATGAACTACAGACCTGGCATTTAGCGACAGCAGCCTGAGACCAGGGTCCTGATTACTCGTGCCATCTGGCCTTGGAGTGGGACTCATAGGGCCGGAAGGAGGGATCTCTGTAACGTAGCGAGCCTTCCTTCCCCGGTAATGGCCAGCCCTAAAGTCGCCGCCATATCTGCCCCTCCCGGTTAAGACCGTAATGCTCCGGCCCACTCCCGTGTCCGTAGTCCTGTCAACCACCCCTATGGCCCCCGCATTTCCCGACAGGCCCTTCGAATCAATCATCCTCTCACACAAACACAGCCGCTCATCCATGCATTCCCCACATAAGTCAGTTAAAACACAAAAAATACAACAATAATGGGGTTAAAAAGTGGGTACAGTCATCAATCAAACATACCAGTCACACCTCATACCTAAAACACAGAAGATTGCGATTGGCGCAGTTTGGAGATAAATAGTAATAGGACAAGAGAGGAAAAGTCCTTTACACTCGGGAGCTACTCTTCTGCTGGATCAAATAGAAGGAACAAAGTTCTACAGTTTAGAGTAGGTGGGGGGTTAATCCCGGTCGCAAGGGGAGAGGGCAAATTCCCTACCCATGTCCTCTTTGTCCTCCACTTTCCTTTTCTGCAAGAGTTGTAAATACAGAATGGCATGCAAAGCTCTCAGCGAAAACAGAGATCAAAGAACTTCATGGCCGAGCAGCAGCAGCCAGAGTGGCAGGGGGTGAGAGCGGTCGAAAAATGGAAACAGTTCAGGTGGGAACAGTTCAGGGAGGCAGCGTTGTCTGAAGAAGGCAAGCCGAGAACAATCAGAGATGGTTGCGGCAGTGGTAGTGGGAGTCGGAGGCAAAAAGTCGGCCACGGGGATCACAAGCCAGGATTGTAAAAGCCGATCTGTGGCAGCGATAATTAGATGATAATTAAAGTCAGAAAGCCGCGATGGAGGGGGGGGGGGACTCACTAGGATCAACCACGGCGACGATGAGAAGGCCAGTCACATGGATCCATAGTCCAGAGTAATGAATTCACCAACCCTGCCCAACCCCCCAGGACAGCAGATGGCCCAGCGGCATCCCGCCGATGAAAAACAGGGCCACAGCACTCTGAACTCAAACCATAACAGACTGCCGCCAGATGGAAAAAGCCGTCGTTCGTGGGGGGGGGCACCCACAGGTCATTCACCAGCACCCCCAGAGACCATCCACAGCCGTCAAAGTGCTGCCCCCAAGCAAGGTGTCCCTCTGCGGCCAAACTCAGGCAATGCCGTCCCAATGTTCTGATAGCTGCTTCCAGCCGCTCAGAACTCACCGAAATGCTCAGGAAGGTCCTCCTTCATTTCAGGGGCGCGGGTTTAAAATTGAAATGCAGCAAATGTTCGTTTGCTGTGCCTAGGGTGGAGTTCTTGGGCTTCTTAATTGACACCCAAGGGATCCACCCTACACCTTCTAAGGTTGCCGCCATCAGGAACACCCCCACTCCCTCCTCCAAGGCGGAGTTGCAGGCGTTCCTGGGGCTTCTCAATTTCTATGCACCTTTCATGCTGCATAAGGGATCACTAGTTGAGCCGCTGCATCGGTTACTCAACCGATCCGTGCCTGGTGCTGGGGCAGCTGCGAAGCGCATGCGTTTGCGGCTGTCAAAGACATGATTACGTCAGCGGCTGTCTTAGTACAGTACAATGACAAGATGCCGCTGACGTTAGCCTGTGATGCCTCCCCCTTTGGTTTGGGGGCTGTCCTGAGCCATGTCCTCCCAAATGGCTTGGAGACCCCCATGGCTTTCTACTCCCGGACACTCTCCTCTGCAGAGCGCAATTACAGCCAGATTGACAAGGAGGCTTTGGCTGCAGTGTCCGGGATTAAGAAATTCCACGACTATCTGTATCGTCAGCACTTTACCCTTGTCACTGACCACAAGCCTCTCCTTGGGCTTCTGGCAGGCGACAAGCTGACCCCTCCCATCCTCTCCCCCAGGATGACCTGCTGGACGGAATTCCTGGCGGTGTATTCTTATACGCTGGTCTATCGTCTGGGCAAGCAGCTGGGGCATGCCGATGCCCTTAGCCGCTGCTCCCTGCCTGTCTCTGACCCAGCCCCTGTACCGGTCCTGTCTGTTCTTTTGATTGCCTCCTCCGGCCTCCCCCTCACCGCCACTGACATAGCAGCCCACACTAAGGCTGACCCGGTTTTGGCCCAGGTCTACTCCTGGGTCCTCCGCAGGTGGCCTCTGGGGAAGGTGGCTGACAGCTTCCGGCCTTTTAAGGCCTGTCAAGCTGAATTGTCCCTCCATGGGGGGTGCCTTATTTGGGGGGACCGAGTCATGGTCCCACCTGTTCTGCGGTCTCAGGTTTTGTCTCTGCTCCACAAGGATCACCCAGGCATAGCACACATGAAAACGTTGGCGCGCAGCTATGTCTGGTGTCCCTTGCTGGACGCTGAGATCGCTGCCTGGTTCGGCCGTTGTGCTGCCTGTCAGCTCTCCCGTCCCGGTCCCCCTGCGGCACCTGCTTGAGAGTGGGAGGCTCCGAGAGGCCCATGGTCTCGCATTCATGTGGATTTTGCTGGCCCCTTTCATGGCCAGACCTTCCTAATTGTGGTGGATGCCTACTCTTACTGGGTGGAGTTAGTCCTCATGACCTCCACCTTTGCTGAGAGTACTGTCAGGGCCCTGCGCCGGCTGTTCGCGACCCATGGGTTGCCGGACATCCTGGTCTCGGACAACGGGCCCCAATTTGCCTCCACCACCTTCCAGGAATTTCTGGCCATGCAGGGGTTTTCCAGCCCAGGTTCACGTGCAAGGGCCTTTTCCTAAGCAGGCCCCACCTATCCGGACACCCCCTGTTGGCCAATGTCCCCATCTCAATCTCAAACCGTTCCGGCCCCATTTCCCTGTTACCTCAATAATGCATCACCAGTCGCCGCCTCCTGGCACGGTGACTACACCCTAGTTGCCGTGCCCCCACGGCCCGGCCTACCTGTTGAGTTGAGGCCCACCTTCTGGGCCATCCCAAGATGGCGCCGCTTGGAGCTCCACTCCCTTCAGGGAGGAGCTACAACAAGCAGGACTCACCCCTCCGACGACTCATGTAGAACTGAGGCATTCGGGGCGGGTCCGGCATCGCCCCGCCTATCTCGCCGACTACGCATGCTTCAATGCTGAGCATGCGCTCTCACTCGGGGGAAGGGGTGTTGAAGACTTGGAAAGTCCTCGACATACGACCTGGTGGCTAGCAACAGGCCAGGCAGCGCCCTGATTGGCTAGGGCGCATCTCCTGTTGCTAGCCACTAGAGGCGCCCTGTAAGGCGCGGCATCATCAGTTGCTAGTCGATGACAGCTCGCCCATTGGTTATTCCTGCTCTGACAGCTCGTTTAAATAGCTATCAAGCAGGGATGGTGCTGAATCGCCTGTAAATAGTTCTACGTAAATAAACCTCTTGTTCTGGCAGTCCTGGCTCTCGTCTCGTCCTTCCACCGATCCTCAAAAGTGGGAACAAGTACGTATAGCATGAAGAAGTTGCTGGGTCTTCATGCCATATTCTGCTTGAGGCTAACACTCTGGGGAGTGCTTTATTAATTTGCAAGTAGAGTTCTCTTTTCCAATCTGATAGGAGCTACCTCTCATTTCTCTCCACCAATGAAATTTATGCTCTTATTGTATTTTACATTTTTCTTTTTTTCTTTTGCTTTCTCGTGTTGAACAGAGTGAAGAACAGCTACTATTATTATTATCTTTAAAAAAAACTATCAATGTATGACCAGTCTAGTGAACTTTTTTTTTAAAATTGCCTTGTCCATATAATGCTTAGATGATCACCGAGGCCATTTTATTCACCTGATGATAGGTAGTTGGGAAATACTACTGGTCCAACTTAAGGCAGACTGATTATTATTTACATTTATCTATTACTCATATTATTCATCTCTGAACAAATGGAATTTCAAAGTGTCACAAAGCAAGCTTTATTGGTGAGCAATATATTGAATTCAGGCCTTTCAAACCCATGTTCAGTTATTCCGTTATTAGAAATATAAACTTCATTCTCTTCTTAAACAATGAGGCTAATGGCACTATGACAGGCTTTCTCCTGCAAATAGAATTATTTTGCAGCCAAATGCAAATTAAGAAATATTAGGTGTAATCAATACAGATTGAATTTGGTACACTATTGTCTTTAAATGATGTACTGTGTACTGCTTAACTTGTTTTTAAGTTTCTTCAAAATTTATTCAGGCAATGTTTTTTTATAATCCTGGCATAATGGCTTATCCTGTGACATAATCTGTTATCTGAACATAAACATTTAAGGAAAGAGAAGCGTGTAGCAAATTATATGATCAGACAGCATTTTGTTTTTTGAAATCATAACAAGTTTCTTCGTGTGCTGTTGATTCAGTTCCTTTCAAAGACTGCATAGAATAATTTTGCTGACTATATCACAGACTTGTCTCATTTAATAAGAAAGTGAAATGTAAATAACATAGAATCTTAAAAGGAATAGATTATCTCAATCTTTGAGAGTCAGGGTTTAGGTTTGTACACATTGTTTGCCTTCATGAATGATGTGCATTTGGGAACTGAAGGGCATGTAACCAACCTCATCTTGCTGGACCACTTTGTGGTGTTTGGCATTGTCAAATATAGCATCCATCTCTCCTGCATAGGACAAATAGGAATTGGAAGCACTGTTTCAGTGATTCTATTCCTTCCTTAATGGGTGGGTCCAATGGGGCGGGGGCAGGAGGGATGGTTGTGAGTGGGAAACATTCACCATAGTATTCCTGGACTTGGTGGTCCTCTCCATTCTAACATTTACATAAAACCACTGGGAAAAAACAGTGATCTGTTGATTCAGGATGAATAGCATCAGTTTGTCAATGATACCAGTTATATGTCTCTACATATCACCAAATAAGTTCCATGGTAAAAGACTCAGTTTGTAAGACTGTCAGGATGTCAGAATCCATCGAAGTAGCTATTCATTAAGGAGACTTCTGATTCTGGGATTATACCATCTTTGGCTCTTGATGTAACGATGCTTCTAATTTGATGTTCCTCAGGGTTCCTTGCTCAGTTTTGGCTGCCATGACAATTGTCGCTATGCCTATTACAAAGGATAATGAAGATTGACACCTGTGCCCTTGTCTACTTTTGTACTTCTATTTCTGTAATTTGCATTACCTAGGGCTGTTCTTGAAGGCCACCTGGAATCTTAAACTGGGACAAATGCCACGGCTCTAATGTTTATGGTACGTTTATGGTACTGCATGAGCTGCAATGGCTACCAATTTGTTTCTCCAGCATAGTTGAAAATACTTGTTGCCAACAACCCAGATTGTGATCAGATCACCTTTTGGGACTCGAATCAGAATACCAAGGACTGTCATAACCACCATTTGTTCAAGGCTAACATAACTTCAAACACTGAACAAATGGTCATAAATTAAGGAATACCTGTATCACTTTAAACTCACTTAATAAACTTGCTCTTAGAGAGTAGGCATAGAGAGTAGGCCTTCATCCTGCTATGGATAGACAATGGCTAAAATGCTATGATGACGACGACTTTCAAAATAATCAGAAAAAATTCTGGACTTTTTGCATGCCTATAAATACACATCAAAAACCTGATACTTTGAGTTGAAATAAATCAAATAAATGTTAACTATATCTTGACATACTCCAACTTTTTGTTATTGGTTAGCCTAATTAACTTCTTTTGTATTATTGTGTTATTACAAAATACAGTAAAATTAATATTCCCTCCTCCCCTCTCTCTGATTCAATCTCAACCCCCACTTAAAGAAGATAAAAGATACATATCAATTAAAAACAAACAAGTTGTATATACAGCCTACATTTAATCTTAATTTGTTCTATTTCTATTATCATATTTTATTAAAGTAGGAAGCTGTGGTAATAATGTATTTGTTCTGTTTTGTTTTCTTAATAATAAGAATCTATTTTAAGTTTTCCTTTAATCATGATGAACTTGGCTAGTAATTAGCCCATGATATGGTATAATCTAATCATCCTTGAAGCTTTGATGAAAAAAAATTGTATTTATGTTCTATGGATTTATGATTGAATAATTCTGCATTCTTCATCCATGACAGGTTTGCAAGAGGCAATTCCATTTGTTATTATATGTGATTTCTTTATTGATTTTTATGCCATTAAAGATGACAGTGAAATTACTGGAAAAAATTATGTGCTAAATTCTCCTTTCCTACCAAATGAATCAACTGTGAAAACATCAAATAATTCTTAATATAGGATTTATATAATCATTTTAATATTCTAATCCTTAGAGTGTTCTTGTGCATTCATGCGCACACAAATACATGCCTTGGGCTCTTGATAACTGTAATGTTCTGCATAAACTCTTTCTATAGACCCGACTACTCAATGTGATAGCAGATCTCTCCATTTAATGTGGATTTGCTGTACTCCTACAAAAAGCAAAAAGTGAGAAATTGCTTTTAAAAGGCAAAGTGACAGAAAGGTATGGAAGACAGACTTTCCCTGTTCCTGCACAGCTTATCTCTAGAAGCCCTGATGCCACCTTTCTCTTCCTCATGTTTTGGAACTGTGGGGGGAAAGTAGCTGAAAGAAAATCAGATCTGCTACCAGTGGAGAAGGATCAAACATGCTCAGCCACGAATTTATGTTGCTCCTTAAATTATTCTTTATTCTCTTTTTTGTTACTGATGCAGATCCAGGTTTAAATATCCAGATGTTTATGTAATCAGATCTAGTTTGATCTTGTCATGGATTAATTATATAGTCCGTGGTCTTGAACTTCAGTGAATTAATCAATGTGATACAAACAATTAATTAAATTGATATATCAGAATAAATGGAATTCCTCTTAGAAATGGAAAGAAAGACATTCTTTCCAACGTAGGCCATTTAAAAAAAATCTTCAGTAAAGACAAACTTCTTGGGCTTTTGACATGTCATACTATGATGTAAGGAACACCAAAGTGCTGAATAATGGTTTATCTTCTGTAATTCTGAATTGTCTTCAACAAATCAAACTATTTTCCCCAAATAGCTTAATTCAGAACCCAATTATAATCTCATCATCGGTAACATTACTGGGAGTGTGACAAAAGTTTTAAGTAATTTCCCTGTAAAGCCGCTAACATGTTTAACTAGGTGATGGAATAACACTACAGTTGCTGCTTCTTTTAAAAGCAGAGAAAAATACACTTGTCTCTGTAATCCCTTTGCTCACCCGCAAACACACAGGCAAGTTATATAAACCCGATTTTACAAAAGTTTTCCATATGCTTCATCTGTAAGCATGCACATAACACAAGTATTTATATTATGTATAAAAAACATTATTTACATTAATTGCATGGCAATTAGTTGCATTAATAAAATGGCACAAGGGAGGTCAAATCTTTTTCCAGTTCTTAGACAACGACTAGTTCCATACATGGTCTATCTTAATAATAATTGTCAAAGAAAATGTAATAGGATGGGTGAAAACAATGCTCTCTAGCTTCTTTCATGAAGTCAACTTTCCTGCTGTGTTAAATGATTTGCCCTAATGATGCAGCATTCACCTCAATTTTTAAGTAATGTTTTGAGAGGGGGTAAAGCTATTCTCCAAAACACTTGAAGGTAGGACAAGAAGTTATGGATGGAAACTAATCAAGGAGAGAAGCAACCTAGAACTAAGAAGAAATTTTCTGACAGAACAATTAATCAATAGAACAACTTGGCTCCAGAAGTTGTGAATTCTCCAACCCTGGAAGTTTTTAAGAAGAGATTGAATAACCATTTGTCGGAAATAGTATGGTGTTTCCTGTCTGAGCAGGGGTTGAACTAGAAGACCTCTAAGGTCCCATCCAATTCTGTTATTCTATATTCTATTTTCTTTTTCTCCCAAGTGGAGCCTTGCCATATGAATGTGTTATGTCTCATTGACAAAGCTGGTGATAATACAGTTATGGAGTGGATCTGCTCACCTCTCATTGATGCTTTTGGGTGTTATAAGCATGCTGCTTTCACTCTTGTTTCTGACTCTGTCTTAAGCCATTTTAGCTTGGATCACAGGAATAGGCATCTTGGCGGGCATCTTGGCTTGCATAGTTTGCCCTACCCACTGGCACTTGGAAGAGCAATGATTAGATAGAAAATAAGATAAATGCATCATTTTAATACATTTAGGTTTGTTTGCTTGTTTATTTGTTTTTAGAGAGTGTTAGACCTGTGTTTAAAAATTGGAGTAGTATTTTCTTCATGAAAGGTCAATTTAAACTGGAAAGAAGAATTAGATCCTATCAATTATATATTACTGGGTTTTTCCCCAAGAGAATTCACTATTTTCTTTTACATTTTCAACAGACACTGAAAGTCTGCCATTGCCTTCCTCTGATTTTTTTTTTTTTTACTTTATTAGTCTAGCCATATTATCTGGAGATATCCCATCCAAATACTAACTAGATAGAACCCTATTTAGCTGCTTAGATCAGACAAGATCAGTCAGTTGACCTGTCCACAAAGTTACCAGGAATCAAGCCCAAGACAAAGGACACGGAATAAATCAGACTAGAAGTGTTTGCAACACTTCACATGAAAAACATTGTAACATACGTATAGCAAACTAAAAGTAGTGGATTCAATACCTGCCTTTTCTAATTGAAAGAATCTGGTAGCAGATGATTGGAAAGGCCTGTGTCATATATCTTGAAGCGCCAATGTCAGAATGATAGTTTAGTTTTATAAAAATATATTTGCCCTATTACCAATATTTTCCAGAAGCTTATTTTCTTTATTGCACAAAATAACTTTTGATCATTAGAAAATGCCACTCCTCAGTCATGTCAATTGACATTTTATATATATTCAATTCCATCTTTTTTTGACCAATAAGTACATGTTCAAAAATTAAACATATTTAGAAATGGTATATTATCACCAGACTGAAACTTCTAGTTCGAATGGCAGCTGATTTTGAAATATATTTTTTCATCACATTGAGAAAATCCACAGTTTTCCCAAGGGTAAATTTCTATAAACTGCCTGTTCCAAATGCCAACGTATTGACTACATTATCAGGTAAATGAAATAAAGTGCTGATTAGAGAGGATGGCCCATTTTAAACTCCTAAACATCATTCAGTGGGATTAGCTCTTCTTCTTACAAAGAACAGCTGTTAAATGCCTTAAATTGTCCATTTGATGAGAGATATAGAAAGTTAATAATATTTTGACATTCCAGTTGTTAAATGTTAAGCTCTTCACAAAAGGTATTAATACTTGAAAAATGACCTCATTTCCACTTGATGCAGATAAATTAAATTTGTTAAGATGATTGTAGATCTTATTCATATACCCAGATGGTGGAACATCAGAGCAAGATATTGTAGCAGTTATCTTTCCAATAGTAAAAATGCCAATCTATTTTTTTCTGTAGATTTGCCAAAAGCTAATCAAAACAGCATACAAAAGAACAAGTTATCCTACCAAGTAAGAAACTGGGAAAGATTGAGTATATACAGACATTTCTCATGTATATCTTTAATTTTAACTTTAATAAAATTTGTATGCTGCCCACTCCCTTGGGACTCTGGGCGGCTCACAACAAAGTAAAAACATTTAAAATATTTAAAATTACAATGTTAAAAATTAATACAACATCCATTCCATCAGGTGGGGCTGGAAATTAATCAACAGCCCCAGGCCTGCCGGAACAGCCAGGTATTGGTCGCTTTACGGAAGGCCGGGAGAGTGGTGAGGGTCTGGATCTCTGCGGGTAGCTCATTCCACAAGGTCAGTGCAGCTACAGAGAAGGCCCTCCCTTGGGGAGCCGCCAGCCGGAATTGTCCGGTCGACGGCACCCGGAGGAGGCCCAACCTGTGTGATCTTATTGGTTGGTGGGAGGTAAATGGCAGGAGGCGGTCTCTCAGGTAGCCAGGTCCAATACCATGTAGGGCTTTAAAAGTAATGACTAGCACCTTGAAGCGGGTCCGGAGACCTATGGGAAGCCAGTGCAGCTCACAGAGGATAGGTGTAATATGGGTGTATCTAGGTACACCCATTATCGCTCGCACGGCTGCATTCTGGACCAGCCTTTTACAATGGCTGCTGGATTATGCGCCAGTTAGCCTACAATGTATCCTTTCTCAGCTGATGCCTTCCTGAAGTTTTGGGACTGTTTCTCAGAAAACCGAGCAAACAGGTCCATGCTAGCTCAGAATTCTGGAATTTTTGTTCTCATATGTCAGACAACAAATGAAGGAGATCCTTCCACATTTAGAAAAAGGGAAGGGAAGGGAGGGAGGGAGGAAGTTGGTTGAGGCTAAGCTTAACAGGTATCTAAGCCTATGTCAGGGGTCGGCAACCTTAAACACTCAAAGAGCTACAAAGGTCCTAACCATTCAATTCAATTATGGAGCTGACCAGAAGTTTGGTTCCCCCACCATTGTCTCCTCCTAGCACGGCATCCTTTTTCCTTTACCTGTCCTAAACCCTATCAATTGTGGAGCTGACTGGCGACAGGGAACTGCAGCAGGGGACTCAGAGATGGGTTGCTGCCAGTTCAGCCCAGATCAGCTGAACCGGTAGTAGTGGCGGTGGGATGCTCCGTCCATCCAACAGGATACTTCTGCACATATGCAGAAGCATCACGCGAGCGTTCGCAGTTGTGCATCCAAACTGGTAGTAAAAAAATTAGCAACCCACCTTTGAGAGGGATGAAAGAGCCACATGCAACTCCAGAGCTATGGGTTGCTGACCCCCGGCCTATGTAGTATTAATTTCATGCTCTGTGAAATAATTCATGAGTCTCCAGCATGATCTTCCAGCATTTGCAGTAAAATCAACTCACAAAGGGCATGAGTGTGTGAGTGAAGATTGTAAACAACTATTTCAGGTATCATAATTATTATTTCAATATAATTATTATATTAATTATATTCAATAATATATTTTATATTATTCATATTAATATTTGCATATTACTACTATTTTTATCTTGATATGGTACAATGGCTAAAAAACCCAATCTGATTATTTATTCTCATGAACAGACACACTTCATGGGCACATCTTTTTTTTAAGGAGTACAAGTTGAGATAACTTGCAAACTTTAAACCATATGCCCTAATAGAAGTAGACATTCTCTAATAGGTCTAGTATTATTCTTAGAGGATTAAGGATGATTAAAGATTCAAGCAATTTCCATGTAAAGAAATAGTATGCAATATTCTCAGTAAATTTAATGGAGATTATATTGCTCCTTACGAAAATATTAAATAAGGAGATTGTGTCCCCATACTGAAAAAGGAAAACACAAAAAGCATTTGGTGATAGTTATTATTAGGAGAAAGATTTTGAAAGAATACTACCTTGGACTCCTTGAGGGTTGTGATTGTTGATATGTATCCAATTTCATTTTTATTTTGTTTGTTTCTTGAGATGTAAGCAGTTGCAATACTGTATTGCTGTAAATAATGCAAGTCATAATATATAACAATAACCATTGTGATATAACTAACAGCTGCACTCCGCAGTCCACAAATTTGGGAAATTGTGCTTTGAATGTAGAAGCTGATTTTGTCTAAAGAACTTATAAGAAAAATGTGATTTTAGTTGTGTGTGTTGTAATTATGTTATTAAGGTAGAGTGACCAGATGTCCCGCATTTGGCGGGACAGGCATGACTTTTCATCATTTTTCCCGCGTCCCACCCGGTTCTCAAAAAACCCCGCTTTGTTTTGGTGCTCGCTGGCTCCCCCGCCCATCATCAGCTGCTGCTAGCTCGCTCGTTCTGTTCCCCCATCTATTCTATTCTACACTAAAAATCTAAGCCAGCCCAGCCTGCCACTCACTGATTGGCCTGGACTCCAGCCAATCAGTGAGCTGGCTGGGATGGAAAACTTTAAGCAAGCGGCATCCCAGCCAGCTCACTGATTGGCTGGAGTCCGCTTAAGCATGCCGCGTGAGTCTTCATTTCATTTCACCTTCGCCGTTTGCTTTTGCTGCTTCAGCTTCACTGGTGAGTAACCAGTGGGAATCGGGAGGCTTTGCTGCTTCGGGTGGGCGGCGGTGGCCTTTAGCAAGGGAAGGCCTTCCCTAGGGAATCTGGCTTTCCCCCCCGCCCCGCCTCCTCCACTAGCCCTTGTCCCTCCACAGTAGGGCGGCTGTGAAAAGGATGAGTGGGGGGTGGAGCCGCAGAGGCCGAGACTGGCCGCGCTGAGGTGGGGAGACAGATAAGGCAGAGCTCCAAGCCGTGAGTTTCCTTCTGCAGCCTCCGCCTCCATACCACCCAACAATAGCAGGCCCCGAGTCGGGCCGCGTCGTGGGAGGATGCACCAAAGGTACCGGGAAGGGGCAGCCTTCGTGGCGTAGGTTAGCTCAGGATCGGTCCCAAGCCCCACCACTTTTAGGGGCTGGAGGAGCGGGCAGTGGTGGGGACGAAATTGAAGAGCGCAGGCAGAGAGCCTGAGGAAGGGGTTATTTGGGGGGGGCTTAAAAGGAGACGGCCGAGTGGGAAGAGGGCGAGCGGTTTGGAAACTCTCTGAAAATGGAGCGCTAGCTGGGGGAGCCGCCGCTGCAGCTGCTCTTCAAGGGAGCCCCTGATCTGCGAGGGGAGGGAGAGATGCCCCGACTTGGGAGCCGTGTAGTTTGAAAGAGAAGCAGCAGCTGCGTGTTTCCAAAAAGCTCTCCCGGAGCCGGCAAGGGACGTGTGGACCGAGGAGCATTGGGTGCGTGTAGGATTTGCTGGAGAGGAGGACTTGGTGCTGGGTAGGCTCGGAAGGGCTCTAGAGAGCTTTGCGGGGCAGGGGGAGGGAGTGGCGGGGAAATATGGTCTTCAGGGTGGGGAGAAGAAGCGGTTAGTCTCTCGACGGGTCACCCCGAAACTGGGTTTGGGGCTGTGAAGTTCCGCTGTTGGGACGCGATGCATCTGTAGTGGAGGAGCGGGATCCCGAGGGAGGCTGTTGCAGAAGGCCGAAATCTGAGATTTCTTCGCTTCTGCAGCAGGATAATGTTTGTTCTTTAGAGGAAGGGGGGGAGAGACCACTACAGTTGCATTTCTTTTCTTGCTGGGGATTTAGAAGTCTTATGCTCACTTTTATTCCCAGGGAAAAAAAAAACCGAGCCTCCATCGTTGTCCAACCCTCGTGTTTCCTGGCAAGAAATCCATCCCCCATTATGATGAGGTACGCCAGCTGTCGATTGGTTAAGGCATCCTTGGCATCCCCCAGGTGATCTCCGGGCCCCCGGCTTCCCCATCTCCTCTCCTATGGGGAGACGTGCATCATAATGTTGTAAGCCGCCTGGAGTTACTTGTGTGTGAGGTGGGCTGCCCTATGCATTTGCGTTTGTGCGCTGGAGAGAGAGTGAAAAAGAGAGGGAGAAATAATTATATTAATTAGAAGCGGTGGTGGCGGACATCGGATGTCGGCAGTGACTGTAACGACTGCTCGGGCGAGATGCGGAGGAAGAACGGAAGGTCCCTCCCGCCCGCGATGATGGCTCCAGCCATGGACGAGCAGGCTGGCCCCAACAACAACAACACACTGCTCTTGCCGCCACCTCTGGGTGGGAAGCAACCACGCATGTGCGGTGCCTGTGCTGTGGTGGGAAGCAAGTCCGCGAGGTGTGGTTGCTTCCCACCCGGAGGTGACAGCAAGAGCAGTGCATTGTTGTTGAAGAAGACGCCGGGGCCAGCCTGCTCGTCCATGGCTGGAGCCGTCATCACAGGCAGGAGGGACCTTCTGTTCTTCCTCTGCACCACGCCCGAGCGGTCGTTACAATCGCTGTTGACGTCCGCCACTGCCGCTTCACTCGTCCGTCTCAAGTGCTGGAATTAGTAACAAACGGCGCGTCCGCT
Organism: Thamnophis sirtalis; assembly: GCF_051295495.1. Taxonomy (NCBI): domain Eukaryota; kingdom Metazoa; phylum Chordata; class Lepidosauria; order Squamata; family Natricidae; genus Thamnophis; species Thamnophis sirtalis. Next base: position 146,738,095 of record NW_028261382.1, on the reverse strand, counting down.
CCGCCGTCAGCGCCCTGACAGCCACCCCAGCCGGCGGCTACCAGGCCTCACTGGAGTCAATTGCAAAACCGCATTCAGCACTTTGAGGACCTGAGGCATCTTGGGAAATGCAGTTCCCTATCGGAAAGAATGGAGAAGCTGCGAATTTGTAACAACAACAGAAGATAATAACTTGGTTCTTCGCAGGTTACGAAAATCTCAAGTTTGATTTGCACACTGTTTTTTAAAAGTTAGATAAAGAAATTATGCGACTAGAAAGCCCCCCCTCCCCTTCCTGTGTGCGAGAAAGGGAAGGAGAGGAAGGAAGGAGGGAGGGAGGGGGGAGGAAAAGAAGAAGGGAGGGGGGAGAAGATGGAAGGAGAAAAGATGGATGGAAGGAGAAAGAATGGGAGGAGAAGGAGGAAGATGGAAGAAGAAAGGAAGAAAAAGAAGAAGGGAGGGAGAAAAGAGGGAAGGGGGTAGGAAGAAAAGGGGAAGAGAGGGAAAGAGCAGAAAGACAAAGAGGATGAAGTTGATAGGCAAGAGGAAGGAGGAAGGAAGGAAAAAAGAAAAAGGGAGGGAGAGAGGAAAGAAGAAAAGATGGAACTAGAAAGGAAAGAAGGGAGGGAGGAAAGGGGAAGACAGGGAAAGAGCAGAAAGACAGAGAAGGTGAAGGTAGATAGGCAGAAGGAAGGAAGAAGGAAGAAATAGGAAAGGAGGGAAGGAGGAAGGAACAGAAGCGAAGAGGAAGAGAGAAATGAAAAGAGCAGAAAGACAGAGAAGGTAGATAGGCAAAAGAAATGAAGCTGAAAGAATGTAAGGGGGAAGGAAGACAAAAGGAGGAAGGGAGTGAGTGAGGAAAGAAGAGAGGATGGAAGGAGAAAGGAAGGAAGAGAGGGAAAGAGCAGAAGACGGATAAGGTGAAGGTAGATAAGCAAGAGGAATGAAGGAAGAAGTGAGGTGTCTCGAGGAGGGGGAAAACATTTAGTGACCAAAGTTACAATGGCATTGAAAAAAGTGACTGATGACCATTTTTCACACTTAGCGACCGTTGTGACCATTTTTCACACTTAGCGACCGTTGCAGCATCCTCATGGTCACGTGATCAAAATTTTGTTTGGCAACAGATTCGTATTTATGCTGGTTTCAGTGTCCTGGGGTGACCTTTTGACAAAAAATAATTTTTTTAATCAAGCGCCCCCCCTGCCCCCCCCCGTCAATGGTGTCCCTCTTTACCAATCTGAAAATCTGGTCACCTTATATTAAGGATGTGCACAGGAATTCACGTTTTATTGTGTTATTTCAGCCCAAGGAAACATAGTATGCCACTGAAGAAAGAATGGCTGCATTTTCTATCTTTATGGTTTCTAAGAGGGCTCCCAGAATTCCATTCTGTTTGAAATAAGTTCTCATTGATCAGACGTTTACAGACTTAATCTAATATTCACATAAATGGGTTTAAAGGCATGAGAAGTAGGCTCAGGGGAAAGTTCTGTATTCCTTTGTGTTATCAAGCATTTCCATTTTTGTACACCTGTGTAAGTAATAGCTTATTTGTTAGTCATACTCATTCTTACACCTTTCTAAATTTGTGCATTTCATGGGATGATAATTAACTCTGATCCTTTAATGTGATGGCAGTTAGCAGATTAAGAATTAGGATTTTCTTTCTTTCCTACTTTCTTTCTTTCTGTTGTTATATTAGCAAGATAATTGTGATTCATAGTGTTTGCTATAGATATAGCTAGAGAGATTTTAAAAAATGTGATCATATATTAACGTGATCTTAAATTAATATACTGAGTTTAGTCATTATTACACTCCAAATAATACACCAGCCTCATTTACAGGACCCATTAATGACATTTTCAAGATACAGTTTCTAAGATGCATGTTTCTTGGTCCATCTTTTGCTTCATCTCCAGCCCGTATCTGACGCATTAAGGCACTAGTGTTAAAGTGGAGCCTACAACTTCCTTCCACACAGGTTTACTATATGTATGATTTGGAGTGCTTTGCAGAGACTGAAGCAATGACCTGGTCAAGGACTGGTCCACTTAGCTCCAAGTAGCTGCTTGGATTTCAATATATACAACCCTACTTTTAGCCATGACAAGTTTCTGTGGAGTTTAATTTCCAAAGGGAAATGCAAAGTCCTTTTACAGGGAATCACTTCTCTCTATTTTTTGCTGTATGGTTCCATCATCATGTTGGTATTTATATGTTATATAAACTGAGAAGAGTGCAAACTCTCCTCTGTTCCTTTTGCAAACTGATCAGTGCTGAACAGTAGATGGGATATGCTACCTTGTCAATGTTGAGAGGGTTGACAAGAAAAACCAGTGTGTCCTCACTAGTACTTGTCAACAACCTCCCATCAATTGTTTTTGGACAGAAAGAAAGAGAACAGGCTGTGTTTCTGAGTGCAGAAGAGAGAAAAAGAGGAAATGAAAATGATAGAATAAGCAAGAAGTCAAGACAGAAAGAAAAAAACAGGTGAGGGAAAGAGAATTTGTGATCATCTGCAGAGTGTGGGGGCTATACTAAATTTTTCCATTAAAGCATGACAGATGAGGAAAAAATAGTCATCCTATGGATCAGATACCAATTGATCAAGCTGTTTATCAAAACTAGCTTCTTCAGCTCAGTCCAAATTAAGGTGAATGATTAGCTGATGGTTTCAAACTGACTGGAAATCCACCACTCCCTTCTACTAGCTTGTCCCCACCACCACCACCAATTAAAGCTGCCAGAACAATGCCCTTCTAGTCTCAGAACCAAAGCTGAATTGAGATCAATCGCCAGGCCAGATAAAATTATGTTGGCATCCTTTTGGGCCACATCACAGACAGTTGTAAACACATTAAACCACGGAAGTGCTCTTTTGGATACAATAGAAGTTATCAGCTAGTACAGGAGACATGTTGATTTTTCTATTAGAATTAGCAGCTTGTTCCTGCATATTATCTTGTCCTGAGCAGCTGCGTATAGCCAATGTTGTGGCATGTTTTTCAGGATATGCAAAGCATCACACATGGCAGAGTCAGTTCCCTACTTATGCTTGATGAGGTGCAAAAACTGCAGTGGAATGAGGGAAACAATCTGATCCTCTGCAGGAATTTGATATTTCAGGAGGGAATAATAATAATGCTTAACTTAATGCTGTTTTCTTTTGAAAAAAAGTATCTTTCACAGCAATTTTTGTAGATGGCAAAGTTTATATTTCTATTCATTTTTCCTCCTTCCATTTTTCTTTATCTCTCCTTACCTTTCAGGCCATAAACGCATCTTCATGGAAAATTCAAAGAGTTGCTTACTCCTTTAATCAAAGGTCCTCTGAAGAGTTAATTAGAATCTGCAAAACAGGAGAAAGATAAAAGGGGGGGGTCTAAATAAGAAAAAGGAATAGTTCTATCACATCTTTCTACTTTTGAAGGAAAGGAAGATGCAACACAGGGGTAGATCCAAATGTATTTCTACTATTCTATGTCCTGTTTTTGATATTTTAATTTTTAATAATGATTGTTCATATTTTTATAATTTTTATTTCTATAAAGCCTGCTTTTATCAGTTTTTAAAATTGTTTATTATTGTACACTAATCAGAGGCATGTGATGGGCATGTGATGGGCATGTGATGGGCATGTGATGGGCAGATGCAGCATAAATTTGACAAATAAATACACGTCTCTTCTGGTTTATAACTGGCTGTGTGGTTAGTCAAGAGTTCCATTATCAAATTCTGCATACATTATCATGTTGGTTTTGTGATAAGAATTCTCATGGATAATTTGAATTTCTTTTTTAAATTCCTGAGCAAGGGCATGAAGTTATAATCTCCCTCTTCCAACTTTAGCAAAGGTAATCTTGCTTCTTCTTCCTTGTAGATGGAAATACTTTCTGTGTGATACCTTCCTTATACATTTATAGACACTGTTATTTTATTTATTTATGTATTTGTAATCCGCTTTTATTATTTTTATAAATAATTCAAGGAGCACACCTAATATTCCTTCTTTCTCCTGTGTTCCACACAACAATCCCGTGAGATGAACTGGGCTGAGAAAGATTGACTAGCCCATGAAAACCCAGTTGGTTTTCATGCCTAAAGCAGGATTAGAACTCACAAGCTTCTGGTTTCTAGTCTGGTACCTTATCCACAAAACCAAATTATCTCATTGATAGTTCAGATTTGTACATTCAAAATGCACCTAGTAAGAGTCATATAAACATAATTCCTATACTTGAAGAATATTGGGTGTGGCTTTCATCAAATGTTTCCTATGAGTTGGCTTAGCTGAACCTGCAGCTTACAATAGATCTTCCCAATGCTACATCAATGGAATTGTTTATTTCTGTCTTTCATTTTCACCTATCAAACTGACTGATCTTGTGACTCTCTGTGTTTGCACTTAACATTTAAAGCACAATAATTATATTCATAAATGCACTGTGAATTAATGCACTGCTTTGCTGTTTTGCACATAGCTGTTATAAGCAGTTTCATTGTTTTTCTCCCTGCAAATAGAGATAGATAGATGATAGATGGATGGATGGATGGATGGATGGATGGATGGATAGAGAGGTGATAGATGATAGATAGATAGAAAGATAGATAAATAAATAGATAGATGAAACTGTTAGTTGATAGATAGAATTTGCAAATATGAAGCCCTTTGTCAGAAAGCTCCTAAGGAAAATATCAAGACCAATAATTTCATCCAACTATTTCTGCTTAGAGGGTTAGAAGAATTGTTTAATTAAAATACATTAAATGCTGCTCTGGCCACAGTCGGACTGGATATTTTCAATACTTGCTGAGCGAGATACTCTTTATGCAGAGATGCAAAAGCAGAGATAGCTTTCAAAGAGAAGCATTGCTTGCCTTATAACTATAAGGCTCTAACTAGAAAGAGCCTTAGCTGGATGTTACTTTGCAAATTCAGCACCATTTATTTCTGAATAAATAACTATAGGAAATCTGTCTATATGGTTGCTAGCAATAACATCTAATGGCACACTATCAATCATTCAATGAGGACATACTGTATATAGGATGATAATGTAATGGAAGACTTTAAAAGCTAACAATTCTCTGTATAAGTACTAACTATATAAGTTAGTTTCACAGCAAAAGCTTATATTTTCTTAAGGATGATTGGTACCCATAGTTAAGACAATAAGGATCCATATTTAACAAAAAAAATGTAGTATTCTGCTCACTAAAAACACTGGAATTCAAATGTTAGATAGCTGTTTCATCCACGTTTGATACTGGTTCATAGAAGTCCTTCATCCCTGCATATCATTTCAAATTCTTTAGTTGAGAGTCACAATGTAATTGTACTACAGGCACAGCCCCTTACATTTTTTGTCTGACATCCATTACTGTGTAACAATATCCAGGCCTTTTTTCCAAAATATCTATATACTGAGCTTCTGCTGTGCCTTGTCCTCACTTCATATTTACAGCACAGACACTATCACAGCTTTTTCCAGGGGTTTATTCACTGAAAGTTTGAGGACTACTTCCCTTGTAATGAAAAAGAAAGGAACACAAACATGCAGTTGTGTTCACTTCTAGTGTACAACACAATGGCAAGTCTGACCAAGGAATTCCATTTTGGCTTTGCATTGGCAGTATCTAGAACAGGGTGTCAAACTCGTGGCCCATGGGTCAGATGCGTCACATGCTGGCCACGCCCATCCCCAGTTTAGCGAAGGGGAAAAAATCATGATATGTCATGTGATGATGCCATGACAATGCAAGTTTGACACTCCAATCTAGAAATAGCCAGTGGATGATAACAAGGACTTGCAGACCTGTGCAGTAGTGATTGGCCTGCAGGTAATTGCATCACCATCACACTTAGTTCCCCCAAAATTGGAATAAAATGAGAATATGTCAACTTTTTCCCAGGGGTATCAGAAATAACAATAGGACATTGTGCAAACAGCCATGGGAGCTGCAGTTGAGACAAGTACCAGGGGTCCTAATTGTTCAGAGATCTCATATACTTATTTCAAACTAACACTATTATTTACCATAACATCCACAGAGATGGTGGTTTGCAACATCTGTTGCCTTATCTCAATTTATTGGGAAGAGATATTTCAGCCTATTTCCTTCTCATATCTTTGAGTTGTTGGTAGCTCATGATGTACCAGAACACATGAGCATGTAATACAGGTTTTGATGTTATATATTCTTGATCATATTTTTAAAGTACAAGTAATTTTACTTCAGGGCAAAACTGAAGAGCTCTTTTAAAATGTCCCTGCTGGTTATGTTGTCCCAATGAGACTAATAGTGAAACTGACCTTGCTGATATAATACTGTAAATTATGACTTCAATCAATTTCTTATTAGAGGTCCAATAAACTCTTCTGAGGAATGTTACAATTTTATAAAACATGGAGCCGAGGTGGTTCAGTGGTTAGGGTGCAGTACTGGTGGTTCAGTGGTTAGGGTGCAGTACTGAAGGCCACTACAGCTGACTGTTATCTGCAGTTCAGCGGTTCTAATCTCACCGGCTCAAGGTTAACTCAGCCTTCCATCCTTCCGAGGTGGGTAAAATGAGGACCCGGACTGTGGGGGGCAATATGCTGACTCTGTAAACTGCTTAGAGAGGGCTGAAAGCCCTATGAAGCGGTATATAAGTCTAACTGCTATTGCTATTTAGTTCATTTATACTTTTTAAGGTTTTTTCCTCTGAAAAGAATTTGCTCATAAAAACTATAAACTTGCTTTTAAAACTATTAATTAACTCTCTGAAAAATTACAATTAACTGCTTGATTGAGTTTATGATCGTGAAAACTCTATAGTACCTTAACTAGGCATTGAAATACTTAGTTTAGAGGAGAAATATGTGCATTTAGTAAATGCATATTATGTAAATGGAAGAATTATGTAAACTAATTATATTTGTTTTACATAATTGGAGCATCTAATATTGCTTTGTTATTTCTTTTTAAACAAAATGAGATTGGAAAATAAGATAAGTAGAAAAAAGCAGATGGGAGAATCATACCAAATAAGGTACAAATAGATAATGGAAATTATTATTGGAAAAATATTACAGAAGAAACATACGGCTATTACATCACATATATAAATATGAACCTCACAATTCTATAATTTCTGTTTCTTTATTACACAACTGGTAAAATATATTCAGTTTAATGGAGTTTGGGGAAAAAAATTGTATAATTGTAGGAAATGACCAGCCGTAGCCCGAAAATGGAGTGAAATGTGTTATCAGTTCAGAATCCTTAAGCAGCCACAAGAAACCTAAGTCCAACCCTCCATGATGTCCACTGACTCTTATTTAGCATCAATTTGCCTTGATCATTAATAGATCAAATTTTTGTCTATAGGTAGCTTATAATAAACTTTTAGTTTATTATATGAATTCAATTCTTGTTCCTGGTTACTTGCACTTGACAATCAGAGGGTCATTGTCAGTTCATATGTATAATCAACCTCAGGCTCTTTTTCTGCCATATCATAGCATCTATATATATATATAGGGTATGGCTAGCTGATGAGAGCTAAATAGTTTGAAATAGATCCATACTAGTCTCCCTTTATTTATTTATCAGCACAAATACAACACAAATGTAACAAAGGCAACAGTAAAAATATTGGATATATATATATATATATTAGTGTCACAACCCCTGGTATGCCCAAATATGTGAGGAAGTCTACTGCTTCCATTCTCTGTCTATCAGCTCGTCACAAGATACCATCCAGACATAAACCCAATATTTTTACTGTTGCCTCTGTTACATTTGTGTTGTATTTGTGCTGATAAATAAATAAAGGGAGACTAGTATACATCTATTTCAAGCTATTTAGCTCTCATCAGCTAGCCATACCCTTACTGTTGCCTTAGTTACATTTGTGTTGCATTTGTGGTGATAATTTATTTACTTATTTATCAGCACAAACACACACACACACACACACACACACACACACACACACACACACATACTGGTCTTGTTGTATTCGGGTCTTTTCCTATGTAAGATGAAAACACCAGCCTGAAGATGGCGAGTGAGACCTTGCCGAAACTTTGCCAAGACAATCTCAATTTTACATGGGAAAAGACCCGAATACAACAAGACCAGCATATATATATATACACACACATACATATTTGAAATCCAGTATTTTAAAATAGGTGTTCAGCTATGTTTAGCATCAAACCAAGCCAGAACCCAGGCTCATATCATCAAAGAAGACATTCCCGATATTGACACCATCACTTAAAAGGCTCCTTCTCATCTGAATGATTGATTCCTCAAGGAGGATGGAGAACAAAGTCTCTGAAATTGACCTTATTTTGCTATATATTTTAAATATCCTTGCTTTTATTTGCTTGTCACTTCTGATCTCATAATTTCAAAGGAACATAATATTCAAGTTGCTAAAAGGCACATAGCATATATGAAATTAAAGTCCTTCAAAGCCTACTGAGACAAAATCTTTGAAATAGTTTGTGTGTTTGTTTGTGTGTGTGTGTGTGTGTGTGTGTGTGTGTGTGTGTGTATGAGTGAGTGAGTGCTGTTCTTGGAAATACGAGTTCTTCTAACTCTGCAAATATACTGTACATACGGATTTGAATGCTTAACAACATTAACTCTGTTTTATAAGAAAAAATACAGCTTTCCATCATTTTCTTTAGAAATTTATATAGATACTGTGCCCCCCAAATAATGTCTACTCTTTACCTTTTGCAGGTATTCATTGTTTCTTTACAAATATCTATTTTTGAGTGTAAGGTAGAAGAACTCATTGTTTTCATGGAAAGGTATTTTGTACTTTGCTATTCACTCTATCATATTTTTGTCTAATATATAAAATGATAACACAATTATGTTTTCCATTATATCTGTTAAGACTTGTTACAAAATAATTTGCTATACATTAGAAGATTATGGCAAGAATATTTCCTACTGTGCTGTAAAAAAAATGTGGAATTTGTTGAATGTGGATTTTTATAAGTTTCAAAGGTCAATGCTAGATTTGTACAGATTTCCAAGGTTTTTGTTTTCCTGTGCACATCTAAAAATGTGTAGCGAGGATAATAAGTGATGGGAAAATACTTGTAAATTATTGACTTCCGGTTTGGGCGTTGTCTGTGGGAGTTGTTTCGTTTTTAGCAGCTCCAGACCCGAGGCTGCGTTAAGCTGTCTAAACAGCATCCATCAGCTGTTTGACAGTTTGATTACCTCTCCTTAGGGCAAAGGATGAGAGGTGAGAAGCTGAGTTTGGGAAGTGCTCCATTCAATCTCCCCCAGGAGATAAATCTGGGGCGTGGAAGGTTTGAGCTGCCCTATAACAGTGAACTCTCCGTGCCAGGGATTTTTTCTGCCTTTTTGCAGAACAAAGCCATATGTCCACCCCCAGCTCAATGATTGATTTATACTTGATTTCAACACGGGCAGACAAATACCGGAGAACTTCTAATTGTATGTATTACAGACTTTAACTCCATTTTTCTAAAAATCCCTTCTGATAAACTACGTGGCAGAAAGACAGATGGCGCCAAACAGTTTTGTAGGCATGGTTGTGCTGTGATGTTACAGATTTTCACCGAGCTCAAACTATTAAACTACGTTTAAGATCATCTAAAGATCATTAAATCAGTAGTGATTTATTAGTAAACTACAGAATAATTACTGGAACAAGCGGCTTGCCTGGATTTATTAACTGGGTGCAAGATAAGTTTAACTGACGAAATGGCTTCTAAGCAAAAACTGACTAACACCTCTAAGTGCGCTGGTAGTTCACCTGCTCCGGCATCTAAATTACAGTCATTACTCCCCTCCCAACCCCCTCCTACTCCTGCTGGGGAACCTTTGACTCGAGAAATACTGCAAAAAGTATTAAATAATGCTTTAAAAGATCATGCAGCTGCGATGGAAATTAAAATACAGGAAAAGATCTGTTGCTTTTAAGGAGTTGTTGGAAGAAGTTGTGGGTTTGGTCCAGATTCTTAATCAAGGAATTAGAGACGATATTTTAGAGGCTTTTAAATGCTTATCTGGCTATGTATCAGGAATCGAGGATAAATTGGAAGATCTTAGTGATTCCAATATTAACCTGGTAACAAAAATGGATGTGGCCCAACGTAAGGTTGTTGATGCAGAAAATGATATTATAATGTTGCAGTATAGATAGATGGAATTTGCTTTAAGAATAAGGGGCCTTAAAGAGAAAAACCAAGAAGCTTTTGATCAACTGATGGGACGGCCAGGAGGGGACTATGACTGGCAAATTGACAAGATATATCATGTTAATTCATGGCTTGTCAGACAAAAACAACTCCCAAGAGACATTGTGGTGTATTTTTCCACAAGGGATATGAGGAATTTGATATTGCAAGAGTCTTATAAAGCCAAGTTGCAAATTGGGGTTCAGGAGGTGACTGTTTTGAAGGAAATACCACCCAAAATGTTGAGATCAAGAAAAAACTATGCCTTTTTAGTGGATGAGCTCAAAAACCGTCAGTTATAGTTCAGATGGGAAGCTCCAGCTGGATTAGCAGTTAATTACCAGGGACAAAGATATCGTCTTAACTCAGTATGGAAGGCTAAAGAACTTTATAGCAATATATTGAAGGCTGGACATTCCCCCCCCTTCCAGGATCCAGAGAAAGAGAACAAGAAGGACAGAACAGACAGCAAGATACCCAAGGATCATTACTGCTGGACCAACTTCCTCTGCCGGAACTAGAAGGAGCGAAGGAGCAAAGGCAAACCTGCGTGGTCACTAGGCGTATGGAACAAGAGTTTAAAAAGCAACAAGCTTTGCAACAAACACACTTAACGGTTAAAGAAGTCACAGATTTTAGTTCAGAAGTGGTGGGAGGAGCCAGGCCGAAAGCCAAACTACAAGATTTCCAGATGGCTCTCAAAAAGCTTCAGGGAGCTAAAGATAACAACTAAGTTCTTAACTTGGAACGTTAATGGCTTAAATTTACCACAGAAAAGGAAGAAAATAAATCATGACTTGAAACAATTTAAGAATGACATAATTTGCCTGCAAGAGACTCATATTAGATTAACTGACCGGAAATATTTGATCAATGCAAGACTTGGACAACACTTTGTAGCCTCTGCCTTGGAGAAGAAAAATGGTATAGTTATATACCTAATAAAGGACATGAAAGCTGAATTAATTGAAGCAGATTCCCAAATAAGATATATTGCAATAGAACTAGTATTAGAAGGGAAAAAGATGCTCTTAATGGGAATATATGCTCCCAATCAACAACAAGACAAATTTTACAAAATGTTCCATGCCAAGCTAATACAATGGGACTATAGATCCTGCATATTAATGGGTGATTGGAACCAAGTTCTGGATACCAAGAAAGACAAGAAGGGTCTCCTGCAAAACATCCAAATGCAAGCAAAATTACCTAAGTCTTTTTTCGATATGATGGATGATATGGAGCTAAGAGATATCTGGTGAGAAAGAAATGCAAGAGAACAGGACTTTCCATTCTTTTCTGATAGACATCAATCTTTTTCCAGGATTGACTTCATATTAACAACAAATGATTTGCTTTCTAGGGTAAAGAAGACGAAGATATGTTCCAGAGCCTTAACAGATCATAACCCGGTGTGGATGGAGTTGGAATTTGGGAAGAAATCTAGAAGGTCTTGGAGATTAAATACCACCAATACGCGGACGATACCCAATTGTATCTGTCTGCCCCGTGCCAACTCAGCGAAGTGGTAGAAGTGATGTGCCAGGGCCTGGAGGCTGTCAGGGTCTGGATGGGAATGAACAAGCTTGCACTCAATTTGGGAAGGAATCTAAAAGGTCTTGGAGATTAAATGAAAATTTATTTAGATATGAGAAAAATCTTAATGAATGTAAAAAACTGTTGAGAGAATATTTTATCTTTAATATGAATAAGGGTACATTTATGGAAATGGTTTGGGATGCAAGTAAAGCGTACATGCGAGGAGTCCTAATAAATTTAAATAGGTTACATAGATGTAAACAGGGGGAAAAAAGAAATGAACTAGAGGAAGAGATTAGGAGAGAGAACAGGAGTTAATATTAAACCCAGGAGATAAGTAGATTAAAGAAGCAATTACCCTATTATGAGCACAATTTAATATGCTTATGTCAGATCAGGTGGCTACTAATTTGTTATATGCAAAACATAACACTTTCTGTAATGCAAATAAACCTGGCAGATCGTTAGCATATTTGACCAGGAAGATGAAGCGCCAAAAGAGACACCTAGAGCGCCACTGGAGGGCTAGTAACTCTGAATCTGACCGAGAACTGATGAGAGCCTATATCAGGACCTATCTCATGGCAATACGGGCAGCAAAATGTGTGCATTTTTCCGCTCTATTGCATTCGCTGAATCACATGCAGCCGCCTTGTTTAGAATAGCCCGCTCCCTCTTGAAAGGAAGGGATGCGGATGACCCTTTACAGGGTAGAGCTGAGGAATTTTTTCAGTTTCTAATGGATAAAGTCGCTCTGATTCGGAAGGATTTGGACTCCAATTGCATGGTACTAGCCGAGATACCAGCAAGTTTCAACTTGTCGCTCCTGAGGAAGTGGACAAGGCCATAGGAGCGGTGAGTGCCTCCACCTGTATACTGGACCCGTGCCCCTCCTGGCTGGTTTTGACCAGCAGGGAGGTGACACGTGGCTGGCTCCAGACGATAGTTAACACCTCTCTCCGGGAGGGATCCTTCCTGCACCTCCTAAAGGATGTGGTGGTGAGACCCCTCCTGAAAAAACCTTCTCTGGACCCAGCCATTCTGAGTAACTATCGTCCAGTCTCCAACCTCCCCTTTGTAGGGAAGGTTGTTGAGAAAGTGGTGGCCCTTCAACTCCGACGGACCTTGGATGAAACCGATTATCTGGATTCCTTTCAGTCGGGTTTCAGGCCTGGTTACAGGATGGAAACTGCTTTGGTCGCTCTGATCGATGATCTCTGGTGAGCCAGGGATAGGGGTCACTCCTCTATCCTAGTGCTTCTTGACCTCTCAGAGGCCTTCAATACCATCGACCATGATATCCTTCTGTGACGGTTACGAGAGATGGGAGTAGGAGGCACCATCCATCGGTGGTTCTCCTCCTACCTCTCGGACGGGTCACAGTTGGTGTTGGTTGGAGGGCAGAGATCGACCCCAGGCCCCTCAATTATGGGGTGCTGCAGGGTTCGGTCCTGTCCCCCCTCCTATTTAACATCTACATGAAGCCGCTGGGTGAGATCATTCGCCGGCACGGGATTAAATACCACCAATACGCGGATGATACCCAATTGTATCTGTCCGCCCCGTGCCAACTCAGTGAAGTGGTAGAAGTGATGTGCCAGGGCCTGGAGGCTGTCAGGGTCTGGATGGGAATGAACAAGCTTGCACTCAATCCTGACAAGACTGAGTGGCTATTGATGTTCCCCCCCAAGGATGGTCCAGCTATTCCATCTCTCAGGCTGGGGGGTGAAATTATATGCCCCTCAGAGAGGGTTCGTAATTTGGGAGTCCTCCTGGATCCGCAGCTGACGCTAGAACATCACTTGTCGACTGTGACCAGGGGGGGCCTTTGCCCAGGTTTGCCTGGTGCACCAATTGCGACCCTATCTGGACTGGGAGGCATTTCGGATGGTCACTCATGCCCTCGTCACCTCAAGACTGGATTACTGTAACACGCTCTACATGGGGCTGCCCCTGAAGAGTGTTCAAAGACTTCAGTTAGTCCAGAATGCAGCCGCGCAAGCGATAGTGGGTGTACTTAGGTACACCCACGTTACACCTATCCTCCGCGAGCTGCACTGGCTTCCCATTGGTCTCCGGACTCGCTTCAAGGTGCTAGTCATTACTTTTAAAGCCCTACATGGTATCGGACCTGGCTACCTGAGAGACCGCCTCCTGCCAGTTACCTCCCAGAGACCTATAAGACCGCACAGAATAGGCCTCCTCTGGATTCCATCTGCCGGTCAATGTCGGCTGGCGACTCCCCGGGGGAGGGCCTTCTCTGTAGCTGCTCCGGCCCTATGGAATGATCTCCCCGTTGAGATCCAGACCCTTACTACCCTTCCGGCCTTCCGCAAAGCGACTAAGACCTGGCTGTTCCGGCAGGCCTGAGGTTGTTGATTTATCCAGCCCCATCCTAAGTTATGAATGTTGTGGAATTTTTAATGTTGTTTTTTATTTTTTTTATGTCCCCTTTCCTTTTTTACCTGTAAGCCGCCCTGAGTCTCTTGAGAGTGGGTGGCATACAAACTAAATAAATAAATAAATAAATAAATAAATAAATAAATAAATAAATAAATAAATAAATAAATAAATAAATAAATCTCGCAATATACCGAAAATACATTATAAAGGGAAGGAAGTTTATCAACAGGATGTGATCCAAAAGGCGTTCCTTGAATTTTTTACAGGATTTTACACGGGTGGCAAAATACAAGGTTTAGATACAGATAGATATCTGGACAAAGAAAAAATACCTATAATTAAGGAGGAGCAGAGGGAAAGATTGAATCAACCAATAACATCGGGGGAAATCCTACAGGTAATTAAACAGTTAAAGGCTGGGAAAGCAGTGGGTACAGATGGTTTGACAGTGGCTTATTACAAAAATTTACAATTAGAAATGGTAGAACCCCTTAAGGAATTATTTAATAAAATCCAAGTGGAAGGGAAGGTACCTCCATCTTGGAAGACAGCTTTCATATCCCTGATAGCTAAAGAAGATCAAGATCTTAGTCAACCAAAAAATTATAGACCTATGTCATTACTTAATATAGATTATACAATTTTTACAAAAATATTAGTGAATAGGTTAATATTGGTTATTCGGCAACTGATTCATAATGATCAAACCGGTTTTATACAAGGGAGACAAATGAGAAGTAATGTAAGACAAATTGTTAATATACTGGAATATTTGGGAAAGAATAACCAAATCCCCGCAGTGCTTATATTTTTAGATGCTGAGAAAGCCTTTGATTGAGTGAATTGGCAATTTTTAATGAAAACAATGCAAAAGATGCAAATAGGAGAGTATTTTCTACCATCAATCAAAGCAATATATCAGGAACAAACAGCACAAATTATGGTCAATGGAAGTTTAACAGAACCATTTAAAATTGAGAAAGGTACAAGACACGGTTGCCCCCTATCGCCATTATTGTTTATTATAACCCTGGAATTATTGTTGAATAAAATACAGGGGTCAGATGATTTACAGGGAATCAAGAAGATAGACTATTTGCAGATGACTTGGTTATAACATTAATTCAACCAGAGAAATCTATCAAGGTTTTAATGAATATGATTAATCAATATGGCCAAGTATCTGGGTTTAAATTAAACCTAGGAAAAAACAAAGATGCTAGTTAAAAATATGAACACTAATCAAAGGGAAGACTTAGTAAAAATGACAGGATGTGAAATAGTTAAAAAGGTTAAATATCTAGGAGTTTACATCTCAACCTCAAACGGGAAACTATATAAGTATAATTATGACCCACTATGGCATGGTATACAGGCAGTGATGAAAAATTGGGGAAAATTACAATTATCTTTGTTGGGAAGAATAGCAGTAGTGAAAATGAATGTCTTGCCTAATTTCCTATTTCTTTTTCAAATGATACCAATACTTTAAAAAGATGCAAATTTGCTTGAATGGCAGAAGGGTATTAACAAATTTGTTTGGGCAGGGAAGAAGCCAAGAATAAAACTTAAAATAATGCAAGATGTATGTGAGAGAGGAGGTTTGAAATTGCCAAATTTAAAATTATACTATGAAGCAGTAGTTTTATCAGTAATCAGTGATTGGATTAATTCAACAAACGATAGAATACTTAACATCGAAGGACATGATTTGGTATATGGTTGGCATGCTTATCTGTTATATGACAAGAAGGTGGATAAAAATTTTAAAAGTCATATTTTAAGGAATGCTCTACTGCGTGTCTGGAAAAAATATCAACATAAACTAAACGACAAGATACCTATATGGGCAATTCCCAGACATGCAATAGAGAACATAAGTATAGCACAAAAACAGGATATAACTACATATAGACAGCTTCTTACCATAGAAAGAGGTGTATTACAGCTAAAACCCTTGAATGTACTAAAAGGGGAAAAGGTAATCTAAACATGGTTTCAGTATGGACAGTTACAGGCCAGATGGAAAAAAAGATCAGAAAATTGGTATTATGCAAAATGAGGATAATTTACTAAAACAAATTAGGGATCAAAGTCAAATGCATATAAAAAGGTTATATAATGTATTAATAGAAATGGATTCAGAAACAGAATTAGTCAAAGATTGTATGATAAAGTGGGCACAAAATTTTGAAGAACCAATAATGTTGGATACATGGGAAAAGAGATGGGTAAGAAATGTAAAATTTACACAAGCCCAAAATCTGAGAGAGAAATTTTATAAGATGTTTTATAGATGGCATTTAGATCCTTAAAAAATCCCCTGTATGTATCCGAATTTACAACCTAAATGCTGGAGATGTGATTGTGTTGATGCTATATATTATCATATATAGTGGACTTGTAAAAAGGTTAAAGCATTTTGGATAAAAATATGGTGGATTATGCAAAATATTCTTTAAAAAAGGATAAAGTTTACCCCTCAGTTATTCCTGTTAGGTATAACTACTGATTGTACTGTTATAGAGACTAATTTGATTCTGTACTTAATAACGGCAGCAAGACTGTTGGTGGCACAATACTGGAAGAAGGAAAATTTGCCTACTATTCAAGAATGGACATTAAAAGTAACAAACTTAGCAGAGATGGCTAAAATATCAGCATATCTTTTTTTTTTTAATATATATTTTATTATGTTTTCATTCTATACAATCACATATTCACTGTGCTTAATCAGGGCATATAACATTGAATAATAAACACGGCCCTCACTTATATAGAAAATGCCCTCTACAATACAAACCCAGTATACCACCTTGGCCTGTCATACACCCTCTTTCAACCCCCTCCAACTTTCATTCTTCCTTCTCACACACCCCTCTACGCCTACTTCCCCTCCCCTTCTTTCTAACCTTAACCCTATCACTCCCTCTCCATTCCCTCCCTCCCTTCTCCCCCTCCTCTCTCTCACCCTGTCCGCCCTCCTTCTTCTTTCACTCGACTCTTTCCTTCGATATCTATTACCTTCCAGTATATTCGGTTTGTTCTATTTTCGCACTAACATTGAAAAGCCACAGTATACAAATACAATCATGGAATTTAACACATATTGTATTTCCCCCCTCCCCCCTCCCCCTAAATCCCCACCTCCCTTCCCTCCCCCCGACTTCCCAAAGACCATACGTGGTATAATTTTTGAACAATCACAGTCTAAAATATCTCTACATTGAACTCAGCTTCTTACTGTTACCCAAATTTTAAACAATTTAAATTATTACTGATACTAAGCATAAGCTATCTGGAGTTTCATAGTCCCATATTTACTTTTTATGTAATCAATCCACTTTTTCCAGTCTCGTTTATATCTCTCGTTTGAATGTTCTTTGAGATATGCTGAGATTTTGGCCATTTCGGCTAAGTTCATAACTTTCAAAGTCCATTCTTGAATTGTAGGTAAATCTTTTTCTTCCAATACTGCGCCACCAAGAGTCTTGCTGCCGTTATTAAATACAGAATCAAATTAGTCTCTGCTACTGTAAAATCAATACATACACCCAGTAAAAACAACTGGGGGGTAAATTTTATCCTTCTTTTAAAGATGTTTTGCAGGATCCACCATATTTTTATCCAAAATGCCTTAACATTACGACATGTCCACCATATATGAAAATATGTAGCATCACAAGAACCACATCTCCAACATTTAGGTTGAACATTTGGATACATAGAGGCAAGCTTTTTAGGATCTAGGTGCCATCTATAAAACATCTTATAAAAATTTTCTCTCAAGTTTTGTGCTTGTGTAAATTTCACATTTCTTACCCAGATTCTTTCCCATGTTTCAAGCATTATTGGTTCCTCGATATTCTGAGCCCATTTTATCATACAATCCTTAATCAGTTCCGTTTCAGAATCCATCTGTACTAATACATTATATATCCTCTTTATATGCATTGAGCTTTGATCTCTTATTTGTTTAAACAAATTATCGTCAACTTTTACAAAGCCAATTTTTTGATCTGTTTTCCACCTAGCCTGTAATTGACCATACTGAAACCACGTTTGAACTACCTTCTCTTCTTTAAGTACCTCTAAAGATTTTAGTTCCATCACCCCTCTTTCTGAGATAAGAAGTTGTCTATAGGTGGTTCTATCGTGTTTTTGTTCTACATTCATATTTTCAATTGCATGTCTAGGAATTGCCCACATGGGCACTTTATCATTTAGTTTATGTTGATATTTTTTCCAAACCCGCAATAAAGCATTTCTTAAGATGTGATTTTTAAATTTCTTATCCGTTTTTTTGTTAAATAACAGGTAAGCATGCCAACCATATAACAAGTCATATCCCTCGATATTCAAAATTCTGTCATTAGTTAGATGAATCCAATCACTAATTGCAGATAATGCCACTGCGTCATAGTATAATTTTAAGTTAGGTAATTTCAATCCTCCTCTTTCACGTGCATCTTGCATTATTTTCATCTTTACCCTCGGCTTCTTTCCTGCCCACACAAATTTGTTGATACCCTTCTGCCATTCTAAAAGATTCGCATCTCTTTTAAGTATTGGTAACATTTGAAAAAGAAATAAAATTTTTGGTAAAATGTTCATTTTTACTGCCGCTATTCTACCCAGCAAGGACAAATGCAGTTTTTCCCACCTTTTCAACTCCAACTGTGTACTATGCCAAAGTGATTCATAATTATACTTGTATAATTTCCCATTTGAGATTAAAATATTAACTCCAAGATATTTAACTTTTTTAACTACCTCACATCTTAGCATCGCCCCCAGTTCTTCCTTCTGTTTGGTAGTCATATTTATAGCTATTATTTTGGTTTTTCCTAGATTTATTTTAAATCCTGAGACTTGACCATATTGATTGATCGTATTCAATAATACCCTACTAGTTTCCTGCAGTTGTTCCAATATTATAACCAGATCATCCGCAAATGCACGGACTCTATATTCTTGCTGTCTAATTTTAATCCCTTTTAGACCGCCCAGGCCCCGTATCTTATTCAACAGTATTTCCAAAGTTATAATAAACAATAATGGGGACAGAGGACAGCCCTGTCTTGTACCTTTTTCAATTTGAAAGGAGTCTGTCAGATTTCCATTAACAATGATCTGGGCTGTTTGCTGCTGATATATTGCACCAATTGACCGTAAAAAGCCATCTCCTATCTGCATTTTTTGCAATGTCTTCAGCAGGAATTGCCAATTAACTCGATCAAAGGCTTTCTCCGCATCCACAAATATGAATGCGGCCGGGATTTGATTGTTCTTTCCCAGGTATTCTAAAGCGTTAATAATTAATCTAACGTTGTCCTTCATCTGTCTGCCCTGTATAAAACCAGTTTGATCGGTATGTATCAGTTGCTGAATTACCCCCATTAGCCTATTTGCTAATATTTTAGTAAAAATTTTATAATCTACATTGAGTAATGAAATAGGTCTGTAATTTTTTGGTTGGGTAAGGTCTTGGTCTTCTTTGGGTATCAACGATATGAACGCAGTCTTCCACGAAGGAGGCACTTTCCCTCCTGATTGAATTTTATTGAATAGTTCTCTGAGGGGTTCTACCATTTCTAACTGTAGATTTTTATAATAAACAGCTGTTAAACCATCTGTGCCTGGTGCTTTCCCTAACTTTAATTGTTTAATTGCCTGCAAAATTTCCCCAGAGGTTATAGGTTGATTCAGCTTATGCCTATGTTCTTCTCTAACTAGGGGGATTTTCTCTTTATCTAGGAATTTGTCTATATCTCCGTCCTTAATTTTATCCCCTTTATACAACTCTGTAAAAAATTCCCGAAATACCTTTTGAATCTCTTCCTGTTGAAACACTTCCTTCCCTCTGTAACACAATTTGGATACATTTCGAGCTTTCCTTTTTTTTCTAATCTGATAAGCCAACCACCTACCGGGTTTATTTGCATTGCAGAAAGTATTATGTTTAGCATATAATAAACTAGTAGCTACCTGGTCAGAGATCAGCATATCAAACTGAGATTTTAATATAGCAATTGTTTCCCTAATCTTTGTATCTCCTGGATTCAATGTTAATTCTGACTCTTTCCCTTTAATTTCCTCTTCCAATTCTTTTCATTTTTGCCCTTGTTTGTGTCTATGTATTTTGTTTATATTCATTAATACTCCTCTCATATACGCTTTGCTTGCATCCCATACATATTCCAAAGATGTACCCTTATTCATATTGAGAACAAAATATTCCGATAGCAATTTTTTACAATCATTAACATACTTTTCATATCTAAATAAGTTTTCATTCAACCTCCAGGACCTTCTTGGCTGGGCTACCCTTCCCAATTCCATCCAGACTGGATTATGGTCTGAAAGAACTCTCGCCATAATCTTTGTCTTCTTCACCCTACAAAGTAGATCATTTGTAATTAGTATAAAATCAATCCTTGAAAGAGATTGATGTCTATTGGAAAAAAAGGTAAAGTCATATTCTTCTGCATGCCTCTCGCACCAAGCGTCTCGCAATTCAAAGTCGTCCAGCATGTCAAAAAAGGCTTTGGGTAACTTAGCTCGAAATTTGGTGTTCGGGCGAGCTGTCTTCTTATCTCTTTTGGTGTCGATCACGCCATTCCAGTCACCCAATAATATACAAGACTCAAAGTCCCACTGTACTAATTTAGCGTGAAGATTTCTATAAAATCCATCTTGTTGTTGATTAGGAGCATAAATTCCCAAAAGTAACGTCTTTTTCCCTTCTAAGATTAAATCTAATGCAATATATCTTCCAAAGGGATCTGCTTCAATTAGCTCAGCTTTAATATCTTTTCTTAAATATACTACTATGCCATTTTTCTTTTCCATGGCTGAGGTCGCAAAATGTTGGCCCAGTTTGGGGTTAAACAAATATTTTTGATCGGTTGATTTGATATGAGTTTCTTGCAAGCAAATTATGTCATTCTTAAACTGTTTGAGATAATGAAATATTTTCTTTCTTTTCTGTGGAGAGTTCAGTCCGTTAACATTCCATGTCAAAATCTTAGTTGTCATTTTTGGTTGCCTGAAGCTTTTTTAGAGCCTCCCGCAAGGCCTGTCCCACCTTTGGTTTAGCTCCTCCTACAGCTTCTGAGCTTGTTGCAGTAGCTCCTTGATCAGTGGCCAACGATTGTTGAGATTGTTGCATAGTAGCTTGTTTATCCGTTTGTCTGGTGGTCTTACGGTTGGATCTTTTTTCCTTGACTCCTTGCCCTTCCGGAAGAGGGAGATGATACATTTTATCTGATGGTTGTGTGGTTTGCTGTTTATCTTGTTCGTCTCGTGGTTTTTCACCATATCCCGAAGGTTCAGGGTATCCCATCTTCAGAATCTTATGATAGAAATCACGAGCTTTCCATACAGAGCTGAGACGATATCTTTGTTTGTCCATTGTAACTATAATACCGAATGGGGCATCCCATCTGTACTGTATCTGACGCTTTCTGAGCTCTTCCACCAGAAAAGCATAATCTCTTCTGGCTCTTAGCATCTGAGGTGGTATTTCTTTCAAAACAATCAGATCCTGTCCACCAATTTGAAGCTTAGTATTGTAAGACTCTTGTAGTATCATATTTCTAGATTCTCTTGTAACAAAGTATATTACCACGTCTCGGGGAAGTTGCCTTTGTTTTGCCGCCCATGAGTTAACACGAAAAATCCTGTCAATCTGCCAATCAAAATTGGATCCCGGTTTTCCCACCAGACGGTCAAAAGCTTCAGAAAACATTTGCTTTAAGTTCTCCTGCTTTTCTTCACGCAGCCCCCTCACTCTTAATGCAAGCTCCATCTGCTTATACTGTATCATAATAATTTGTTTTTCAGCATTGTCAATTTTTTGTTCCACCACTTCAGTTTTGGATATCAGGTTAGTTTTAGCTTCATTCAGAGTTTCTAAATTGTCTTCCATTCCAGAAATATATTCTGTTATCACATTTACAATTCCCATCATATTATCATTCGTTTTAGTGACCCTGGTATCGAATTTGTCATATAGAACTTCCATCTCATTCCTTATTTCATCTTTGAATTCTTTGAGCATTTCTAGATTCTGTTCTCTGAATTCTTTAAACATTTCTAAGTTCTGTTCTCTGGATTCTTTGAACATTTCCAGAAAAAATTCTTTTGTTAGTACATCTCCACTTGGGGGCATAGATGGTGGGGGCTGCAGCTTTGTACCAGGTATGGGAGACGTTTTTGGAGGTAATTTGACAGAGGTTGATTTAGATGCCATTATATTTTAGTTTTAATTATTTATTCTAAATTACCAATCCACTGTGCTATGTGGAGAAAAAGAAATTCCTCCCCCCCCTTTTTTTTCCTTCTTTTTTTTTTCAAGGGGTTTTACGGAGGATTTCAAAAGAGAAAGTCTGTTTGGAATGTTTGGAATGTCCCTGTTTCAACAACAAAGAGTCTTGAAAGCTTTAAGGGAGTAGCTCTAATTAAATTAAAAGAGATTGTTTCTTTAATTCTGTAGCAGGAAGCCGGAGATAACAAATGCAGAAGCTGTAAACGCCATTTTGAAGACAATTAAACAAAAGAGGTTTTTATAACATTGAAGCTGGTATTTCAGATAGAGAAAGGTTTTCAAAGTTCACAAGTTTGGTCTTTGCTCGTATTGATTTTTAATAGTCTCTTTTCTAAAGATTGTCCTGAGGGGGAGGGGGTCCTGTCTAGTGCTGTGAATAACAGCTGCGAAGTTCAGGTCGGAGTTGAATGACTCAGCTTTGGGTTGATCCTCCCCCTCCGTCCACAGCTCACAAAAAAAAAAAAAAAACTGTGAACTTCAAAGAAGATTCTTACCAGCTGAGATTCCTCACTGCTTTTTTCTTGTCTGAAAAAAGAGTTATCTTCTTGATATTGAGTAGATAACGCACCTGAATTCTGGGGGCAGCTCTGTTAAGCTGCCGACGGCGACAGGCCACTCCCCGGAAGCTCAAAATATCAGCATATCTTAAGGACCACTCAGATGAGAAATATAAACTGGAGTGGAGAAGATGGATTGACTATATTCAAAATAAATACGGGACTAAAAAATTCCAGATAGTTTATGACTGAAAAAGTGAGGAACGATATAATCTGTTTAGAGTTAGCCTAACAAAAGAGGAGTTAAAGCTCAAATGAAAGATGATACTAACTTTCTTTATTTTAGAATATATTTGTTAAAGATTTATACCCTGTATTTGTTCTGGGAAGTTGGGGGGGAGGTGGGGTGTGGGTTCGGATGGGGAGGGTGGGGGAGAGGAGGTAAATATTTGTAAAAGCTTTTTTAAAATTTTCAATAAAAAAATACTTGTAAATTATTCTATGTCAACTACAAGCAATGTTCATTATAATAATGAATCATAAAAATGACACTAGAGATTATTAGTGATTGAATAATATTTTTGCATTGAAAGAAATAAGGCAATGAAATAATTTTGTGTCAGTTTGTATATGAGTGTTGATTATAAGAAATACACACCACAAACAACATTATAATATTTAATAGTCAAAGAAAGTCTACTGAACAAATGTGGATTTAGATTACACTAATTCAATCTAAATGAGATTGCCTTTAAGGACTACCTGGAAACAATTGATCCAGAATATAGTGGCCAATATACTTACTGGCTCAGTGGCTAAAATGCTGAGTTTGTCAATCAGAAAGTTGGCAGTTCAACAGTTCAAATCCCTATTGCCATGTAACGGAATGAGCACCTGTTACTTGTCCCAGCTTCTGCCAACCTACCAGTTTGAAAGCACGTAAAAATGCAAGTAGAAAAATAGGGACCACCTTGGTGGAAGGTAACAGTGCTCCGTGCGCCTTTGGCGTTTAGTCATGCTGGCCACATGACCACAGAGGTGTCTTCGAACAGCACTGGGTCTTCAGCTTAAAAACGGAGATGAGCACCACCCCTAAAGCTGGAAATGACTGACATACATCTGTGGGGGAACCTTTACCCTTTTATACTTACTGGCCAGTTTTGGTACTGCTGTGCTACGCCGCCACTGTGAGAACTGCATCAGTTACTAAGGTGTATCTTAGGTGTTGATTTCTACATTATAGAGGTACAGCCTGTGTATAATGAAGTCTCTGCTTCATTGTCCAGCCCAAAGGACAAGATAGCACCTAGTATTGGTGGTCCCTGTTGTAGCCTCGTAAGTCCTCGGACTTATGAATGACAGCTCGGCAGCAGCCAGGCGCGTCTCAGCCATTCAGACTATTGGCTTGTCCGTCTGACAGCACAGTATAAAAGGCTGTCAGACGGAGGAGAGGTGCCGGTCTACTCACAGTTGCTGTTCTGTACGTTCTTGCCTGTAATAAACTGTTGAAGGTTACCTCAGACGCCTCTTCGTCTTTCCTGCCGCCGATCTAACACTGGCGACAAGCAGTGGGATCCCTGGCTCTGAGCACGACCTAGAGGGCAAGCAACGATCGTGTTAGGCACGTAGACCGGACAAAAACCCGCACCTCAAATGCCTCAGCCACCTCGCCAAATCGCCTCAGCCGCGAACTGCTATGGCCGGCATGCCAGCCTTCGCTCCCTTCGGAGCTGCCGGAGAGTCCTGGGCAGCGTTTTTAGAAAGATTCGAGTGCTTTCTCATTGCCAACAACCGGCAGGCCTACTCTCAGGCCAGAAAGTGCGGATTTTCCACCGGACGCTATCCTAAGGGACTATCAGGGGTCAAACATTACCACCCTGGGGTGCTATGGACTGCGGGTTGCCTATGGGAGTCAGTGTGCAGTTCTCCCAGCCCTCATCATTCTAAAACCGCTTCCCTCAATTCTGGGTCTTGATTGGTTCTCTCCTTTAGGGTTATCCCTAACAGGAGTGCACTGTGTGGTGGACACGCCCCCTGATGTAGCAGCAGTCCTTAAGGACTATGCTGACATCTTCAATGGGCAGCTTGGGCCATACAAGGGCACCCCTATCTCCCTTAACTTGGACCCCCAGGTTGCTCCTATCAGGCTGAAGGCCCGCAGGGTGCCTTTTGCCTTGAGGCCAAAGGTTGACGCCGAGCTTGATAAGCTCTTGGCGCAGGGAGTGCTGGAGCCGTTGACCATTCACGATGTGAGACTCCCATAGTTATTCCCGTGAAGGCCGATGGGTCCATCAGGATCTGCGCCGACTACAAGTCGACGATCAACCTTGGCCTCCAGGCAAACCCCTATCCAGTCCCTGTCGTGCAGCATCTGATCCACTCATTGGGGCAGGGCTGCATTTTCTCCAAACTGGATATGGCACAGGCCTACCAGCAGCTCCCTGTGGATGATGATGCGGTGGCTGCCCAGACCATCGTCACCCACCATGGGGCTTTCCGCTGTCGCTGCCTCCAATTCGGCGTATCCGTTGCCCCGGGGATCTTCCAGAGCCTCATGGAGCGCTTGCTCTATGGGCTCCCTGGTGTTGTTCCCTACTTTGATGACGTCCTGATCGCTGCAAGCAGCCGCTCAGACCTCATCAAAGTCCTAAGGAAGGTCCTTGACTGTTTTAGGGGCGCGGTATTGAAATTGAAGCACAGCAAATGTTCCTTTGTTGTGCCCCAAGTGGAATTCCTGGGCTTCTTGATTGACGCCCAGGGAATCCACCCCACCCCTTCAAAAATTGCCGCCATAAGGAACGCACCCCCCCCAACCTCAAAGACGCAGCTTCAAGCGTTCCTCGGCCTTTAAAATTTTTACACGCCATTCATTCCGCACAAGGCGTCACTAGCCGAGCCGCTGCATCGGTTGCTCGACTGATCCGCGGCCTGATGCTGGGGCAGCCGCGAAGTGCATGTGTTCGCGGCTGTCAAATCCCTGATGACGTCAGAGGCAGTCTTAGTACAATACAGTGACAACCCCATAGCTTTTTACTCCCAGACACTTTCCTCCGCCGAGAGAAACTACAGCCAGATTGACAAGGAGGCTCTGGCTGCGGTGTCCGGGGTTAAAAAGTTCCACGACTATCTCTATGGTCGGCACTTTACACTCTACACCGACCACAAGCCTCTCCTTGGGCTTCTTGCCAGGGATAGACTGACCCCCCCATCCTATCCCCTAGGATGACCCATTGGACAGAGTTCCTGGCTGCGTACTCCTACGCCCTATGCTACCGTCCGGGCAAGCACTTAGGGCATGCGGATGCCCTTAGTCGCTACCCCCTTCCTTGCGAGGACCCCCAGTCGGTCCTGTGCCTATCAGTCCTCTCCATTGCCGAGCTGGACTTGCCCCTAACCTCCACTGATGTGGCCTCCCACTCTCGAGCTGACCCTGTCTTGTCTCAAGTCATGGCATGGGTCCTGAGAAGGTGGCCTACAGATGCTATACATCCAGACTGCCGGGCCTTCAAGTCCCGCCAGCTGGAACTCTCCCTCCACTCAGGCTGCCTCCTCTGGGGCGACCGCGTGGTCATCCCATCGGTCCTTTGCCACCAAGTCCTACAGAGGCTCCATGCCGATCACCCCAGGGTCACGCGCATGAAGGCGCTCGCCCGCAGTTACGTCTGGTGGCCAGGCTTAGACTCCGAGATCGAGGCCTGGGTCGCCCGCTGCATTACCTGCCAGGAATCCCGCCCATCTCCCCCCTCCTCCCCCTCCCGGGAGTGGGAGATGCCACGCGGGCCCTGGTCCCGCATCCACATAGACTTTGCAGGCCCCTTCCACGGCCAGGTATTCTTGGTGGCTGTAGATGCATACTCTCGCTGGGTGGAGCTGATCTTAATGCACTCCACCACAGCCGAGAGCACTGTGTGGGCCCTGCGATGGTTGTTTGCTACCCATGGGTTGCCGGACACAGTTGTGTCCGACAACGGCCCGCAATTCACATCTACTGCCTTCCAAACATTCCTGGCCGCCCAAGGGATCCGCCATGTGCCTGTCGCCCCTTACCATCCGGCCAGCAATGGCCGGGCGGAAAGGGCGGTCCGATCGGCCAAGGAGGCTTTGGGCCACATGAACCGAGACTGGCAGGCAAGGGTGGATGCGTACTTAATGGCACAGCACTCCACTCCTTGCCCCCTGACTCGGCAAAGCCCCGCGGAGCTGCTGATGGGCCGGCGCCTGCGGACCACCCTGGATAGACTTCATCCCCTCTATTCAGGAATTCAGCCTGGCAACCTGGGGTCTCCTTCCCGTTCCTTCCTTCCTGGGGACAATGTGTGGGCTCGCAATTATTCTGGGGATCCTCGATGGGTGCTTGCCACCATCATCGAAGTATCAGGACCCGTCTCCTACAGGGCCAGAATACCCGATGGCACCGTATGGCGGCAGCACCTGGATCAATTGAGGAGCCGCCACAGCAACGAAGATCCAGCTCAAACCGTCCCACAGAGGCCGACCACCGACGCCTCGCAACCAGCCCCAGTTCCGCAACAAGGAACACAAATACACAATCCTCCGGCCTTCACATACTCAGGCCAGCCTGCCACGGCCTCCGGGTCGCATCAATCCTTCGTTGGCCTTTCCTCCCCCTCTCCATCTGAGCCCGCAATCGACAATCCCAACTTGTTAGGCCTCCTTAGGCCCGGTCCTCCCCAGCCCCAGGCCACATACCGGCCTATTCAAAATCCACTGCCATCCTCGGCCGCGCCCCCTTCGCCCAGCCTACCTCCTTCTTGGATTCCTCCTGCGCACTCGGGATGCTCTTCTGACGTCACCTGGAGCTCCACTCCCCGAAGGGAGGAGCTCTTACAGGGACATCCTCTCCAGTCGCCGCCTGCAGTCCAACTGAGGCGTTCAGGGCGTGTCCGCCGTCCCCCTGCATACTTACTCGATTACGCCTGCGCCATTTCTGATGCATGTGCATCGCTGGGGGGGGGGAAGGAGTGTTGTAGCCTCGTAAGTCCTCGGACTTACGAATGACAGCTCGGCAGCAGCCAGGCACGTCTTAGCCAATCAGACGCGCCTGCCGGTTGCCGGGCTGTCATACGCAAGCCTATTGGCTCGTCCGTCTGACAGCTCAGTATAAAAGGCTGTCAGACGGAGGAGAGGTGCCGGTCTACTCACAGTTGCTGTTCTGTACGTTCTTGCCTGTAATAAATTGTTGAAGGTTACCTCAGACGCCTCTTCGTCTTTCCTGCCGCCGATCTAACAGTCCCACTATATGATTTTTGGTGGTAGCTCTGTAGTACAGCTTGCCTATTGAGATAAGGTTTCCCCCCCGCCCCCCATATTCTTATGGCCTTCAAAATAGTGATAATAAGATGGCTTTTTTGAAAGCCCTTGAGGATTGATTGTATAGTCACAAATATATCTATGTAAATGTGTGTGTGAGAGTGTGTGCGTGTGCGTGTTTCTTTGTAATTATGGAGAACATTTTTGTTACTGAGATTTTTAAATATACTGTTTATTTTTATAGTTATCATAATATCTGTAAATTGTTGAGGCGCCATGAGGATTGAGTTGGTAGATAAATTGCATGCCTGCATGCAAACATAAATAACTTTGTAACCACAAGGCTCAGTCCTATAGATGTTTGCTCAGAAAGAAGCATACTGGATTAAGTAAAAAGATAATCTATCTAGCCATGCAATAATGTCTTATGCTTGCGG
The DNA here is from genome assembly GCF_051295495.1 of Thamnophis sirtalis. Classification (NCBI taxonomy): domain Eukaryota; kingdom Metazoa; phylum Chordata; class Lepidosauria; order Squamata; family Natricidae; genus Thamnophis; species Thamnophis sirtalis. The sequence goes on along the minus strand of NW_028261382.1, from coordinate 146,709,414 downwards.
AGGAAAATCTATTGTATTGCAGATAATATGCTCTGCTTAGAAAAAAAAATTAAATAGAAATATGTTTATTTAAAAATTATCTTTAAAACGCCTTCTGGATGTTAGGAAAGCAAACTGGAAATATAAACTTTTCTCAACATTTCTGTACTTCCTGCACTTCTCATGGCATAGGACCACTTGCAGAAAATAAACATCAATGCAGTTAAATACTACACAAGCAATTCAGGTTCAACTTCTATGTCAAAAGCCCATTAGAAAAGGATGGTTTTGGTAGTTTTATGAAATGCAAGCAAGGGAAGAGCACCCTTCTCTCAGGATGTTCCTGGGAGAGAACATCTTGCAAGTACCTGAACAAAGAATTGAGCCATTGCTGGTTATGAAGCTTCCTTTTCAGCGAAGATCCAACCAGCCTGGTCTGTGAAGGCCTTGGTCCCCTGTCATACTCTCAGCCAATATAGGAGCAGATTGATCTGTAAGCAACTTAGAGAGGGCTGTAAAGCACTGTGAAGTGGTATATAAGTCTAAGTGCTATTGCTATTTCTTGGTTTTTCTCTCCCCACCCCCAATCATATCCTTTCTCTTCTTTTGTTTCCAAGTAACCTACCTTTTAAACCCCTTGGATACATGCAATAATGCCTAGAACATTGTTAGAACCAGAATATATATAATGCATTGAACATAATTGTGAATATTATAAATAAAACAAAAAAAGAAGCAGAATCCACATTCATGTCCAACCTTAGTCAGCTCTCTTTATGCCATATTTCCCTCAGTAATAAAATATTAGTAGTCTCTCATGGATTGTTGTTTCCTCCTGTTAGAAATATCATAAAATTCCCTTGGGTAAGGAAAGAATCAAATATTTTTCAGAGACCTTTGTATGGTCTATGGATATTGTGAACGTCTTGAAAAACTGCTGGTTTTAATTACATATGCCCCTGGTTTTAATTACAGATACAAATAAAAGGGCTTAAGATAATTAAATTGAAGCTAATTTTAGGATGCAATCCACTGCAGTAAAAAGGGATGGCAAACTTCCTTTGATTTGAAAAGAACAAGACTACAGATATTAAAGAATAGAATAATAGCCTAAACAGAAAGTTTGGTTGATTGGTTGACAGTCTGAAACTCATTTAATCTATCAGGAGTTCCTGATTTAAAATAGACGTATGATCTCCATTGGTTTATGTTTTGCTATAAACATAAAATCAATGAGCATCTGCCTTATACCTTAAATTCATTTTCTTTCAACATGATAACTATTGTAGAGTAGTGTTCCCCAACGTTTTTTATTCTGTGGACCAACAGCAGCAGTGGCAGCTTCGGGGGTTTCAGTGGCAGAGTGGAAGGGTTTCACGCAAGAAATCTAACCCCCCTACCTGTGCAAATGAAGCAGGCTTTCCCACTGTTTCAGCGGCCTGGTTCCCAATGGGCCACTGTCCGGGAGTTGGCAACTCCTGTTGTAGAGAATGCTCTATCTAAAATTACTGATAAAAATAAAATTCTAAGGAAGAAGGATAATAATAAAACCTTGGATAGTACATAGTTTAATTCCATAAACTCTTAATTTTGTAGGTGCTTTAGAGTTACAGATAAGGGAGGCAAGGGAACTGAAACTAATTTAATGAGTTGTGAGGAATCAACCAAGAATTCATCTGATTGTTGGGGGAAGTGCTACTATCCTGGGGAAGAAAAGAAGGAAAAGGGTTACTTTGCCTTCCTCCTCCTACATGATCAAGCTGTTACTGTAAGATATGGAAGATTTGCTGCGTTATAACTACTCTCTTTTTGCAACATATTGACTTCTTAAATTTCTTAGATTTACAGTTTCATGTTTTGCCACAATTAGAGATGGTCACTTATACACGATGTGCTCCAGAATTAACTGGATGCCATTTGCTTAATTTCCAAAGAGGATAACTAACAGATTTATTCTAAAAACTTCTTGTGAAGAAAGAGGTGCCTTAATTCCTATCTCATCTGCACTTCATGAGTTGAACCCAGATCTTTCCTGGGGAAAGAGTCAATTTCTAGTTTGAAAACAGCCTGAGCCATCTGTGTTCTACATAGGATTATTCTTTTAAGCTTTCAGAAAAAAAGTGAAATCTCCTCTCCTATATTTTATGTCATACAAATATTAAATGACTGGCAACCAGTAATTCCTGTGTCAAAATTTTGATGAATGGTTTTGTAGTCTATATACAGTTCAGTGATATGCCAGCCATGGATATGCAAACTCCCTTCCAGCAGAGCAATTAATTGCAGTCACTAGTGATGAAATAGTAGCTCTTTTGGTCTTATTTTTAAGATAGAGTGTAGCAGCACAATTTTCTTCCTTTAGAGTAGATTGAACAACATTTTGGGAATAAGCAAATCATTCAATATAACCTGGACTTTAAAATTCACATCCTTGTTTCCGTGGCCTGTCTGGGAAACTTTAAAGAGCTTACATAAGGATTATAAGATTTACAGTATATTATTGACATAAAATAATAACAACCAGAGTCTCTGAGGGTCATGCAGCATACAAGTTTAATACTTTGTTGTTGTTGACAGCAGAGATAGATGAAAACTATTAGCTACTATATACATTAGACAATTAAAATATATTTACCCAGGCTAGACTAGAATTTCATATTTCCATATGGTGGACCTATGTTTTCACTTCTGGAATATGCCAGGCTCAAAATAGAATTAGAGCAAGCAATTAGACTTCAGCTTTCATGTGGACAAATATATACTATGTTGCATAAATTGCTGCTTAATGAGATATCATAAGCATTCTTCTATTCCAGTGAGGCTTTGATGTGAGCCAAATATAAAAATATTATATGAAACAAGGACAAACTGCCTATGGAAATAAGTTTATAAATTCTATCTTCCTCTTTTCAGCCATCTGGTTCAGAGGCTATAATGGAAAACATCTTTTATCTAAGAAAGCTTTCATTATAATTGAGATTGTCACTCCTCCTGAATTAGACAGAAAATTTCCCTTGTATAAGCCATCTTTTAAAGTTTGGGAAGATCTGTACTGAAATCTTTGTAACAGTGATCCATTGAGTGGGTTGATGAAATCCCACACTATGATTACCAGAAGCCAGCACAAATTTGTTAAAAACTGCTTGTGCCAGACAATTCTTATTTGTTTTCTTTGACAATTTTACCTAATTGGTATAACAAGGGTGCTATGGATATATTGTACTTAGACCAGGGGTGGGTTCCTCCCGGTTCATACCAGTTCGCACGAACCAGATCGTCAGTGAACCCGGAAGTAATTAACTTCTGGGAACGCCGGTACCAGTCCTGGCCCCTGTCGCTGCAAAGCGCCCTTTTGCCGACGCGTCGCAGCTCGCTCGCTCGCTCCCCCACCCATCCGCACTAAGCCCAGCCTGCCGCTCACTGATTGGCTGGAGTCCAGCCAATCAGTGAGCAGGCTGGCCTCGTTTAAAAGTGTGGCGCCAATGGCTAACATTCCTCTTTTGAAAAGAATCTTTCTCTCAAAGAATCTTTTCAAAAGGGTTTGTTGCCGAGATGCCTCGTTTCGCACTTCACCTTGTTCAGTTCACCTTCCCTTTGCCTTCCAGGAGCTTGCTGCTTCCCCCACAGTATGCCGCATGGCTGCCTTTGGGTGGGGGGCCTTGTGGCAGCCTAGCTTTCGCTAGGGAAGCCCCCCGCCCTCCCCCTGCCTGCTGCTTGTAAGTGACCCGTTTTTTTTTAATTATTATTTTAATGTATTTTAAAATAATATTTTATTTAATGCATAGAATTTTTTAAAATAGTTTTACATAAAAGTAGAATATTTTAAAATGGTTTACTTTAATTTATTTTGGATGGAATCTTTTTTTAAATTTCTTAGACTATTTACAAAAAGATTCTATCCAAAATAAATTAAAATAAACCATTTTAAAATATTCTATACTCAATACTTTGAAATGTATTGTGCATAGAATTTTTTATAATCATTTTATTGTAATTTATTGTGTATGGAATAGTTTGAAAAGGTTACAGTATAAATTATTGCTTGTGCTTTGAAATAATGATTACATAAGGTGACCAGATTTTCAGATTGGTAAAGAGGGACACCACTGACCGGGGGGGGGGGCTTGTGTCAAAAGGTCACACAAGGCAATTACATGACCCTAGGACACTGAAACCATCATAAATATGAATCTGTTGCCAAACATCAAAATTTTGATCACGTGACCATGAGGATGCTGCAACGGTCGCTAAGTGTGAAAAATGGTTGCTAAGTGTGAAAAATGGTCATCAGTCACTTTTTTCAATGTCATTGTAACTTTGGTCACTAAACCCATTATACCACCCTTCTTGCCACAGTTCTTAAGTAAATAACTGCGGCTGATAACGTAACATAAGTGAATCTGGTTTCCACATTTGACTTTGTCAAAAGGTCACACAAGGTGAGTACATGACCCCAGGACACTGAAACCATCATAAATATGAATCTGTTGCCAAACATCAAAATTTTGATTACGTGACCATGAGGATGCTGCAATGGTCGCTAAGTGTGAAAAATGGTCGCTAAGTGTGAAAAAGGTTGTCACTTTTTTCAATGCCATTGTATGTATCCTAGAAAATCAGATTTAGTGTGTTTCACCCTCGTTGTTTAGGTAATTCTGAGGTGGTTGATGGTTCTGTGAGCGCCTGTCCTTTATAATTTCCCACAATGCCTTGATGTTTTTTATTCCAGTGGCTTTGTCTTTCCTGTCCTTAGGTTTAGGGAAAAAAAACTGGTTTCATTTGCAGTCTTTTTTTGGGGGGGGGAATTCTTATTTTTTGGTGTTTTCCATCATAGTTTGTGTGTGTGTGTGTGTGTGTGTGTAATGTCCCACAGTTATCTACGCATTAATAATTATCTAGTAATATTTCCTTATACATTTTAGGGACCTTTCCTTATATAATTGGTGTTTTCTTTCATACTTTTGGCTTTCTAATTCCTGTTTCCGTTAGTTGGCAATAGCTAAAACCAATCCCACGTGAAAAAGTATTCAAAGCCTTCTTGATTTTAATTGTCAATTTATTTATTCCTGCACATTGTAATATTTATTCATTTACATATCTCTGTTATTCCACTGTTGTGCAAACACAATTCCAGCAGCTGCTAACATGTGTAAAATTAAATATATATTATACTCCCTTTCAAATAGCCAACAAAATATTTCTGGTTTTAATTCCATATCTTCCTTTACGATTGCTTCTAACCACTAACTTCTGAATAGCTTCTTGGACCGACCTAAGTACTAATTCCTAATTTCATATGAATTCATATATTCCTGTCTTTTGGAACTGAGAACTAAATTTCAGAAAAAGGAAATCTGTATTGCTCTGGGAATATGACATTCATTCTTCAACTATCTTCTTGGATGAAAGACTATATCTTTCCTGTTTGTTTATATCTTTCCTGTTTCTCATCCTTCCTGAAAAGACGGTACATTGTTGGTTGAAAGCAGAGGTCCCTTCTTGTTACCTACAGAGTCCTCAGCTTACAACCACAATTGAGTCCAATATTGTTTTATTTCTTTGGCAGCAGTTAGATCTACTTAGCACAATGAAGAAGAGGCAACAGAGTATGACCGCTTTCTTCTCCAAAAAAACAAGAATTGAGGAATCAGCTGATCCAAAGCAGTCACCAGCTGCACCAGCACCGCCAGCCGTACCAGCACCACCAGCACCACAAGCCGCACCAGTACTGCCAGCCACACCAGCACCACCAGCACCGCCAGCACCACCAGCTGCACCAGCTGCACCAGCTGCACCAGCTGCGCCAGCACCACCACTACCACCAGTTGAGGTAAGAGAAAGCAGCCAGTCCATCGACTCCACTGCAGTTCCACAACTTCCTGACTGCTGGAATTTGCAGCAATACAAACACTTCAAGGACAAGTTTGATGGACTGGAAGTATCCAACAAGAAGGTGGGTTGTGCGTACTGTGCAAAACCCATGTTTGCGTTGGAGAAAGTTATTCATGTTTCCAAAGAGTGGAAACATTTCCAGGTGTCACCAGCAGGGGAAAGCAAGGATGTACAGCAGGCATCGCTGAGAAAAAAATTAAGGGAACATTTTCAGTCAAAGTCTGTGATACTGAAGACTGGCAAGAACAGGCATCTTCCATCTGTAAGTAGCTCTTTTATTGTTTTTGTACTTATTTTAATCTTATTGTAGTTCATCCATTGGGGGAAAGAATTCGGTGACATCGTCTTGGCCACTCCCATCCGGGCACATGGGCAGCAAGCCACTCCCATCCGATCACATGGGTGGCAAGCCACTCCCATCCGGTCACATGGGTGGCAAGCCACTCCCATCCAGTCACATGGGTGGCAAGCCACTCCCACAGAGGAGGCCACGCCCACATAGTAGGTTCGAACAATTTTTGAAACCCACCCCTGACTTAGACCATAGTAAGATATTTGAAAAAGTTGACCTTAGTATCCTTTTTTGGTAATCTGGAATAATGTGGCATAGGTGGTTCCAGAATCAGATCACATCAAATCTTTATTATAGCGTTTGGGTCAAAAGCACAGCTACAAATAAATAGCCCTACAATTATTAATGATACTTTAAAAAAATGCAGCAAAATTACCTAACACACATAACTGTTGTACAAATACCAGTAGCAATCACCCAAAGTTAAATTTCAACTCTAGGTAGGATGGAGGCAGAAGTGGTATTCAGCAGGTTCTGACCATTTCTGGAGAACCGGTAGCAGAAATTTTGAGTAGTTCGGAGAACCCGTAAATGCCATCTCTGACTGGCCCTGCCCCTTCTATTCTCTGCCTCCTGAGTCCCAGCTGATTGGGAGGAAACAGGGATTTTGCAGTGACCTTCCCCTGGAGTGGGGAGGAAATGGGGATTTTACAGTATCCTTCCCCTGGAGTGGAGTTGGAATGGAGATTTTACAGTATCCTGCCATGCCACAAAGCCACACCCACAAAGCCTTGTCACCCACAAAACCACACCCACAGAAGCGGTAGTAAAAAATTGAATTCCACCAATAGATAGAGGGAACAAATGATAACACAAAATTGGGCAACATAGTATATTAGGATCCTGATCATGTAGAAATAGTGACAAATAGACATTGTGGCCTCTTCAAGGATAGTTCTTTAAATGGAATAAATTTACAGTATATCTTCCTTGATTCCTTTTAGAAAGAGAGTAACAAATGAGTAAATGGCTTAAGGATTCCACAGACCCTTTCCACATGAACTTAAGCCTGCTGAAAAGGGATACTATTAGGTAGCTTCCACAGAACTGCATAGAGTAGTGCAATCAACATAACCAACATGAAAGCCTTGCAAAATTTCAGAATTAGAATTGAATAAAGATGTGACAGTGTCATCTGCCCATTTGTGACTTAAACTGACTTGAAAATAATATTCCAGATATGTTGTTTAAGATGACTCTTGGCACTTTTCAAGATTTAATGGAAACAGACTTTGCAAACAAAGTCCTAAGGACTGAACTTTGCTATTAGCTTTTCTTAGCTAGATTGATTTTAAATCTCTCTGAGCATCTGAGAACCTGCAGAATCAGACCCACAAGGGAAAATATCAATTTCAACCAGAAATTAAGGAGATAGAATTAGGCTCTGGCACCGACAGAAACAAAATCTGTCTCTAATCATAAAACATCATTCCTGATGAATCTTGAAACTGTGAGTATTACTCTTATAAATTTTAGCTGGATAGCTTCCAGGATATTAAACTTTGAAAAATGCAAATTGAAACACCATAAAGAAGCTGAGCGATAACCTTAGCAAGAAAAGCCTTGATGAATTTGCTGACAATTAGCTGACAAATACATGATCTTTGATGGTTATATGTTCACATGGAGGTATGTATGGGATGGGTATTGGTGGGGGGAGTTATCCTAGATGCGGTATGCTTAACATCTTCATAAATGACTGGATCACTCACCAGAGGTTTTGTTTTCTGAGCTTTCAGACTCCTTCCGGAACTATTCTTCAGGGAACCAAGGATTGGATTCTGCAACATTATCCTGGGACATATACTTAGGGTGACCAGACGTCCCGCATCTGGTGGAACAGGCATGACTTTTCATAATTTTTCCCGCGTCCCGCCCAGTTCTCAAAAAAACCCGCTTTATTTTGGCGCTCGCTGTCTCCCCTGCCCATCATCAGCTGCTGTTAGCTCGCTTGTTCTGTTCCCCCATCTATTCTATCTACACTAAAAATCTAAGCCAGCCCAGCCTGTCACTCACTAATTGGCCTGGACTCCAGCCAATCAGTGAGCTGGCTGGGATGGAAAACGCGGCATGCTTAAAGTTTTCCATCCCAGCCAGCTCACTGATTGGCTGGAGTCTGCTTACCATGCCACATGAGTCGCAGGAGTCTCCATTTCATTTCGCCTTCACGGCCGTTTGCTTTGTTTTGCTGCTTCACTGGTGAGTAAACCGGGAATTAGTAACCTGCGCGGGGTTAGTGAAACAGCTGCCGCCGTCCTCCTCCCCTTCCCTGTGTGCGAGAAAGGCACCCGCTCGCCAAGCACTGCCACGCTGGTTCCTTCGCGCCCCTCCCACCCCTCTGCCTCCTCAGACCTCCACGCAAGAGCGGCGGAGCGAACGATCGGCCACGGCCGTCGTTTTAAACGAGGCTCCGCTCAGTGCTCATCCCGCTCCGAGCTGGGAAAGGGGCGCTTTGGCAGGGCTTCCGCAGCACCTCCAAGGACTGTCACGCGAGGTCGTCGTCGTCGTCTGCTGCTGCTGCTGAGGGCCTTTAGTAACCTGCGCGGGGTTAGTGAAACAGCCACCGCCGCCCTCCTCCCCTTCCCTGTGTGCAAGAAAGGCGCCCTCTCGCCAGCCCGCACCAGCCCGCTCACCCTTGGGCTCCGGGGGCAGCACCTTCCCAGCTCTGCCGCTGCCACGCTGCTTCCTTCGTGCCCTGATGAGTTTTCCCTGTGTCTCCCAGGTCGCGCCCGTCCTGTGTGCGAGAAACTCCGCAAGGCGCAAAGGAAGGCGCTGTGGAGGTGCTGCCCCAGGAGCCCAAGGGTGGGTGGGCAGACTGGTGAGCGGGCGCCTTTCCCTGTGTCTCCCAGGTTGTGCCCGTCCTGTGTGCAAGAAAGGCGCCCGCTCACCAGTCTGTTCTGAAAGTTCTTTCTTTCGCTCGCCCGAGCTCTGATGTGGGGGAAAGAGAGGACTTTCCTTACACCCGCATCAGAGCTGGGGGGGCGAAAAGACTTTACCCCACTGATTAAAGTAATTTCTTCACCCGCAGACCCCAACAACGCTGTCAAGATTAAGATCTCTTGAATTAGATCCCGCTGATGCGGCGGGTGGCGCGGATTGCAGCAGGGACGACCACTGATTGCAGCCCGGCTGCGCTGGTGGGGACGGGCAGGGGGGGATGGGACTCCCCACTGGCCAAGATCGTAGGACTCCAAGTCCCATCCCCTCTGCCCATCCCCGCCAGCGCAGCCCCTGCCACATCAGCTGGAATATAATTCAAGAGATCTTAATCTTGACAGCGTTGTTAGGATCTGCAGGTGAAGAAATTACTTTAATCAATGGGTTAAAGTCCTTTCTCCCCCCTCCCAGCTCTGATGCGGGCGTAAGAAAAGTCCTCTCTTTCCCCCTCATCAGAGCTCGGGCGAGCGAAAGAAAGAACTTTACCCCACTGATTAAAGTAATTTCTTCACCCGCAGACCCCAACAATGCTGTCAAGATTAAGATCTCTTGAATTAGATTCCACTGATGCGGCAGGCGGCACGATTGCAGCAAGGACGGCCGCCGATCGCAGCCCGATTGCGCCAGGGGGTTCCGCTGGTTGGAAGAAAGTCCTTCTTCGCGCCAAGTGCTTTTCCCTCCCAACCACACCCCTCTCGCGTTCTTCGGCCCGCTGGACCAATGGGGGCCTGGGGTAGGCGGAGCCCGGTGAGCCTCCAGGGCAGAGAAATTGGAAGGAGCGAAGTTGTGAATGCTCAGAGGAGTGAGTAAAGCGCCGCACTCGGAGGAAGTAGCGGCACATGATTGGAGCGGGAAGAGGGGCTGAGTTGGGGCATCCTCGGCATCCCTCGGGTGATCTCCGGGCCCCCGGCTTCCCCATCTCCTCTCCTATGGGGAGACGTGCATCATAATGTTGTAAGCCGCCCGGAGTTACCTGTGTGTCAGGTGGGCTGCCCTATGCATTTGCATGTGTGCGCTGGAGAGAGAGTGAAAAAGAGAGGGAGAAATAATTATATTAATTAGATAGATCAGTGTTTCTCCACCTTGGAGACTTGAAAGAATTCTGGGAGTTGAAGTCCACATACTTTCAAGTCTTCAAGGTGGAGAAACACTGAGATAGATGATAATGAGATGAGGGAGGGAGAGGGAGAGAGAGAGAGAGAGAGAGACCATAACTAGATAGACAGATAGGCAGGCAGATAGACGGATGGATAGAGAGAAAGAGAGAGAGATAGGTAGGCAGGCAGATAGATGGATGGAGAAAGAGAGGGGGAAAGAGGGAGAGGGATACCATAACTAGATAGACAGATAGGCAGGCAGATAGACAGACAGACGGATGGATAGATAGAGAGAGAGAGGATGTGTGACCAGACGTCCCTAGCGAGGCCGCGGGCTGGCAGTAACCGCCGTGGCCAGCTCCCTCCCCCCCCCCCCGGTCAAAGGTGTCCCTCTTTACTAATCTGAAAATCTGGTCACCTTACATATACTGTATATTCACCTTCATTCATAAAATTTATCGATAGCACAAAGGTGGAAAGAGAAGTGAATGGGAATTGCTAACTTGAAGAAAAGATTGGAAAGCCATTTGTCTGGCGTGCCAAAGAAGTCCTGGTGGTTGGATTACAAGATCTCCAACTCTATAATTCTATGACAGTTGTATGATTGGAAGATAAACTAATAACAACTTGGAAAAGAAAAAAGGGCATCAATTCTAAATAGTGTTTTTAATTCATTGTGATTCACACTTTTATATTTTTGAGTTTGAGTTTGAGTTTTATTTCATTTGTATGCCGCCCTTTTCCCTAAGGGGACTCAGGGCGGCTCACAGCTCAAAAAGGGAAGGGGGGGATACAAACAGTTTAACAAGAACACAAAACAATACATAGTTAAAAAGCACAACAGTCATACCATTCGAGATAGGGGCAGCGAATCTTTAGCCCCAGGCATGTCGGAACAGCCAGGTTTTAAGGGCTATGCGGAAGACCTGGAGGGTGGTGAGGGTACGAATCTCCATGGGGAGTTTGTTCCAGAAGGTCGGAGCAGCCACAGGGAAGGCTCTCCTCCGGGTAGTCGCCAATCAACACTGGCCGGCGGATGGAATTCGGAGGAGGCCTAGTCTGTGGGATCTAATTGGTCTAGTGGAGGTAATTGGCAGTAGGCGGTCTCTCAAGTACCCAGGTCCAATACCATGAAGGGCTTAATAAGTGACGACTAGCGCCTTGAAGCGTATCCGGAGACCAATAGGCAGCCAGTGCAGCTCGTGGAGGATAGGTGTTACGTGGGTGAACCGAGGTGCACCCACAATCGCTCGCGCGGCTGCATTCTGGACAAGCTGAAGTCGCCGAATACTCTTCAAGGGCTGCCCCATGTAGAGCACGTTGCAGTAGTCCAGTCTGGAGGTCACAAGGGCGCGAGTGACTGTTGTGAGAGCCTCCCGGTTCAGGTAGGGACGCAACTGGTGCACCAGGCGAACCTGGGCAAATGCCCCCCTGGTCACAGCTGACAAGTGGTGTTCAAAAGTCAGCTGTGGGTCCAGGAGGACTCCCAAGTTGCGGACCCTGTCTGAGGGGCGTACTGTTTGAACCCCCAGCCTGAGAGATGGAACACTTGGCCAATTAGTAGGAGGGAAGCACAGCAGCCACTCGGTCTTATCTGGATTGAGTACAAGCTTGTTAACCCCCATCCAGTCCCTAACAGCCTCGAGGCCTTGGCACATCACGTCAATCGCTTCATTGAGTTGGCACGGGGCGGACAGATACAGCTGCGTATCGTCCGCATACTGGTAGTATTTTATCCCATGCCGTCGAATGATCTCACCCAGTGGTTTCATGTAGATATTGAATAGGAGGGGGGACAGGACCGAACCCTGCGGCACCCCACACGTTAGGGGCCTAGGGGTCGATCTCTGCCTTCCGACCAACACCGACTGCGACCTGTCCGAGAGGTAAGAGGAGAACCACCGTAGAACAGTGCCTCCCACCCCCACCTCCCGCAGTTGTCGCAGAAGGATACCATGGTCAATGGTATCGAAAGCCGCAGAGAGGTCAAGGAGTACTAGGATGGAGGTATGACCTCCATCCCTGGCTCTCCAGAGATTATCGATCAATACGACCAAAGCGGTTTCCGTGCTGTGGCCAGGCCTAAATCCCGACTGGAAGGGATCTAGATAATCGATTTCCTCCAAGGACCGCTGGAGCTGAAAGGCTACCACCTTCTCAACAACCTTCCCCACAAAGGGAAGGTTGGAGACTGGACGATAGTTGTTTAGGACGGCTGGATCCAAAGATGGCTTCTTCAGGAGGGGTCTTACCACCGCCGCCTTTAGTGCAGGGGGAAAGACCCCCTCCCGAAGGGAGGTGGCAACGACCGCCTGGATCCAGCCCCGTGTCACCTCCCTGCTGTTAGCAACCAGCCAGGAGAGGCACGGGTCCAGTACACACGTGGAGGCACTTACAGCTCCCATGGCCTTGTCCACGTCCTCAGGGGTAACAGCTTGAAAATCAATCCAGTGATGTCCTACCAGATTATCCCCTGGTGCCTCAACTGGTTGTGCGGAATTGGAGTCCAGGTTCGCCCGAAGCTGAGCAACTTTATCCGCGAGGAATTGGACGTAGTCCTCAGCTCTGCCTTGCAAAGGATCACTCCTATCCCTACTATTTAGGAGGGAACGGGTTATCCTGAACAAGGCGGCTGGGCGCGACTCAGCGGAAGCAATCAGAGAGGCAATGTATGTTCTTTTTGTCGTCCTAATTGCCCGGATGTAAGCTCTGATGCTGGATGTTAGGAGTGCTCGGTCTGACTCGGACTTACTGGATCTCCATCGTTGCTCTAGGCGTCTCTTTCGGCGCTTCATCTCCCGGAGTTCCTCAGTAAACCAAGGGGCCCTCCTGGATCCACTGCCTCAGATCGGCCGTAAAGGCGCAATCCGGTTAAGAGCCTCTGTCACTGCTGAGTTCCAGGCAGCAACCAGAGTCTCCGCCGGACTGCGGACGAGGGTATCAGAAATAACTCCAAGCTCCGTCTGAAAGCCCAAAGGGTCCATAAGTCGCCTGGGTTGGAACCACCTAATCGGTTCCTCCTCCCTACAGTGGGGGTTTGGTCTCCGAAAGTCAAGCCTCAGTAGGTAGTGGTCCGACCATGACAGGGGTAAGATCTCGCTACCCCTCAGACCAAGATCACAATTCCACTGCTCCGAGAGAAATACGAGGTCGAGCATGTGACCCGCCGAGTGAGTTGGGCCCCAAATTACTTGGGTCAAGCCCATGGCTGTCATGGAAGCCATGAACTCCTGCGCTCCATTAGAGTGTTCGCCGAGCGAAGGCAAATTGAAATCCCCCAGAACCATAAGCCTGGGAAACTCAATTGCCAGCTCGGCTACCGACTCGAGGAGCGAGGGGAGGGCTGCCGCAACGCTGTTGGGAGGCAGGTACGTTAACTGCAGGCCCACTTGACCCTTGAGGTCCAACTTCACCAGCAGGGACTCACACCCAACAAGCTCCGGAGCAGGGATCCTACAAGGTACTAGAGACTCTCGGATAACAATGGCCACACCCCCACCCCTTTTCTGGGGTCGCGGCTGATGAAGCACCTGAAAACCCTCTGGGCACATCTCTACGAGGGGGACTCCTCCCTCCGGGCCCAGCCAGGTTTCAGTAATACATGCCAGGTTTGCCCTCTCGTCTAAAATTAAGTCCCGAACGAGGGAAGCCTTATGAACTACAGACCTGGCATTTAGCGACAGCAGCCTGAGACCAGGGTCCTGATTACTCGCGCCATCTGGCCTTGGAGTGGGACTCATAGGGCCAGAAGGGGGGATCTCTGTGACGTAGCGAGCCCTCCTTCCCCGGTAATGGCCCACCCTAAAGTCCCTGCCATATCTGCCCCTCCATGTTAAGACTGTAATGCTCCGGCCCACTCCCGTGTCCATGGTCCCTCTACCCACCCCGATAGCCCCCGCGTTTCCCGACAGGTCCATCGAATCAATCATCCTCCCACACAAACATGGCCACTCATCCATACATTCCCCACATAGGTCAGTTAAAACACAAAAAAATACAACAATAATGAATTTTAAAAAGTGGGTACAGTCATCAATCAGGCATACCATTCACACCACATTCCTAAGTGCGCACTCCTCCGGTAAGGCTGAAAAGGTCCCAAGGGTCTAAGGTGGTTGTGGGGGGCAAAAAGGTCTTCCTATGCACAATGGGCATCCCCGTTTGTCCAAAAAGCCAAGGCACTATTGTAGGTGAAATTAAGTAAATGCCATTCGAGATGGTAATGATATGCCTAGGGCGGTTGCATTTAGTAATAGTCAACGCAGCTGGGGCTGAGGTAGCACGTCCAGAAGCCCTCGGACTGTAATTAGGCAAAATGTGGTGTTTAAAAACACAGCTGTGGAATGACCAGATGACCAGCAAGGGAAGCAGACAAAAGTTCCACAATGTTGATGACAAACTATAGAGGGAACTCTCCCAGTCCACCAGGGGAAGAAGTCTAAATAAGCAAAGTTCAGGAGAGAATGAGGGCAATGATCGTACAAAGGTTGAGCCACAGGGGGGGGGCATCCAAAAGGGCTATGGCGGTGGCAATTGTAGCCAACCGCCCAGTTCGTCCAGTCTCTCCGGGCGCCCAGATTGTTTTTTCCCCCTCTGGAGCAAAGGCAGTCCAAATTAATCCCCAAAGGTTCTGCAAACCGGGCGGGTGTTAACGAACGATGTTGCAGGCAACCGATGATGAAACGAAGCGCCGCCATCGGGTGGGGGGGGGGGAGGTGGCCTGGGGAAACTGAAACGGCGGCAACAAAACCAGCCGTCCAGTCCCGGCCACTCTGCCGTTGGAATCCAACCACCCCTTCCTCAGGTGAGGCGAAGACTGCCTCATGTAACACACCATCCAGCGTCCAGTACAGTCCAAACACAAGCCCCGAAACCAGGGTCTCACCAGCAGCGTTGCGCAGCTAGGAAAGATATCCGCCGCTGCGCAGCTGAGATAGAACGTCCGCCGCTCACCCAGTCTCTTCAAAAACGCCGAGGCCAGGATGGAGTCACAAAACCGTCCGGGGGGCGTCCAGCAGCAGCCCCCCGCGTAGGCAAATACCTCTTCGGCTTGCCCAATCGCTGATCTCCTGCCAGCACTCCTTTTCGCCGATCGCCGGGGTCTCAAACCGCAGGTTAATTCATTCTTTTGCTCTTTGCAAGCCCAGCGTTTAGCTTGGGCAGCCATTTCCCAACCCGGCATGCGCAAAAAAAAAAAAAAAAGAGCCGAGGTGGCGCAGTGGGTAGAGTTCAGTACTGCAGGCTACTTCAGCTGACTGCTAGCTGCAGTTCGGCGGTTCAAATCTCACCGGCTCAAGGTTGACTCAGCCTTCCATCCTTCCAAGGTGGGTAAAATGAGCACCCAGATTGTTGGGGGCAATATGCTGACTCTGTAAACCGCTTAGAGGGCTGAAAGCCCTATGAAGCGGTATATAAGTCTAACTGCTAAATTGCCATACTTTCTGTTATTCTATTCTCCCACCCCCCTGAAATTGATGGAAATTGATGGAATGAAAACGAAAGGAGGTATCTGTTCATACTAATTAATGTAGGAAATGTCCTAAACAATGATGCTTATATTGTTAATATATACCACAAAGTAAGAAGAGAAACCAAATGTATTATTTTGTTGTTTCAATATACAAATGGATAAAAATTGCAAATGCAAAAAAAAAAATCATTTATCTCTACCACTTATTGTCAGTGATATCCAAATATTTGTATAGTGTTCCATCTCATCAGTGAATAAATATTTTATTTTGGGAGGACAAATCAGAAAATGCTAACAAACATTTTTTGAAATAAATTAGTATAAGAGTATAACTCTTTGATGTAAAAATATTTCTCAAACCAAAATAGCAGTTCAAAAGTAGAAAAAATAGGAACCACCTTTGGTGGAAAGGTAACAGCATTCCGTGTCCCTTTGGCATTTAGTCATGCTGGCCACATGACCACGGAGGCATCTTTGGACAGCGCTGGCTCTTCAGCTTTGAAATGGAGATAAACACCTCCCCCTAGAGTCGGGAACGACTAGCACATATGTGCAAGGGGAACCTTTACTTTTTTTATGAAGGTGTTTCTACACAACAATCTGAAATGGATTTAACTCACAGTGATTAATTTGTATAAGGAGGGAGCACTAGGATTTGTAACAGCAAAAAAACATAATTATGCAATCAAATGTCAAATTGCATAAGAGCCAGAGAGATATTAGGAACCTATTCCCACTTACATCTATGTCACAAACAACATCACAAGATGACAAAAGAATGACAGAAAGATGCATATGGTTAACATTTCTCTAACAACTCAACCCTAGCTATGTGCAAATAATTCCTTTGTCACAAAGATAAGTCTTTATGTATCACAATACAACATATAGATAGTGAATTTTCTCACTTCTGCAGAATGGTTAAAGCTATGGCAACTGAAAAAAATTAAAGACTGATTTATCAGAATTGAACAACCAAATTAATTTGTTCAATTAGCAACATGGAAAGAACTTTCACATAATAGCTTTTACCTATTTAGTGTACAGGTAAAATATCATAATAGTCGGATTATAGGACCAACACTTAATACTGGGATTATAGGACAACACTTCGTTCTTAAAGAGGACTGGGAAATCAGCATTTATCATCTGGAAAAATGAATGGAAGGAATGGAAAAGAAATCTTAAATAATCTGCTGCTTGTGATATAGCTATTTTCATGAGTCTGGTCTGTTCGTTGATTTATTTGTTTGCTTCCACTCAGATTACAGAAGTATGGTATAGGGCAGGGGTCTCCAACCTTGGCAACTTTAAGACTTGTGGACTTCAACTCCCAGAATTAGCTAAGGAAGTCCACAAGTGCCTATTTTAGGGCCATTTTTGCTGGATATATTTTTCTCAGGATCATGTTCCTACAATCACTTTGCCTATTATATGTTCATCTAGTCTTCTCTGTCAATATAAGATGACAGCCATCTCCCCATTCACAAATAATTATTTTGGAAATACTTTCCTGCCATGTAATTATGGCATTAAAACAGACTTTACATTGGATTTGAGATTGAATATTTACATAGAGGATTTTCCCCCCTTGTGCCTATATGAATTGGAAGAAAGACAAGCAGAGAATAATGTGTTTTGACCTTCTGGGATGTGTCAAATGCTTCATGTCAATGAGTGAAGTGGGTATGGTCAAGCTAAATTGTTCATTCCCCCTTTTCCATAATTTATTCTACCTCTTACACGCTGTTCTTTCTACATTTGTATATTTTGAAAATAGATGGCAGCTGAGAACAGCTAATTCCATGTGAGAACAGAGAAAAAAGACACAGGAAGCCATTGCCAGTGCTTAAAGAAAATATCCAAACTATTGACCTCTTAATAGTTCCTTAACAATGGTGTTAAGACAATTCATTAACACATAAATCTCTTTTAATAGACTTTGAATCCTATTATTCAAAATTCCTTTGCAAATAACATCTTTTGTTGTCACAAAACACAAGAATTATATTTTGATAGGAAAGGAATACTTAATATTATGAACAATTTGAAATGTCAGCATTCCAATTTAAATTAAACAAAAAGGAGCTTGCCGGTATATAGATTCATTTCACATTGTGCATACTCTGAGGAGCAGAGCAGAGATGGAATGTAAGAGACCCCAAGTATGGACAAATCCATACTTCTAAATTGACCTATTGCTAATAGAAGCTACTTACCATTTTCTCAGTACAAGAATGAATTATCTCCTCCTCCTTCTCCTCTCAGCCCATTGTTAGCGCACCCCATACCTGTGTCTTCTAGTTTCAATTTAAAACTTATGATGCTTATTTTACTTGTGCTACTTTAAGCCATGATATAAAAATATGTTGAGGACAAGGATGATTAGGAGACTGGATGCTAAAACATATGAAAAACACTTGCAGGAATTGAATATTTCTAGTTTAATTAAAAGAAGAACTAGGGGTGAAACAATAGCAGCTTTCCGATATCTAAGGGGTTGCCACAAAGAAGAGGGCGTCAACCTATTGTCCAAAGCCCCAAACCTCCAAAGGCAAAACAAGAATCAATGGATAGAAACTAATCAAGGAGTGAACCAACCTACGTAGAGCTAAGGAAAAATTTCCTGAGAGTTATAACAATTAATCAGTGGAACAACTTGCCTCCAGAAGTTGTAGTTGTTCCAATACTGAATGTTTTAAGAAAAGATTGGGCAACTGCTTGATCAGGGTTGGACTAGAAGACCTCCAAGATCCAGTCCAACTCTACTATTTTGTAATTCTGTTAAATCTGAGACCATTGCCTCTGTTGTGTCTTTTCCCTCTGCTTCTCACCTCTCTCACAGATCATTAGATAACCTCTGAAAACAGTCCAGAAGGATGTCTTGGAAGACAGTATCAAAGGCTACTCAGAGAGCATGGAAAACAAGTATGATGCACCACCCCCATCCCGACTCTGCCAGAAAACATCAACAAGATGTGTCTGAATCCAGCCTGAAACCTGACTGAAACAGGATATTGGATAATTTGCTTCTTCCCAGGATCCTCTGCAGATGCAGCCTGACTGCATTCTCAACAATCCTCCACCTAGAGCTTTGTGAAGGTCCAGTGTGGCAATCAGTGTGATACCAGCCTCCTTACCTCCACACCCAATGCATAACTACTGCAGTTACAGGGGTTGCAGAGTCCAAACAAGCAATCAAACAAAACATGTAAACACATCAACAGCCTAATTTCCCCTTGCTAATGAATAAACCTTTCCAGATGCCATATTAATATTTATTAATCCTATTTTTATTACAAGTAAAATTGAATATTATACTGAGTATTGGAAATTCACAGTTGATCAAAGCCACAATGTGCAGTAGATGCAATATATAGAGTCCCATTTGGCAATGACTATGATGTGGGGAAAATTATAATTAAAAAAAAATACATTAGGTAAGCCATTCCAGACTTCTGATGAAGTAAGTGTTGTGTTCAAATGTATTCTTCTTGAAAATGCTACCAGATTTTTTCTGATTTTTTTAACACCGAAAGATAAACTTATAAAATGAGTGTCATAGACTGTGTGGTGCAGTGGTGGGTTCCGGAACCCATTCCAACCGGTACGGATGGAACGGGCTCAGCGGCGCCCACATGGACACATACAGTGTATGCATGAGTCGTACCTGCCTGCAACACCTCCATAAGCCATCACGATGCTCCAGCTGCTTGGCGGAACATTGCACAGGTGCTGCACACGCCATGTATGTGTGCGGAAGCGCTGAAGGCTTAAAAGACAGGTAAGGAGCTCGGGCAGGCGGATGGGCCCTCCAGAGCACCGTACCGGAATGGTACCCAGTGCTCCGGGCAGGCTCCAGTATGCCCGTACCGGGCTGTACTGCCTGTAACCCACCACTGGTATGGTGATGTGTTCAATCCCAAACACTATTTTTAATTGTCTTGCTCCTCTTTTCCTCATGTTATAGTTTTGCTATAGTTGTTTCTAGTTGAGATTGCTCTAACAATCAAGCTGGCTAAACAAATATGACTCTGCCTAAATATTTATATGTAAATTACCAGCACCCATCCTAAGTCATTGAGAAAGGCTAAGTTTGGATATATTATTACTTTTTATGCTTCTCAATAAAGATTACCTTTATGTAACCCTCACAATGCCCTTTGGAGAGACACCGGAAATTAAAATATCTTTCAGCAAAAGCTATGTCCAGGGGCTTACCCACTGACAGTAACATCTCATAAACAAAAACATTTTGCAAACCTTACTTCCAAGCAGCTTTACTTATTCCACTCCAAGTAATCTGATTGTGACTTTGAATCAAGGCCAAACATTGTGTGTGAGAGCATATTGAAGGGCTCATTATGAAGTGAGAAATAAGGTGCTAGAGAGGGAAGCAGAAAGGTGGTATGATTTACTTAGGAGTATCATGTTCCCATTGTCACAGATCTGCCAATCATAGCACACTGCAATATCTTTCCATCTGGTAATTCCACTCTCATAGCACCAAAATGAATTTCTTCATGAGATATCTGGGACAGAAACATGCATTACCATTTCTATAGATAGCACTGAGACAATATTACATTTAAACAGCACAAACCTTTTATACAGATATGGCATTCTTCAAAAGTCAATAGCGAACCAGAAGATGATGGATGGAGAGCTAAGAAGATAGGAAAAAGATGGGCAAGATATTATTCAGTCGTCTAAGGAGAGAAAAAATGTGGAAAGATACATTGACAGATGAATTCAGATATATGGACAAATGGGAAAAGAAACCCTTTCCTTATTTCATATATTGATTCAAAACAGTTACACAGACCCTTGAATATCACTGGTGGTTCTAAGTTCATAACATAGAATTAGTGCTTGTAAATGAGGAAGCATATTTGAATGTTAATATTTCAAGTATATTTTGAGGATCTCCTGCTATTCAGGATAAATTTCAGTGCTGGATATCATTTAAAATGACAATAGAATTTACATTTAATCCTTTTTAATTCATGAGGTTTGCATGGATAGATAGTGTGTCTGTATTTACACTCGTATTTTGAAGAGAGTGGGTATGTTAATCCAGATTCAAGAAATTGCTACAATGACTGCAAATTTACTTTTTCAAATAGTTAAATTTCTCAAAAATAGGGAAGTTCTTGCCAAATTCTTTATATGCTATTTCTAACAGAAAAAGGGAAAGAGGTTCATTGTTACTACTGAGAAATGCAGCTAGTAGTTATGGACTCCTATTTATGATTTTACATAAATTTCAGACAGAGCTTGGAGTTATTCCTGATACCCTCGTCCGCAGTCCGGCGGAGACTCTGGTTGCTGCCTGGAACTCAGCAGCGACAGAGGCTCTTAACCGGATTGCGCCTTTACGGCCGATCCGAGGCAGTGGATCCAGGAGGGCCCCTTGGTTTACTGAGGAACTCCGGGAGATGAAGCGCTGAAAGAGACGCCTAGAGCAACGATGGAGATCCAGTAAGTCCGAGTCAGACCGAGCACTCCTAACATCCAGCATCAGAGCTTACATCCGGGCAATTAGGACGACAAAAAGAACATACATTGCCTCTATGATTGCTTCCGCTGAGTCGAACCCAGCCGCCTTGTTCAGGATAACCCGTTCCCTCCTAAATAGTAGGGATAGGAGTGATCCTTTGCAAGGCAGAGCTGAGGACTACGTCCAATTCCTCGCGGATAAAGTTGCTCAGCTTCGGGCGGACCTGGACTCCAATTCCGCACAACCAGTTGAGGCACCAGGGGATAATCTGGTAGGACATCACTGGATTGATTTTCAAGCTGTTACCCCTGAGGACGTGGACAAGGCCATGGGAGCTGTAAGTGCCTCCACGTGTGTACTGG
The DNA here is from genome assembly GCF_051295495.1 of Thamnophis sirtalis. Taxonomy (NCBI): domain Eukaryota; kingdom Metazoa; phylum Chordata; class Lepidosauria; order Squamata; family Natricidae; genus Thamnophis; species Thamnophis sirtalis. The sequence continues at coordinate 146,687,825 of NW_028261382.1, read as the reverse complement.
ACCCGTGCCCCTCCTGGCTGGTTGCTAACAGCAGGGAGGTGACACGGGGCTGGATCCAGGCGGTCGTTGCCACCTCCCTTCGGGAGGGGGTCTTTCCCCCCCGCACTAAAGGCGGTGGTGGTAAGACCCCTCCTGAAGAAGCCATCTTTGGATCCAGCCGTCCTAAACAACTATCGTCCAGTCTCCAATCTCCCCTTTGTGGGGAAGGTTGTTGAGAAGGTGGTAGCCTTTCAGCTCCAGCGGTCCTTGGAGGAAACCGATTATCTAGATCCCTTCCAGTCGGGATTTAGGCCTGGCCACAGCACGGAAACCGCTTTGGTCGTATTGATCGATGATCTCTGGAGAGCCAGGGATGGAGGTCATGCCTCCATCCTAGTGCTCCTTGAGCTCTCTGCAGCTTTCGATACCATCGACCATGGTATCCTTCTGCGATGACTGCGGGAGGTGGGGATGGGAGGCACTGTCCTACGGTGGTTCTCCTCTTACCTCTCGGACAGGTCGCAGTCGGTGTTGGTCGGAGGGCAGAGATCGACCCCTAGGCCCCTAATGTGTGGGGTACCGCAGGGTTCGGTCCTGTCCCCCCTCCTATTTAATATCTACATGAAACCGCTGGGTGAGATCATTTGACGGCACGGGATAAAATACCATCAGTATGCGGACGATACGCAGCTGTATCTGTCTGCCCCGTGCCAACTCAATGAAGCGATTGACGTGATGTGCCAAGGCCTCGAGGCTGTTAGGGACTGGATGGGGATTAACAAGCTTGTACTCAATCCAGATAAGACCGAGTGGCTGCTGTGCTTCCCTCCTACTAATTGGCCAAGTGTTCCATCTCTCAGGCTGGGGGGTCAAACAGTACGCCCCTCAGACAGGGTCCGCAACTTGAGAGTCCTCCTGGACCCACAGCTGACTTTTGAACACCACTTGTCAGCTGTGACCAGGGGGGCATTTGCCCAGGTTCGCCTGGTGCACCAGTTGCGTCCCTACCTGAACCGGGAGGCTCTCACAACAGTCACTCGCGCCCTTGTGACCTCCAGACTGGACTACTGCAACGTGCTCTACATGGGGCAGCCCTTGAAGAGTATTCGGCGACTTCAGCTTGTCCAGAATGCAGCCGCGCGAGCGATTGTGGGTGCACCTCGGTTCACCCACGTAACATCTATCCTCCGCGAGCTGCACTGGCTGCCTATTGGTCTCCGGATACGCTTCAAGGCGCTAGTCGTCACTTATAAAGCCCTTCATGGTATTGGACCTGGGTACTTGAGAGACCGCCTACTGCCAATTACCTCCACTAGACCAATTAGATCCCACAAACTAGGCCTCCTCCGAATTCCATCCGCCGGCCAGTGTCGACTGGCGACTACCCGGAGGAGAGCCTTCTCTGTGGCTGCTTCGACCCTCTGGAACGAACTCCCCATGGAGATTCGTACCCTCACCACCCTCCAGGCCTTCCGCATAGCCCTTAAAACCTGGCTGTTCCGACAGGCCTGGGGCTAAAGATTCGCTGCCCCTATCTCGAATGGTATGATTGTTGTGCTTTTTAACTATGTATTGTTTTGTGTCCTTGTTAAACTGTTTGTATCCCCCCTTCCCTTTTTGAGTTGTGAGCCGCCCTGAGTCCCCTTGGGGAAAAGGGCGGCATACAAATGAAATAAAACTCTAAACTCTAAACTCTATATATCCATCCATCCAAGACATACATACATACATACATACATACATACATACATACATCTATCTATCTATCTATCTATCTATCTATCTATCTATCTATCTATCTATCTATCTATCTATCTATCCATCCATCCATCCATCCATCTATGCATCCATCTTTCTATACATCCATCTATCTATCATCCATCTCTCTCTCTCTTTATCTATCTATCTATCTATCTATCTATCTATCTATCTATCTATCTATCCATCCATCCATCCATCCATCCATTCATCCATCCATCAACACATATATAGATCTATCCATCCATCTATGCATCCATCTATCTATCATCCATGCATCCATCTATCTATCATCCATCTTTCTCTCTCTTTTTATCTATCTATTTATTTATCTCTCTATCCATCCATCCATCCATCCATCCATCCATCCATCCATCCATCTATCTATCTTATCTATCAATCCATGCATTCATCTATGCATCCATCTATCTATCATCCATCTCTCTCTCTTTATCTATTTATTTCTAGTGCCACCTATTGGAGGAAATTATTTAACACCCTTATTTAAAAACCTTATTTGACTGCTTTGTACATATTTGTATATTTCTCTAAAGCAATCAATGTTTTAAGACTAGTAACATATTATCCTTTTTTTAAAAACATATTCCCCTGTAGTCACTTCATCAGAGCAGAAAAACGAAATTTATAAAATTCTATACAGATTAAATTTAAGATTAATGAAGACATAACTCTTGGACAGTATATATGGATATTCAGAGAACTTATTCCACATGTGTGGTATCCTTTTATTAGATTTAAATAATGAGTAAGGTTCTGCATTCTTTATTCTTACCTGCACACATACTTAAGAATTGGGTAGTTTTCTGATTGGCTGATACTTCAAGGCACTAAAAGCCTTTTTCAGCCGCCTCAGAGAAGAAAGATGGTATAGTTATATACCTAAGAAAGGACATGAAAGCTGAATTAATTGAAGCAGATTCCCAAGGAAGATGTATTGCAATAGAACTGGGATTAGAAGGGAAAAAGATGCTCTTAATGGGAATATACGCTCCCAATCAACAAGACAAATTTTACAAAATGCTCCATACTAAGTTAATACAATGGGATTATAGATCCTGCATATTAATGGGTGATTGGAATGGAGTTCTGGACACCAAGAAAGACAAGAAGGGTCTCCTGCAAAACATCCAAATGCAAGCAAAATTACCTAAGTCTTTTTTCGATATGATGGATGATATGGAGCTAAGAGATATCTGGCGAGAAAGAAATGCAAGAGAACAGGACTTTCCATTCTTTTCTGATAGACATCAATCTTTTTCCAGGATTGACTTCATCTTAACAACAAATGATTTGCTTTCTAGGGTAAAGAAGACGAAGATATGTTCCAGAGCCTTAACAGATCATAACCCGGTGTGGATGGAGTTGGAATTTGGGAAGAAATCTAGAAGGTCTTGGAGGTTAAATGAAAATTTATTTAGATATGAGAAAAATGTTAATGAATGTAAAAAATTATTGAGAGAATATTTTGTCTTTAATATGAATAAGGGCACATCGATGGAAATGGTTTGGGATGCAAGTAAAGTGTACATGCGAGGAGTCCTAATAAATTTAAATAGGTTACATAGATGTAAACAGGGGGAAAAAAGAAATGAACTAGAGAAAGAGATTAGGATGAGAGAACAGGAGTTAATATTAAACTCAGGAGATAAGATTAAAGAAGCAATTACCCTATTACGAGCACAATTTAATATGCTGATGTCAGATCAGGTGGCTACTAATTTGTTATATGCAAAACATAGTACTTTCTGTAACGCAAATAAACCTGGCAGATGGTTAGCATATTTGACCAGGAAGAAACAAAAATCTCACAATATACCAAAAATACATTATAAAGGGAAGGAAGTTTATCAACAGGATATGATCCAAAAGGCGTTCCTTGAATTTTTTACAGGATTTTACACGGGTGACAAAATACAAGGTTTAGATATAGATAGATACCTGGACAAAGAAAAAATACCTATAGTTAAGGAGGAGCAGAGGGAAAGATTGAATCAACCAATAACATCGGGGGAAATCCTACAGGTAATTAAACAGTTAAAGGCTGGGAAAGCACTGGGTACAGATGGTTTGACAGTGGCTTATTACAAAAATTTACAATTAGAAATGGTAGAACCCCTTAAGGAATTATTTAATAAAATCCAAGTGGAAGGGAAGGTACCTCCATCTTGGAAGACAGCTTTCATATCCCTGATAGCTAAAGAAGATCAAGATCTTAGTCAACCAAAAAATTATAGACCTATATCATTACTTAATATAGATTATACAATTTTTACAAAAATATTAGTGAATAGGTTAATATTGGTTATTCGGCAACTGATTCATAATGATCAAACCGGTTTTATACAAGGGAGACAAATGAGAAGTAATGTAAGACAAATTGTTAATATACTGGAATATTTGGGAAAGAATAACCAAATCCCCGCAGCGCTTATATTTTTAGATGCTGAGAAAGCCTTTGATCGAGTGAATTGGCAATTTTTAATGAAAACAATGCAAAAGATGCAAATAGGAGAGTATTTTCTACCATCAATCAAAGCAATATATCAGGAACAAACAGCACAAATTATAGTCAATGGAAGTTTAACAGAACCATTTAAAATCAAGAAAGGTACAAGACAGGGTTGCCCCCTATCGCCATTATTGTTTATAATAACCCTGGAATTATTGCTGAATGAAATACGGGGGTCAGATGATTTACAGGGAATCAAGATTAGGCATCAAGAAGATAGACTATGTACATTTGTGGACGACTTGGTTATAACATTAATTCAACCAGAGAAATCTATCAAGGTTTTAATGAATATGATTAATTAATATGGCCAAGTATCTGGGTTTAAAATAAACCTAGGAAAAATAAAGATGCTAGTTAAAAATATGAACACTAATCAAAGGGAAGACTTAGTAAAAATGACAGGATGTGAAATAGTTAAAAAGGTTAAATATCTAGGAGTTTACATCTCAACCTCAAACAGGAAACTATATAAGTATAATTATGACCCACTATGGCATGGCATACAGGCAGAGATGAAAAATTGTGGAAAATTACAATTATCTTTGTTGGGAAGAATAGCAGCAGTAAAAATGAATGTCTTGCCTAAATTCCTATTTCTTTTTCAAATGATACCAATACTTTAAAAAGATGCAAATTTGCTTGAATGGCAGAAGGGTATTAACACATTTGTTTGGGCAGGGAAGAAGCCAAGAATAAAACTTAAAATAATGCAAGATGTATGTGAGAGAGGAGGTTTGAAATTGCCAAATTTAAAATTATACTATGAAGCAGTAGTTTTATCAGTAATCAGTGATTGGATTAATTCAACAAACGATAGAATACTTAACATCGAAGGACATGATTTGGTATATGGTTGGCATGCTTATCTGTTATATGACAAGAAGGTGGATAAGAATTTTAAAAGTCATATTTTAAGGAATGCTCTACTGCGTGTCTGGAAAAAATATCAACATAAACTAAACGACAAGATACCTATGTGGGCAATTCCCAGACATGCAATAAAGAACATAAGCATAGCACAAAAACAGGATGTAACTACATACAGACAGTCTCTCACTATAGAAAGAGGTGTATTACAGCTAAAACCCTTGAATGTACTAACAGAGGAAAAGGTAATCCAATCATGGTTTCAGTATGGACAGTTACAGGCCAGATGGAAAAAAGATCAGAAAATTGGTATTACACAAAATGAGGATGTATGTATCCTAATTTGCAACCTAAATGCTGGAGATGTGATTGTGTTGATGCTACATATTACCATATATGGTGGACTTGTAAAAAGGTTAAAGCATTTTGGATAAAAATATGGTGGATTATGCAAAATATTCTTAAGAAGAGGATAAAGTTTACCCCTCAGTTATTCCTGTTAGGCATAACTACTGATTGTACTATTATAGAGACTAATTTGATTTTGTACTTAATAACGGCAGCAAGACTGCTGGTGGCGCAATACTTGAAGAAGGAAGATTTGCCTCCTATTCCAGAATGAACATTAAAAGTAACAAACTTAGCAGAGATGGCTAAAATATCAGCATATCTTAAGGACCACTCAGATGAGAAATATAAACTGGCATGGAGAAGATGGATTGACTATATTCAAAATAAATATGGGACTAAGAAATTCCAGATAGTTTATGACTGAAAAAGCGAGGAATGATATAATCTGTTTAGAATTAACCTAACAAAAGAGGAGTTAACGCTCAAATGAAAGATGATACTAACTTTCTTTAAGTTTATTTTAGTATATGCTTGTTAAAGATTTATAGCCTGTATTTATTCTGGGAAGTCGGGGGGAGGGAAGGTTGGGGGGTTGGGTTCAGGTGGGAAGGGTGGGGGAGGGGAGGTAAATATTTGTAAAAGTTTTTTTTTTAATTTTCAATAAAAAAAAGTTTAATTTGTTTCTCCACCCCGACTTTTCTATCTTTAACTAGGAGTTTGGCAGAGTTTACGATAGAATGTTGGAAAATTTGATTTTATTTCTTAAGCGCAACTGTACGATCCAGCAAGACAGATACTGTGGCAGAAAAAGATTTTGTCAGCAGATGTCTCAAAATATTTCCCAGCTCAGAAAACTAGAAATAAAATTCATATATTAAGAAAAACTATGTATAATAATAGATTAAGAAAAAAAAACTAAGTATACATGTGATATATTCCTAGAGAAGGCTACATAGAACACTCGGGAGACACGAGTCTTCAAATATTTAAAGACTTAGGGAAGAGAGCATGGATTTATTCTGCATATTCATATCCTACTGTATATTCCTGAGGATAGAAAATGAAGTAGTGTGGAAGCTTTATAGATACCCAAACTCAAACTAAGAAGGAGTTTCTTGGTAATGTCAGCATGGCTCCTATGGCAATCTTTTAAGCAAAGATTGGGCAGCTATTTGTTGGGAAGATATGTGAAATTCATGCTTGAGCATAGTGTTCGACTAGAAGACCTCCAAAATCCCTTCTAGCTTTCTGATTTCAAAGGTTTTTTGCTTTTCTTTTTAAGTCTTTCATTTTTATTTTTAAGTTGACTTGGAATTTGTATAAGTGGATTAATATTTTAATGCCTTATTTTAAACATATATACCAGTTCCATTGAATGTATATGTTACACTAGATATTGTGATTCATTCTTATCTGTCTGACCTCACTGAGAATGGTAATCACATTCAGCATGGAAGATCAAGGGGTGAAGTAAATATTTTATATGACTGAATCTTACAATAAATATCCAACCATGCTATCTAACCCATTATTTCTCAGTAGCCTTGTAAAGTAGATAAGAAAAACACTGTTAACTTCAATTTTGAAGATCAAAGTTTAGGGAAATGGACATACTAAACCAATCCAGTAATATTAAAATCTGAAGCAGGAATTGATTAAATTACTTTTATTGCCTGTTCCCAACATTAGTTTTTGCCATTTTTCTGGATATCTGACATATAAAAAAAGAAAGAAGTGCTGTGAGTTAAATTTGAACCAATAAAGATATTTGCATTTATTTTCACACATGCTCACTCATTTGTTCTGTTTTGTTTCTCTATTAGTCTGTTAATTTAAAAAAAATTGACAGAAATTTTGATTTTAAATACACATTTAACTATGTGTTTTCAATGTCTTATGTTTACTATTAGTTTAAAAAATGAAATTGTAGCAAATAGAAAGAGAGTAGAATCTATTGGAAAGATATCAATAGAAAGTAGAAAGATTTCACTTTTGGTAGCTGACCTTTGAAAAGCTACTAACTGCAACATATTTCCCATTATTACATTCTGCAATTATAGGCAGCTAAGGATAAGTACTAGAAATACAAATAGATGAAATACCACTTTCTCATAATGGCATTATTATTTCTCTAACACTTAATACCAGGTTTATAAGCACAACCTTTTTTAAAAAATAAATGTGATACAATAAATAAATACAAAGTGCAAGAGAGAACAAGAAAGAGGGAAAGAAAGGGAAGAAAGAAAGGTAAAGGAAGGAAGGAAGGAAGGAAGGAAGGAAGGAAGGAAGGAAGGAAGGAAGGAAGGAAGGAAGGAACAATAGAAGTGCTCTCTTGATCGGAAAAAGAATAATGATAAACTAAATCTTGACTACTATACAGTAGAGTTTTGATCTCCGTTGCCAAGCAAAGTCATTGTTACATGGTTGTCACTTAAATTTACAAAGGCAACAAAGTTCCAAAGAGGCTTCTCTAAAGCCACACAATATTAGAATCAGAACTGTTGTGTGAAATGATGCAATAAAAAACTACAGCTTAGCTCCTGTGGGTGTCTTTAGACCAGCTGTCAGGAGCACTTGCCTTAGGGTCAAAGAAAGAAGCCTGGATAAAATAAAGTCAACATTCATTTATATATATATAAATGAATACACACACACACACACACATATATATATATACATACATACATATACATACATACACACACACACACACATACACACACACATATATATGTGTGTTTTTTATTTTATTTGTGCTGATAAATAAATAAAGGGAGACTAGTATAGATCTATTTCAAGCTATTTAGCTCTCATCAGCTAGCCATACCCTTATTGGGATTCGAACCTGTGCTGTAATGCATCTTAGGCAAACGTCTTAGCCATTAAGCCACAGGTCTCCTCCTTATCAGCTGAAGCCAGGGAAGAAGGTATATATTCACAACCCCTGGTAAGCCCCAATTATGGGAGGAAGCTAACTGCTTCCATCATCTGTCAATCGGCTCGTCACAAGAGTCCATCACGACAGAAACCCAATATTTTTAATGTTGCCTTTGTTATATTTGTGTTTTTTTATTTTTTATTTTTTTATTTACAGCACAGGTTCGAATCCCAATAAGGGTATGGCTAGCTGATGAGAGCTAAATAGCTTGAAATAGATCTATACTAGTCTCCCTTTATTTATTTATCAGCACAAATAAAAAAAAACCACAAATATAACAAAGGCAACAGTAAAAATATTGGGTTTCTGTCGTGATGGACTCTTGTGACGATCCGATTGACAGATGATGGAAGCAGTTAGCTTCCTCCCATAATTGGGGCTTACCAGGGGTTGTGACTATATATATATATATATACACATACACATACACATACACATACACATACACATACACATACACATACACATACACATACACATACACATACACATACACATACACATACACATACACATACACATACGCATATATGAAATAATGAATGTGGTTGTGTGTGTATATGTGCATTCATTATGTTTCCTAGGTTCAGAGAATTACTTTCTTTTATTACTATAAGCTGGTTTTAGACATTGAGGGAACCACTAGCTGCTGGGCGCTGCCTTTAAAAGCCATTTCACAATAGCCAAAATGAAAACAACATTGGGATATAATGAGTTTTGGATCCAGGGTCTCACTGAAATTTTATGAGGAAAATGTTTTCATTGTAATTTAATAAAAATACTTGGTCTCCTGTCCCCCCCCCCCCTTTTCCCCAATGACTACCAGCATCACCCTGTTTGTTTGCTTTCTAGGCTCTTCTTTTCCTATAAAAATGCAAAGATCTGATATTTTCCTGTGAATGTACTCCACAAGGTTATCTTTCATCCATTCCAAGTTTGACATTCCTCCTTCAGGTGAGAAGTCTGGCACTCCAAATGAAGATGTTATTGATCAAGGAAGATACTGTTGTATAGCTAAAGAAAGTCCACAATACTGGCGACGAGGACTGGGGACCTGTAACCAGAAGATAATCGACATTACAACCGCCTCAACACTAGACTTTCTTCAATTTTATTACAGATATAAAATTAACTGTGATGGCTGGCATGCCGATTTTTGCCCCTTTTGGGGTTGGAGGTGAGACTTGGGAAGCATTCCTAGAGAGATTTGAATGCTTCCTGATTGCGAACAACCACCAGGGCTACTCACAAGCAAGAAAATGTGGCTTCTTTTTAACTGCTTGTGGACCAGAGATGTTTGCCACCGCAAGGTCCTTTGCCACCCCAAGAGCAGTCTACGACCTCTCCTGGCAGGAGCTAACGGACGGCCTCCAAGCATATTATGCACCGACTCCCTCACAAATTGCCAGACGGTTTGCTTACCGCAGGCGGGTGCAGAAGCCCGCAGAGACAGTTAATCAGTTTCTGCAGGCTCTGCAAGTCGCCGCGGCGCAATGCGAGTTCCCTGATTTAGAGGCAAACCTGGCAGAACAGTTTGTCTGTGGCCTGAAAGATATCTTCCTTAGGCGTAGATTATAAGGTAAGCCTAAGGTCACTTTGGTGTACGCTATAGATGAGGCTCGTGCCGTTGAGTTAGCAGACTCCTCATCAATGGAAATAGAACGTTACCTGGCACAAATGACCGTTACCGGCGGTTTACCCGCCGCGCAAGCCTCAACCGCCATGGCACCTCCTCCGCTCCAACAACCATCGTATATAACTAATCTTATTGATGAACTCGCCCCTCTGCCAGAACATTTAATGCAATTCCAAGTGGACAGACTTGGGGCACAACCCCGCCGACAGCAACCTCGTCCAACTCAAGCCATCAGCCGCCCTCCTGCAAGTTCATCTATCTGCATTGGCTGCGGCGGAGCGCACGCCCGAGCTACCTGTCCCTTTAAGGCAGCCATTTGCCGCCGCTGCGGAAAGAAGGGACATCTAGCCCAAGTCTGCAGAGCCTCCCTGCCTGTTCCTGCCGCATCTTACGAACTACCGCCTCCATATGGACCTCCACCTCCGCCGAAAAGCTCTCAGCCCCGCAAGCCTACACAGCGACAAGAAGAATGCTACAGCATCAACCAAGCTTCCTCTCCTCTTCCAGAGATCTCCATCAACCTGGCCTCAGAGGGTATGGACAAAATTAATATCACCCTGTTGATTGAAGGGAAACCGTGCAAGATGGAAGTTGACTCCGGCTCCTCGAAATCTCTTCTTTCCTGGGACAAATTTTCCTTTCTGTGCCCCAATGTAAAACGTTCCCATCTGTCACCCCCTGATGCCATCCTGAAAGATTATCAAGGTTCCCATATTTCTATCCTGGGTTCTTACAACTTGAGGGTCTCCTATGGCAAGCATTGTGCCATTTTACCTGCCCTAATTGTTCTGAAACCATTACCCTCAATTTTAGGGTTAGAGTGGTTTACTCCATTAGGGCTTTCCCTGCAGGGAATTCATTTCACTGCGGACACACCCCCTCCCGATGTGGCAGCAGTCTTGTCAGACTACGCTGACATATTCGATGGCCAGCTGGGCCACTACAAGGGCAGCCCCATTTCCCTTAACTTGGATCCCCAGGTTGCCCCAATCAGACTGAAGGCCCGCAGGGTGCCTTTTGCCTTAAGGCCAAAGGTTGAAGCTGAGCTTGACAAGCTCGTGGCGCAGGGAATACTGGAGCCCGTCGACCACTCACGTTGGGAAACCCCCATTGTCATTCCGGTGAAGGCCGACGGCTCCATTAGGATCTGCGCCGACTATAAGTCAACGATCAACCTTGGCCTTCAGGCAAACCCCTATCCAGTCCCTGTAGTACAGCACCTGCTCCATTCATTGGGGCAGGGCTGTATTTTCGCCAAACTGGATATGGCGCAGGCCTACCAGCAGCTTCCTGTGGATGATGATGCGGCGGCTGCCCAAACCATCGTCACCCACCGGGGGGCTTTCTGTTGTCGCCGTCTCCAATTCGGCGTATCCGTTGCCCCGGGGATCTTCCAGAGCCTCATGGAGCGATTGCTCCATGGGCTCCCTGGTGTTGTACCGTACTTTGATGACGTCCTGATCGCTGCAAACAGCCGCTCAGACCTCATCAAAGTCTTACGGAAGGTCCTCGACCGTTTCAGGGGCGCGGGACTTAAATTAAAACGCAGCAAATGTTTCTTTGCTGTACCTCAAGTGGACTTCCTGCGCTTCACAATTGATGCCCAGGGAATCCACCCCACCCCTTCAAAATTAGCAGCCATCAGGAACGCTCCAACTCCTACATCGAAGGCGCAGCTACAATCGTTCCTGGGGCTTTTAAATTTTTACGCGCCATTCATTCCCCACAAGGCATCACTAGCCGAGCCGCTACATTGGTTGCTCGACTGATCCGCGGCCTGGCAATGGGGCAGCCGCGAAGCGCATGCGTTCGCAGCTGTCAAATCCCTGCTGACGTCAGAGGCAGTCTTAGTGCAATACAGCGACAAGATGCCCCTGACTCTAGCGTGTGATGCCTCCCCCATGGGTTTGGGGGCTGTTCTGAGCCACATTCTGCCCAATGGCTCAGAAGCTCCCATAGCTTTTTATTCCCGGACACTGTCCTCTGCTGAGAGGAACTACAGCCAGATTGACAAGGAGGCTCTGGCTGCAGTGTCAGGAATTAAAAAGTTCCACGATTACCTATACGGGCGGCATTTCACCCTATTCACGGACCATAAGCCACTCCTTGGGCTTCTGGCTGGTGATAGGCCGACCCCTCCTATCCTATCCCCAAGGATGACCCGCTGGACGGAGTTCTTAGCGGCATACTCATACGCCTTGTGCTACCGTCCGGGCAAGCAAATAGGGCATGCAGATGCCCTTAGTCGCTGCCCACTTCCGGACAAGGAAGTTCAAGCGGTTCCTTGCCGTTCAGTCTTGGCAATCGCACAACTGGAATTGCCATTGACGGCTACAGATGTGGCCGCTCACTCTCGGTCTGACCCACTACTGTCACAACTAATGAATTGGGTCCTGAGAGGCTGGCCTACGGATGCCTTGCCTCCGCAGTTCAAACATTTCAAAAATAGACAGCTAGAGCTATCAATTCATTCAGGCTGTCTGTTGTGGGGAGACCGTGTGGTCATCCCAACGGTCCTCCGACAACAGATTTTGCAACGCCTTCATGAAAATCATCCTGGAGTCAGCAGAATGAAAGCTCTAGCTCGCAGTTTCGTTTGGTGGCCAGGATTAGATACAGAGATCGAAGCCTGGGTTGCCAAATGCGAAACATGCCAGCAATCCCGGCCATCTCCCCCTCCCTCTCCCTCCCGGGAATGGGAAATGCCCCGTTGACCCTGGTCAAGAATTCATATAGACTTTGCGGGCCCCTTCCACGGACAGGTTTTCCTCATAGTTGTGGACGCGTACTCTCGATGGGTGGAAGTATTGCTCATGCACTCCACCACATCTGACAGTACTGTGCGAGCCTTGCGACGTTTGTTCGCAACCCCCGGGTTGCCGGACACAGTAGTGTCCAACAACGGCCCGCAATTCACTTCCACAACATTCCAAACCTTCCTGGCCGAGCAAGGGGTCCGCCACGTGCTGGTTGCCGCTTACCATCCGGCCAGCAATGGCCGGGCGGAAAGGGCGGTTAGATCGGCCAAGGAGGCTTTGGGCCGTTTAAACCGAGGGGACTGGCAGGCAAGGATGGATGCGTACTTAATGGCACAGCACTCCACACCTTGCCCCCTAACACAGAAAAGCCCCGCGGAGCTTTCCAACCTGGTAACCTGGTGTGGGCTAGGAATTACGGTGGGGAAACTAGATGGGTTCCTGCAGTCATAACTGAAGTAACAGGACCCGTTTCCTACAGGGCAAGAATACCCGATGGATCCATCTGGAGAGACACTTGGATCAGCTAAGGCACAGGCAGCCATCCGGAACTACTCCTCAAGCCGACACGCAAGGGTCTGGCATAGGCGCAGCTCAGCCAGCCCTGAACCCGCAACTGCTTTTAAATGTTCAAAATCCTCCAGCCTTCCCGAGTTCAGGCCAGCCTAGCCCATCATCAAGGGTAGAAAACCCTGATGTGTCCGTCACTGCTCCTCAATCCGTGATCACAAACCCCCGCCCAGTTAGTTTAGGTCAATGTAGACCTAACCCTCTCCACTCGCAGGCCGCCTACCGGCCTAATCACATTCCATCAACATCCTCGGCCGCGCCCCCTTCGCCCAGCTTACCATTCAGTTGCAGTCTTCCATTCAGAAATTCAGGGCCTTCAGACGTCACCTGGAGCTCTACTCCCCGTAGGGAGGAGCTCAGACAGGGACATCCTTCCGAAGATCCGCCTGCAATGCAATTGTGGTGGTCGGGGCGTGTCCGCCGTTCTCCTGCGTACTTAGATGACTACGCGTGCGCAAATCTCACGCATGCGCACAGCTGGGGGGGAAGAAGTGTTGTATAGCTAAAGAAAGTCCTCGCTCTTGCGAATGACAGCTCGGTAGCAGCCAGGCGCGTCTTAGCCAATCAGACGCGCCTGTCAGTTGCCGAGCTGTCAAGCACGAGTCTGTTGGAATATAAAAGGCAGGCTCTTTCCAACCGCCACCCGATCTACTTTGCAGCAGCCGAACATACCGGTCTACTCAGAGCTGCCGAAGACACCGGTCTACCACACAGACCTTCCTATCTACTTCACAGACTACCCGGTCTACTGTTGTATTCATTTCTGTTTACTGCGCGTCCAGCCCGGTCTACTTGCGTTACTAGCTACAAAGTTAATAGTGAATTAAAGTGGTTACAGTGTTACCGTTACAACGAGCCTCTGTCTTCATTCTGAAGTTACAATAGATACCACCTGCCATTTCTTCTATGTGTTTTTGGAATTGTCTACCAATCAATGGGGTGTGGCATTTCATTTGTAGAGAACAGCCGCAAGAATATTAGCAACCCCCGATTAAGGGAACTGTATGAATGGCAATTCCATTTCTCCCATCTTTAGCTTTTCTATAGGAGGTATCATGCAGAATTGAAGACCAACTCCTAACTCTGGGCAGTTCTCAGACATGCCCTTTGTAAGTAGATGATGATTTAATTAGGTGGCATAAGATTGGTCTACTGCTATTGGTTACAATGGGAAAGTGAGGATGAGGTTCTACCAGTTTATGAAGAAAGAGCATAAAGCATGAAGGCCATCTCATATGGAAATGCTCCTCTGCTTCCTTGACCATACCACACCACTTTTATATCAGTGGTGAAATTCAAATTATTACCAGTTCTGTGGGCGTGGCTTGGTGGGCATGGCAGGGGAAGGATACTGCAAAATCTCTATTCCCAACCCACTATAGGGCCAACCAGAGGTGATATTTGCCATTTCTCCACTACTGGTTCTCCAGAACCTGTCAGAACCTGCTGAATTTCACCCCTATTTTATATCTCTTACAGGTGATATTCTATATTTATATAGAATTTATATACTTATATTCTAGAATGAAAATGTGGCCCCATTCCCCACGTTTCGCACCAAACATCTGGATGTTTCCAACCATTAGCCAGATAAAACTATTACTCCAGATTTATTAATCCATACATTAATCCCCATACATTCCCAGTGAATTGATTTTATATCAGCAGGATTACTTATTTTATATGCTTCATTTCAAAGAAGTGAGGGAGGAACAAAGAGAGAGGTTCAGATAGACATCAGCAGCATTGTGACATTGCAAAGCAAGACATCCCCCATTTGTTCCTGCCTAATAACACTTGTCCTAAGAAGAGAGTCTTTCTAGTTTGACATCACTACTATTTTTTTCTTAATTGTGACAAAAACAGCAAGATCCTATGGACACCACCTCTTTCTCTTGTTGGTCTCTTCCATAGCAGTTGAATACCATCTTCTCTGGCTCACATCTATCATTAATATCCTTTCAGTAATTTCTGGAAGGCTGAAACCAGTGGTGGGATTCAAATAATTTAACAACCGGTTCTCTGCCCTAATGACCAGCTGGGTAGGCATGGCTCAGTGGTCATGTGACTGGGTGGGCATGGCCAACTCAACATCACTCATGTCAATGGATGCTTTGCCTTAGCTGTTACAATGTAATAAGGGTTAACTGGAGAGGCAGTTTCTGTAAGCAGGGCAATAAAGATTAGAGTAGAAAACAACACCAGAATGTTTCCTTCCTGTCTTCCATACAGGATTAGCTGTGTAAAGTGGAAAAAACAAAAACAAAATGAGATTTCTTCCAACAATGGATTCTCTGAACTGCTTAGAAAGTTAACAATGCTTTACTTGGGGCTGCCCCTGAAAAGTGTTCGGAGACTACAATTGGTCCAGAATGCGGCCGCGCGAGCGATATCGGGTGTACCTAGGTACACCCATGTTACACCTATCCTCCGCGAGCTGCACTGGCTTCCCATTGGTCTCCGAACACGCTTCAAGGTGCTGGTTGTTACCTTTAAAGCCCTACATGGCTTGGGACCTGGATATCTGCGGGACCGCCTCCTGCCACATACCTCCCAATGACCCATAAGATCTCACAGGTTGGGCCTCCTTCGGGTATCATCGACCTGGAAATGCCGGTTGGCGACTACTTGGGGGAGGTCTTTCTCTGTAGCTGCCCCAGCCCTGTGGAATGATCTACCCGCAGAGATCCGGACCCTTCCCACTCTCTCGGCCTTCCGGAAAGCCGTTAAAACCTGGCTGTTCCGGCAGGCCTGGGGCTGTTGACCCCAAAATACGGTCCAGCCCCATTTAGAATGGAGTGCATGGTGTGCTGTTTTTAAATCTATCTTTTCTTTCTCTGTATTTTTATTTTTTTGATTTATTTCTGTACTGTAAGCCGCCCGGAGTCCTACGGGATTGGGCGGCATATAAATGTTATTAAACTTGCAAACTTGCAAACAACTGGTTCTCCTGAATGGGTGCAAACTGGCTGAATCCCATCACGGTTGAAACGACTTCAGATGAAGCAAGATGAGCTACAGGTTCATTTGAGACTCTGCTAGATACAACTTTCTGGTTATCTGCAGGACACTATGATGCACCTTTCTCCCTCAAAAAAGAGGCTGAAAATCTGGGTGTGTCTTATACATTGAATACAGCGTTTTTTTGCCTCCTGAAACCCCGCCCCTTCACCAAAATGGCCGTACATAGCTTGTAGGAGGCTTTCAGAGAGCTTCTGCGGGCTGGGAAGGGCAGAAAAGACAAAAAAATTGGCCCATTTTCGCAAAAAAGGGCTGTTTTTTTCCTTGGTTTTGCCCTCCCACCCCTCCCAGTAACACTCTACAAGCCTCCTAAGGGCTATTCATGCATTTTTTTTTAAAGGGGGGGGCATTTTCACAAAAAATGGGCAGTTTTGGGGAAGTTTGCAGAGTGCAAAAACTGTTTTTTTAATTTGCCTCATCAAAACCTTGGTGTGTCTTATACTCCAGTGTGTTTTATAGTCCGAAAAATGTGGTAAATTGCAAACGTAAAGTTTAAAAATGTTCAAAATATTCAAAACTCCACACAGTACACTATTAGGTAATATATCTTGAAAAAGGTTTATATAATGAGGAAGTATTCTCCAAATATGAGAACTAATAACAGTTGGTAATTATTTCTTCAGAAATTTAGACACTTTCTTTTTAAGTATCAACACCTGCAGTGCAATTTTTTTAAACTCAGATTTTCATTGAGAGATTATTGAGTTATGAAGAGGGAACTCTTGCTCACTCAAAGCTGGAATCGCTTAAGAATGTTCTTCCCCAGCCTCTCAAATGTCATTTCTAAGGCATTGTGATGGAATCTCAGATACACATTTCACTGCCAAGTCCTGCTTTTGGCTACTGGAGATAATAAGAGAGTTCAGATGCATCAATAGATACAACATAAAGGATAAAAGCATTTTCTGAAATAGTCTTGCACATGCTCGGTATAAGTTTCACTGGTGAGAAATAGAGGTAGGATGATAGGTGCTTCTTCAGAAAACCTTATAAAATCAAGGTTATAAAATCAAAAAGAGCATCTATTTAAACAATACTGATGAAGTCCCCTGTGCTCAGATGTGGAAATGTGTTACATGTTAGCCCAAGGGGGAAAATGGGGGTGGTGGTGGTGGTTATTGTTTATTCTCCCACTTTTTCTATTTTAATGCTTCCTACCTATTTTAATATTTTTTCCTCTTGAAAAAAAATTCCTTTTTCAAAACATACCAGAAAGATATCAAAGCTAATTCATCAGACATTTTGCTTATTCTTTGCCAACATGGTACACTCTCTGAGATTATCATAATATTTATTTATTCTATATCATTTGAAACTTTCACACAGACATTTATGCAGACACAAAGCTGCAATGGAATTTATGGTACATGATGTGACGTGATTGTGTATATGTTTGTGTGTGATAAATATTCTACCCACTAGGGACAAACAGCAAACTGATATTGTGGATCCATTATTGATTTACATACCACCCACCCTTTCACCAGTAGCTCAATTGTAAGTATTCTGTGCTTTGTGGCTAAATATACCCATTATCTTACCACGAAGAATTGTAAACTTAGGTACAATCAAAAATTGCCCATGGCACTCAATTCTAAGACATGTGGGATGGTTACAGGTTCTGGAGCGAAACAGGGGTGGGTTGCTCCCGGCATTACTGCCAGTTCAGTGCTCACTTCGCTCGCACACATGCCAGACACACACTCTCCGTGCATGCACATTTGTTCATAAACAGGTCTGCGCATGTGTAAAATGTTAAAAAAATGGGGGGGGAAATAAATTTGCGCAGAACAAAAAATCAAGAGGATGGTGCTGTAGGAGAACCGGTTCGGGGGCATGGCAGGCCTGGGTTGCTGCTGGTTCCAGTGACCTAGGCTGTCAAAACACTACCGGTTCGGCTGAACCGATCCAAACCGGTAGGAACCCACCATTGGAGCGAAAACAGAAAACAATGTTGATACATTTGGCATTATTTGATCTTGATATTAATGTAACAAAATGAACAATAGCAACATGTTTTGCAGGCGATATTCTGGTGGGAAACAAAGGAAGCCTACAGTAAAATTCAAAATAATTTGTATATAACACTATAATGAATTTGGGGTTTCTGTGATAAAAAATAAGAAATATTTTTCAATAAATATTGAAATTTATTTATTTCAATATTTATTTATGAGTAAATATTTCACTCATTTAAAAAGATAATAGGGGGAAAGGCATGGACACATTCTTAATCGCTAACATTTAGGAAAGGATCATGAAAAGTGTTCTTGCTGAAGCAGTTTTCATTAACGGTTATCATTTGCTTTATCAGAAGAATTTTTCATTTTTAATTCATCATTTTCGTTTCCTATCCTGACCTAATGCTGTCATACATGCAGTGACTATCTTCAATTCTCTTATCCCAAATGCACCAAGGTATTAGTGATGTTCATGTAAACCAGTCAGATCTGTATGTGTGAAAGGGAGGCTTGTATGAAGACAGTTAACTTTTAAAAATAGATTAGTATGATTGTGTCTTTTATTGAAAATCAGAATAAGCAACACTTGTGGTTTATAGTTTTTTTTAAAGCAGCACTTGGATAGTTTTGGCTTGTTATCAGAATATAAAAGACTGCTCGTAGTGTTCCCTCAGCACTATCCAGATGGTTGGGACTAAGCGTCAAAGAATTCCTAGCCAGCTCAGAATTCTGAAAGGTGCAGTTTCTTAGACATCTGGAGAATGACAGACTGTAGATCTTTTCTCCTGTAAGCAGAATTAGGAGCAACTTGCTGTAGTTCAGGTAAAAATAACTTTATGAACATTCAGTCTATTCTTTTATAAATTAGTGCCTTCAACCTTTCCTTGATTACATTAATATAATCAAAACTCCATGAAGTTTAATTAGACTTATCCTGGTAACACCTTTTCATTTACTATGCTCCATTTCTATGGTAACAATAATTGTACCCGTTCTTGAGGTTGCATTTACTAAAGCCAAGGCTAATGAATTGAGAAATTGATTAAGAATAGATGTGCCAAACTGTAAAACTATAGCTGTAATAGGAGCGGATAATCTCCCAGGAAGGCTAGCATTGTTATAGATATGGCTGATTTGTTACAATGCCTCTGATTTTCTCAGAATAACAGAGTTGGAAGGGACCTTGGAGATTTTAGCCTAAAAAAGTGAAGGCTAAGAGGAGACATGTTAGCAATCTTCCATTACATGAAGGCATACCACAAAGCTGAGGGTATGGCTCTATTGTCCAGAGCAGGGATATCCAACCTTTGCAACTTTAAACCTGGAGGACTTCAACTTCCAGAATTCCCCAGCTAGGTGAGGAATTGAAGTCTGCCAGGCTTAAAGTTGCTAATGTTGGAGACCAGAGATGGTATTCAGCAGGTTCTGAAGAACTGGTAGCGAAAATTTTGAGTAATTCAGAAAATCAGTAAATACCACTTCTGACTGGCCCCACTCCATCTATTCTCTGCCTCTCAAGTCCCAGCTGATTGGGAGGAAATGAGAATTTTGCAGTAACCTTCCCTTGGAGTGGGGAGGGAATGGAGATTTACAGTATCCTTCCCCTGCCATGCCCACCAAACCATACCACACCCACCAAGCCAGACCCACAGAACCTTTGAAGGCCAAGGAAAGAACCATGGGTAAAATAAGGAAGAATTTCATTACTGTGAGAGTCATTAAACCAGGGAACAGGCTTCCTATAATCCTACAGTCATGGGTTCCCCATCCATAGAAGCTTTCCAGAAAAGACTGGATAGAATCTGTAATGGAATGACAATTCCTGTACTGGGCAGTGAGTTGGCCGTGAGTTAGAAGATCTCCAAGGTTCCTTCCAACCCATATGATTCTATGAAATACTGCAAGATTCTCTCAGAGAATCTTCAGACTTGAAATCAAACTGTGATTCTGCAATATTAAGAGCATCATTTTTAATAAGTGAAAACCCCAAATATGCCTCTGTTATTCACTGGGGTTTTTTTTTCCTTTGGAAATTCATTTACTCAATCCCTGAGAGTACCGAGCATGACTTTTTCTTTCCTTTTAAGGAGGACTGCAAAGTGTTCAGAATGAAGTAGACAGGCAATTCTCCCAAATTCTCCCCAAGGACTGAGTGATTGGATGTCCATAAGACCAGCTTGAGAGAATTGAAATTGTCATGTTTAGTTTTACCCAGGCTTTCATTTTATTGTTCTGAAATAGAAACATGTACAGTAATTTGAGCAATTGGGACAATTATGTTATTTTTAAAAATGTTTTCCTGTATTAAGTTGTTGACATATCTTTAATCTACTGATTAAATATCAAGGCTTTATAAAAATGATCATTTGGAATAGCTTACTAACCCAAAATATTAACACCTTTGAAATTCAAAGCAGAAAAGCTTAGGACTAAATATTAACTAGAGCATTTCTTTTTTTTATATACCCAGTGTGAAATCTCTCCTCTTAACTTTCTAATTTATAGCCATGGAGAAATACATGTCAGCATTCCATGGGGGTGGGGGAGCTGTTGATTCATTTCTCACCATATAGTTGAAAGGGGGGGAAAAACATTGGAAGGACAAATCTATCTAAGAGCTCAGCTCTTTCTGCCCTTGAAACTCATTTCTTTGTATCTTTCTGTGATGACTTGAGAGAACTGCCTGAGCTCATGGTTTGAGCTGAAACTTCAGTGGTTTAGCCTACTTCTCAAGGTCTTCTGAGAAAAGGCTAAATTGCAAGACTAAGAGGTCAGGATCAAGAAAGCCGGATATTTTTGTGTCTCTTTTCTGTTCTGTCAAGTAAGGTGCTAAGTGTTTTTCTGGATTTTTTACCCTTTTTTATTATTGTTTCTTTAGAACAATGGGAAAGGAAACCACCACCCCTCCCCTAATGGCAACAAGATATGGATGTCCATATCTTGGATAGTGTGAGAATGTTTTTGGTATTTCATGGGATAAGCATCTTTCTAGCAGTTTTTCAGCTTTTGTGGCTTTTCACATGTAGATTTAACTCCAAGGAAAGATATAATGGTTATTCTGCTTTCCCTCCCTCCCTCCCTCCCTCCCTCCCTCCCTCCCTCTCTCTCTCTCTCTCTCACTCACACAAACACACACACACACACAGAAAGGTGCATAGTCTCAATGTTTCAGAAAGATGGAAATGTAGTAGCATTCTCTGCCATCTTGTAACAATACATTTTTTTAAAAAGAGAGAGAGAAAAAAAGATAAAATCTGAAAAAAAAACCTGATAATTGGGAGAGGAGGACATATTCAGAAGCTAATGTTTCAGATTAACATTAGAGTAATATTAGAAGATACATTGGGACACATTATTAACTCCAGCACTGGCCACTAGGGTTCTACCTGTCATTTGCTTTGCATATTGAAGATACTATTATTCTCATTCCTTATTCTACCATCTATCCACATTTCTTCTACAAAATCAGGGTTGTGAATATTTTCGATCTCTGCATTCTTTTGAAAAAATATCAGCCATGACATGGACATTTTAGGGGTGGAGCAAGCAGGAGAGTAAAGATGAAATGTATGTTGGGATACTGCACTGAAAAGCCTGCTCTTTTTGTATTTGTGTCATGATATAGCACGCAATACGTAACATTGCATCATTGGATGAAACCTTTCTTGAGGGAGATGCCACTGGGAAGTGATGTAAATCCCAGCTTCTCAATAACAGAGCAGACAAACAGTCTGACTACGGTGGAAGCAACAGGATTCTGAACCCATTTTGGGCAAAGAATGTGCCAGATGTTTCAGATTATATGAAATGCTTTGTTGAAAAGAAAAAAAGCAGCTCAGCACATGGATCTAAATCAGAGTTTTTCAGCCTTGGCCACTTTAAGCCTACTTCAGTAAGAAGGATTCTAAATATCATCTTCTAGTACCCCGATGCCATCACAGTGTTAGATCTGCTACTTTGGTCTGGTAGTTTTCCTATAGGTCGATTTCTATAGCCTCATATGCACCCATCCCATAATTAGCTTTGTTTATGTACACTATTTGACTTCTGCCTCCTCTCTCTGGGGAGGCGCCCTTTTGTCACTTTACATTTGACTAGCTCTTAGAGCCAATGAAACGTAGAGGGAATTATTATCATGTTATATTGTAACATGCTCTTATTTTCTTCACCTCTAATTAGTCACAGCAATCAAAATCAAAAGAGGCCAACCCACCAGCTGGCCTTTTTAGTTCTGCAGCAGAAAAACCACAGGAGCTGAAATCCTCAAAAGTGCTATGAAAAAATTATTTATTGGGGAAATAAAACTAGGATACCAATCTGTTTTAGAATGAAAACTGAGGTTAATCTTTTGGCTCAAGGGACCTGCTTAATAATGCTATCACTGGTTACAGTATACACATCAACATTATCTTTCTCTGATTGAATAGATGGTTGCATTTTCACCACAGAGAAGCTACTGAAAGTGCCAGTGCAAATACTTTGTAGTATGTGTCAGAGGAATTTGTGAATGCCTCATAAAACATTAGGAACAAAATTTTAAATGTATCTGAAACATACACATTTCACCATATAAAACATTCAACAATGTTCCCCTTTCCAATGCTACCCATAGCCACATAAAGCACTAATACAAGTCCTTTGTATGGCCTCGTTCTAATTCAGAGTGGAATATTTAATTGGGAATGTGTAGTACAGAGTGAGAGTTGCACAAGGTCTCCAATTTAATATCTGGCATCTTGAAAGAGGCTTGGAAAAAAGTTCTTGTCTGATACTCTGAAGAAGCACTGCTAGTCTTGACAGAAAATAATGATAGACAGAGCATTTTCTTTCAAGTCTCTGCCAATTTAGTACACACTGTTTTTATTATTCATCCATCCAGTCCGCTTGCGAAAAAGAAAAGCAACCTGCAAAAAGGCATGAAAATCCCCATTACTTGAAATATATATTTCATTAAACTTGTTCCTTTAACTTAATACATGAATTTCCTCCTCCTCCTCCTCCTCCTCCTCCTCCTCATCATCATCATCATCATCATCATCATTCTAAATTGCATTTTATTTCAGGATCTTTGAATGAATTCTTTTGCTTACAAAGGCAGATGAAATCAATGAACATCTTTGTTGTGTTTGTGTGCTTCATGTTTTCAACTACACCAGTGCATATGAGCCTGAGAGCTGAGATTTGAAGAGGTCAATATTTTATTCAAGTTCACAATTCAATGGAAAATAAATAAATACATTTTATACTGCCCAAAGTTATTGAAAGTCAGGTAATATAGCAATGTAATAAACAAATAAATAAATTGCTTTGATTTGAACTGCTTCAAGATACAAGATAGGTATATGAAATCAATGCACATATTTGTTGTTTTTATGCATTTCAAGTTTTCAGCTATCACATATCTATATTAATTTTATTATATCTATCTATCTATCTATCTATCTATCTATCTATCATCTATCTATCTATCTATCTATCTATCTATCTATCTATCTATCTATCTATCTATCTATCTATCTATCTATCATCAAAAGTTTGACCCTTCACTATCAGCATTTAGTTGTGAGTTGTTGGCAGTATTTTATATTGGTAAGAAGCAGGTTGGCTCTTTCAATCTAATGACATGGAGACTGGAAGGCCACAGGGAAAAAAAGAGGCTGACACTGCAAAGTGTAACCTGTAGTCTGACATCTATGCATTAACTGTCAAGAGATTTTAAAGTATTGCATGCATTCACTGTCATACCAAACAGTGCATATGATTACATAGTATTGGCTTTATGCAAAGAACAAAGGTTTGCAGGGAGCATAGTAAAGAATCTGAGTATGAGAACGTGAAAAAAAAATCAAAAGGATATTATTTTATTACTCCAAAATTGCTCTCACAAAGCAAAGATTTAAAAGAGCTAAGTAAACTCTTTGGATGGCAACTCAAATCAACATCAGAGAATCCATCACTTCATCTACTGCTTCCCCAGCAGTTTTTATATAAGGAAGTGAAGATTCAAGTATGTACACTGTAAGAAACAGAGACAATGGGGGTGAGATTGATTTCTGCAAAATATTTTCAAAAGGTACAGAGTCCTTCAAATTCAGGGAATTTAATACGCTACTTCAAAGTACAGTGGAGTCAAACTTCAATTTAGTTTAATGGGAGGTTTCAGTGAAGCTATGTCAAACTGAAACACATCTTCAACATTTTGTACATGTCAATTACAATCAAATTTCCAAAAAGCTTTAGAGCTTTTCTGTGAAAAAATGAATTTGGAATTCTCAGAATATGAAAAACAGATAACTTCCAGATGTGCTCTAAATTCTTGGAAAAGGTGTGTGCATGTGGTTTTGTTTCTTATTTTACTTCAGTTAAAATCAAGCCAAATCTCTGTAGGTGGTTCTACTTCCTTTGGCTGACGGACTAGAAATCAGTACTTTTATCTGAAGTCCCAGTTTGCTTGGCTGTCTTTTAAATGAGTACTGAATTAGTCCATCTTGTAGACAATGAGACTTTGGTGTTTCTTTTCTGTGTGCTTAGCAAGTACGCTGCTCCCTCTTCCATTTCCTTTTGCAACTAATGCTATCAGAGCAATGCTGTTTCACCAGTCCCATGAGAACTAAATGTCAGTTTTCCAGATGGCAGGCTGCCAGTCTAGCAATGATTTTGAAAGTCCTGAGGGAATTGTCTTTATTGAGGAAACAAAGAACACTGCTTTATAATGCACCTTGTGTATAGCTTTGGGACCCAGCAATGGAATGAAGTGTCAAGAAATCTTCCTTCCTTCCTTCCTTCCTTCCTTCCTTCCTTCCTTCCTTCCTTCCTTCCTTCCTTCCTTCCTTCCTTCCTTCCTTCCTTCCCTCCCTCCCTTCCCTCCCTCCCTCCTTCCCTCCTTTTCCCTTTTGTTGTATGTGTTATGCTCCCCCAAACATCTGCAAATGCATAATGTTCTATCTAAAACAGCAAGATCACCAAAAAATAAACCAAACAATCCAATGATTTGTTTATAGTATGGACAACTATTTTGTTTCTTTGTTTTATGCACTATTATTGAGAAGAAGGAAATAATAGGAATAAAATAAAGAAAAAAATACAGAGTAAGTAAGAATAGGAAATGGCCTTATAAAATTGGAGCCTGTTTAATAATATTAACACCATCTTTCCTGTAGGGAATAAATCTGATTGCACAATCATCAGGTCTGAATGGAGGCACTATATTCTCCAGCATCAATATCACAGGAATTATCATTAAGATTCTGAATTATTATCATCATGCACCATTGGGGGAAATTAGCCATGGGTAGAAAATTGATTTATGGAGTAAGAAGGAAAAAAAGCAAGATGATATATCTAATAAGCATTGCTATTTTGGAATTGGAATACAATTATCTGAAAGTGTGGACTTCAAGAGCTCTACACTTTTCATTTAGAGTTCAGATTATGCAGCAGCTACAAAGAAATTTTGTGGTTAACAGCAAATGTATTTCCAATGCTCTTTTTCTTATTTTCCATTGCAAAGATGTAAAGCATAAAATAAGATGTGTGTCACAGATGCATATATGCATATAGTTGGCTTTTTTAAGAATTTCATTTCATTATTTTTCTTTCCATCATCGATATTAACAGAAAGCATTTTTTTTCCCTAGAAAGTTTAACAATTGGTAATATAAAGTGGTTTACAATGGAATATTGTTCAGGATAAAAGATAAAGCTGTGCCATACTTATGTCATTTCTCCATTAGTAATCTACTAGTGTCATCCAACCATCACTGTGCTAAAATGATTGTAAGGATGACAATCTTTATATTACTTAGTGACAGCAGAGTGATGCTCTGAAGATTCTGTAGTATACTAGGGTGCAAATTGCTTTAGTTTATCTTAGAATTTCCTGTAGCCTTAGGCATGTAATTCTTAGCAATATTATTTATAACTGACTGCAAGGCTACCACCTGATATTGAGTCTTGCCATTCTGCCTTGGCCAGATTACAAGATGCCCATATACATTTCACCAGAAGACATGATGATATAAATCAGGTTCTCCAATTGAGAGACAAAATAAGGGAAGAACATGATGGAAACCACAGGAAGAATATGTCCTGATTTCCATGGATAGTAGAACAAATAGAATATATATTGTAGCTACCTGCTATAAATGGCAGTATCTAATTGAATGGTTAATTTCAAATAGCTAAGCAGGAACAGACCTGATTAATATCCACTTAACTCCTAGCCTGAGATTGAATTGTGAAACAAACAAACAAACAAACAAACAACCAGAAAGTTTCTGGAAAAACAAAATGGCAAAATACTTCCATATTGTTGCCAAGAAGACAACATGCAAGTGATCCAGCAGCAAAAAAGTATGAATGCAATTGTTCATTACATCAACAGAAGTATTATGTAAAGATCAAGAGCAGTCATCAGTCCTCTATATTCTGCATTGGTGAAACTATACCTAGAATATTACATCCAATTTTGGCAGTATATTTTACAAAAGACATTGACAAAATGGACTCTCCCTTATTGGAAGTGATAAGTTTGTTGCCTACATGTTGGGATTGCTGTACCTCTGTATTCCTGCACCGAGGAAAGATAAGATGGGATGATCACTAAAGGGACCTTCCAATCCTTTTATAAGCCAATTAATATTATATCTTACCTTCTCACCCTTCACCTTTTTTTCTTATTGGCATCCTATGTCAAAGTGATTGTTTTTCTTTATTCCCTTTGTCTCTTTGAAGTACAGGATTCAGTATACAGGAGTGTGCAAAAAAATCTTCACATAATATTGATTTCTGAAATATTTATACAACTATTATATTCAAATTATGAAGTAGCCTTTTAATGGGGTTCCTCTATCTATGGATCCAGGGTAATTGCTCCACAAAAACCATAGGATGAACTATCCTTTGATATTGGAAAATAAGAAATTTGAGGGCATGTATAGCCATCAGATAAATAAACACTTGCCTTAAAAAAAGCCGTTGGTAACAAAAAAAATATCTTCACAGAAGATTAATCTGGTAAGAATTCTCTTGTTGTTGATCTGGCTTTACTTGACCTAGGTCACATTTAAAAATAAGCAATAACAAAACTCCAAAGATCTTCTTTGAAGTCTGTTTTAAACTTGCATTGGAATGAGTAGAAACATATATTCTTGTGATGATTCCAATCTGATCTGCCAGACATAGTATATCTAGACATTTCAAACAGAGAGAAATATTTATGGAAGAGTTGGTGTATGAGTATAGAATAGGGTAAGTTGATTAGAAGACAATAATAATAATAATAATAATAATAATAATAATAATAATAATAATAATAATAATAATAATAATAATAATAATAATAATAATAATACAATCAAGGAAATACAATCAAGGCCATAAATACCTGGGCAATACCAGTTATAAGATACACAGCTGGCATAGTTAACTGGACACAAGCTGATTTGGACCTTTTGGACCGAAAAACCAGGAAACTAATGACAATGCACTACAGTTTACATCCACGTGGTGATACTGATAGACTATATCTGCCCCGAAAATCAGGTGGCAGAGGATTATTACAAGTGAAGCAAACAGTTGAAGAAGAAAAACATGGACTGGCTGATTATTTAAAAGAAAATCAAGAACATTTATTAATCGAAGTAAAGAACAAAAATCTACTGAAGGCCCAACAGACGAAACAAGAATACAGAAAAGATGTGATAAAATCAAGAATGGAGAGTTGGCAGAAGAAAGCACTGCATGGTCAATTTCTGGAAAAAATAAAAGATAAAGTGGACAGTGAACAAACTTGGTTATGGTTAAAAACAGGTACATTAAAGAAAGAAACAGAGTCACTAATCCTGGCTGCGCAAGAACAAGCTATCCGCACAAATGCCATTAAGGCCAAAATCGAAAAATCCTCTGATGATGCCAAATGCAGACTTTGCAAAGAAGCTGATGAAACTGTTGATCACATACTCAGCTGCTGTAAAAAAATCGCGCAGACTGATTATAAATTGCGGCACAATTCAGTAGCACAAATGATCCATTGGAATTTGTGCAAAAATTATAATATTAAAACAGCAACAAACTGGTGGGAACATCAGCCTGAAAAAGTCACCGAAAATCAGATGGTCAAGATCTTGTGGGATTTCCGTATACAAACCGACAAAATACTGGCGCATAATACACCAGACATCACACTGGTTGAGAAAAATAAGGTCACAATCATAGACATCGCAATACCAGGTGATAGCAGGGTCGCCGAGAAGGAACATGAAAAAATCGCAAGATACCAGGACTTAAAAATCGAAATTCAACGACTATGGCACAAACCAGCAGTGGTAATTCCAGTGGTAATTGGCACACTGGGTGCTATTCCAAAAGCACTGGAATTACATTTAAAACAGTTAAAAATTGACAAAATCACCATCAGTCAAATGCAAAAAGCCGCACTGCTTGGATCTGCACGCATATTACGAAAATACGTTACGACGTCCTAGGCCCCTGGGTGGGGCCCGACTAGTAACCAATGCCAAATCCGGCGAAACAACTGGCCGCTGTGATACAATTGTACAACAACAACAACAATAATAATAATAATATTCATGTGCAAGATTTTACTCTGTGTTATTAGTATTCTATGTATTCATAACTTCTATGCTGATCTGCAAACATATTCTTCCTCAATTTACCTCAATTTAGGTAAAAATTCTGGTCCATGTGCTAATGCAACCTTCTGCCTTTTCCAAGAATGTGTGTTTGTTTTTCCATCCTGCCCTTACCCCCTTTCCACAGAGGTTTCAAAATTGTAAGGCAGTTTGGTTAGAGAAGGAGAACATTTGAAGCTTGAAAATCAGATAGCAAAATGTTCATTTCTCTCATAATATTTTAACTTCTAATCCATACCTACGAGGGTCATCAACCTTATGTTCATATTGTTTTGAAAAGAACTGTGCATTTTCTAAGAAAAGTCTTATTTCCTCACAATTGTCTAAAGCTGGTGCTTTGTTCTTTGATCTTCTGCATTTAGCTGGAAGCAGAGGAAGAAGAAGAAGCAGAGGAAGGAAGGAAGGAAGGAAGGAAGGAAGGAAGGAAGGAAGGAAGGAAGGAAGGAAGGAAACCTATCCTATACTAAGTAATAATCCTTGTTACTAAAATGTGGACACTGATATCATTACTGAAATAACATAAATTAGATAATGTGTGTTTGCTGACATGGCTGTTTTTCTCATTTCCCTAGTCATGCATCTACATTAAAGGAGGAGTCCCTTGGAATTTCCTGTACTGCATCTGGAATGTTTCAGCCAGAAATGGAGAGATGCCAAGAAATCTTTAAACTTTGAGAGTTTAATAATGGTTCAGACTGCCAGCTGCTTCTTGAATCGTCTTTTATTCTGTTTAATAGCGTAGCCAACTTTTTTGTTGTTTTGTTCTCATCCATGGCTTTGGAAAGTTGGAAGCTACTCCCCTGCAGCTCCCAGGTGAAAGCTGCCTGTTTTGAATGTGTACTGATAGCAAGCATATGCCTCTGAGACAATCAATTTATGAGCCTGATTTCCAGAATTCTGAGCAGGTATTAAAATTCCTCATAATTTCATATAAAAGCCAGAGAAATTGGACTTCTTACTAGAATATAATATTTAAATGTCAACAGCAAAATTCAAAATTACTGCCTGATATCTGTGATATTTGGATTTTGGATTTTATTGTCATTTATAGGCCGCCCTTTTCCCTGAGGGGACTCAGGGCGGCTTACAATTCGTGGGAAGGGAGTGCAAGACAGAACATGAAATAATATGTGAATAAAAATAAAACAATAAAACACAACATTCATTCAGCATTCGGGTGGGGCGGATGAAAATCTTATCCCCAGGCCTGCTGGGATAGCCAGATCTTAAGGGCTGTGCGGAAGGTCTGGACGGTGGTGAGGGTGCGAATCTCTACGGGGAGATCGTTCCAAAGGGTCGGAGCTGCTACTGAGAAGGCTCTCCTCCGCGTAGTCGCCAGTCGGCACTGACTGGCGGATGGAACTCGGAGGAGGCCCACTCTGTGCGATCTGTTGGGGCGAAGGGAGGTAATCGGCAGAAGGCGGTCTCTCAAGTACTCAGATCCACTACCATGGAGGGCTTTATGGATGGTAAGTAGCACCTTGAAGCGCACCCGGAGATCAACAGGTAGCCAGCGCAGCTCGCGGAGGATAGGTGTTATGTGGGCGAACCGAGGTGCGCCCACTATCACTTGCGCGCCGCATTCTGGACTAGCTGAAGTCGCCAGATGCTCTTCAAGGGCAGCCCCATGTAGAGCACATTGCAGTATTCCAGCCTAGAGATCACAAGGGCTCGAGTGACTGTTGTGAGGGCCTCCCGGTTCAGGTAGGGTCACAACTGGCGTACCTGGCGAACCTGGGCAAATGCCCCCCTGGTCACGGCCGACAAGTGATGGTCAAAAGTCAGCTGTGGGTCCAGGAGGACTCCCAAGTTGCGAACCCTATCTGAGGGGTGTAAAATTTGACCCCCCCAGCCTGAGCGATGGAACACTGGCCAAATTATTGGGAGGGAAACACAACAGCCACTCGGTCTTGTCCGGGTTGAGTACCAGTTTGTTAGCTGTCATCCAGTTCTTAACGGCCTCAAGACCCTGGTTCATCACGTCCACCGCTTCATTGAGTTGGCACGGGGCGGACAGATACAACTGCGTATCGTCCGCGTATTGATGGTATTTTATCCCGTGCCTCCGAATGATCTCGCCCAGCGGTTTCATGTATATGTTAAATAGTAGGGGGGATAAGACCGAGCCCTGCGGCACCCCATAAGTTAGGGGCCTCAGGGACGATCTCTGCCCCCCCACCAACACCGACTGCGACCTGTCTGAGAGGTAGGAGGAGAACCACCATAAAACAGTGCCTCCCACTCCCACCTCCCGCAGTCGTCGCAGAAGGATACCATGGTCGATGGTATCGAAAGCCGCCGAGAGGTCAAGGAGAACCAGGATGGACGAATGGCCTCCATCCCTGGCTCTCCAGAGATCATCGGTCAATGCGACCAAAGCGGTTTCTGTGCTGTAACCAGGTCTGAAGCCGGACTGGAAGGGGTCAAGGTAACTAGCTTCCTCCAAGGTCCGTTGAAGCTGGAAGGCCACCACCTTCTCAACAACCTTCCCGAGAAAGGGGAGGTTGGAGACTGGACGGTAATTGTTAAGAACGGCTGGATCCAAGGATGGTTTCTTCAGGAGGGGTCTCACCACCGCCGCTTTAAGTGCGGCGGGGAAGTGCCCCTCCTGAAGGGAGGCGGTAACAACCGCCTGGATCCAGCCTCGTGTCACCTCACTGCTGTTGGCAACCAGCCAGGAGGGACACGGGTCCAGTATACAGGTGGAGGCGCTCACAGCTCGTATGGCCTTGTCCACATCCCCAGAGGCAACATCCTGAAACTCAACCCAGAGATGGTCTGCCAAGCTATCCCCCTGTGTCTCGGCTGGATCTGCAGAGATGGAGTCCAAGTCCGACCGAAACCGAGCAACTTTGTCCGCCAAGAACTGGACATATTCCTCAGCCTTACCCTGCAGGGGTTCGCCCGCATCCCTCCTATTTAGGAGGGAGCGGGTTATCCTAAACAGGGCGGCTGGGCGGGACTCGGCGAACGCAACCAAGGTGGCAATATGTGTTCTTTTAGCTGTCCTCAATGCCCTGATATATTCCTTGGTGCATGTTGTCAGGAGTGCTCGGTTTGATTCGGACTTATCGGACCTCCATAGGTGCTCTAGGCGTCTCCTCCGGCGCTTCTTCTCCCAGAGCTCCTCGGTGAACCAAGGAGGTCTCCGGGCTCCACTGACCCAGAGGGGCCGTAGTGGCACAATTCAGTCGAGGGACTCCGATGCTGCCGAGTGCCAGGCAGCAGCCAGAGTCTCCGCCGAACTGTGGGTGAGAGTATCAGGAATAACCCCAAGCTCTGTCTGGAACCTTAAGGGGTCCATAAGACGCCTGGGGCGGAACCACCTGGTCGGTTCCTCCTCCCTACAGTGGGGGTTTGGCCTCCGGAAGTCTAGCCTCAGTAGGCAGTGGTCTGACCACGACAGGGGTATGATCTCACTACCCCTCAGACCAAGATCACAAGTCCACTGCTCCGAGAGGAATACGAGGTTGAGCATGTGACCCGCTGAATGTGTTGGGCCCCGAATTACCTGGGTCAAGCCCATGGCTGTCATGGAAGCCATGAACTCCTGCGCTCCATCAGAGTGTTCACCGAGCGAAGGCAGATTGAAGTCCCCCAGAACCATAAGCCTGGGGAACTCAATTGCTAGCTTGGCTACTGACTCGAGGAGCGAGGGGAGGGCTGCTGCAACACTGTTGGGAGGCAGGTACGTTAGCAGCAGGCCCACTTGACCGTTGAGGTCCAGCTTCACCAGCAGGGACTCACACCCGACAAGCTCCGGAGCAGGGATCCTACGAGGTGCT
This sequence comes from Thamnophis sirtalis, assembly GCF_051295495.1. Taxonomy (NCBI): domain Eukaryota; kingdom Metazoa; phylum Chordata; class Lepidosauria; order Squamata; family Natricidae; genus Thamnophis; species Thamnophis sirtalis. The sequence goes on along the minus strand of NW_028261382.1, from coordinate 146,655,015 downwards.
AAAGACTCCCGGATAAGAATAGCCACACCGCCACCCCTTCCCTGGGCTCTCGGCTGATGAAGCACCTGAAATCCGTCTGGGCACATCTCTACGAGGGGGACTCCTCCCTCCGTGCCCAGCCATGTCTCAGTAATACATGCCAGGTCTGCCCTCTCATCTAAAATTAAGTCCCAGACGAGGGGAGCCTTGTGAACAACAGACCTGGCATTTAGCGACAACAGCCTGAGACCAGGGTCCTGATTACTCGCACCATCTGACCTCGGAGTGGGGCTCATAGGGCCGGAAGGAGGGATCTCTGTGATGTAGCGAGCCCTCCTTCCCCGGTAATGGCCAGCCCTAAAGTCCCCGCCGTATCTGCCCCTCCCTGTTATGACCGCAATGCTCCGACCCTCTCCCGTAGCCGTAGTTCCCCCAACCACCTTGGTGACCCCCGCGTTCCCCGGCAGGTCCTCTGAATCACACATACTCAGGCACTCACACAAGCAGTCCCCACGCAGTAGTTAAAACACAAAAAAATACAACAATAATAATAATAAAAGTGGGGTCATTCACACTATCACATGCAATCCCATACACTCAACATACCAAATTAAAAATTGCGCGGGCACACAAAGTCCGTACTTGGCTTATGTTAACTACCAAAGCCGGTAGAGAGTCCGATATAGTGCAAGATGGAAAGAAATAAGTCCGGAGGTGTCTTCCGCCCTCTCCTAGGGGAGGGCCACACCTTGAAGAAGGCTGAATTGAATGGAGCAAAAGAAGGGGGGGATCTAGGCAGGTCGCAGTGGTGATAAGCCAACTTCCAGGTCTGATCGGGCGACCTTTCATACCGATCACCCCTTCTAAAAAGTTCAATACAATCCGAGGGGGGGGGGGATGTCTGAGGAATAGGGTAGGTCCGAATGTCAGCTGCAACAGCGGGGGCTGGGAGATTGACCATGATGAGCAAGGTCTAATGCGTGGGTTCATTCCCAACAACCCCCCTTAGTGTCTTTACCAAAGATCAAGACGAAAGGGAAAAAAAAACTCATCTCAGATGGAAGAAGGGGGGGGCGACCCATTCACTGGTCGGGCCTAACGATCTCAGAGGGCCCCAACGAGCCAAGGAGTCAGACGTGGGCCCAGAAGTAGACTCCCCTCAAGGCCACCAATCCGTACAGTCTTCCAACTCGCCAACTCAACAGGCGCGGCGTATCTGCGGCGTATCCGCAGCGTTCCACAGTCAGTGAGCGAGCAAGCCAGCAGACAACGGGCCGCAGCAAGCAGGGAATAGGGGAGATCGAAAATCCCCTAATAGTACAGCCACAAATCCCAAGAGTCGAATAAGCTGTGGCGTCTCCGAGCTGCGGCGTTTCTCGACCCACAGTAGCAAGCCAACAGCCCAGCGGGAGCGGGCGACAGCAACACAAAGGGGAGATCAGGCTATGATGTTTAGGCAATGTCGGTAGCCAGCAATGTCGACGGTGTTAATAGCCAGCAATGTCGGCGTCCTTCAGGCTGGCAGCTCAGAGAGCTGAATTTCTTCAGTCCGCTGCCAGCTCTGGGCCACTGGGCGTTCGTATCACCCCTAACTCCCTCGGCTCAGTCCCGGGGGCCAATTCTTCTCACCAGCTTTCCTTTTTTTTTTTTTTTTTGCTTTTTCAGTCCCCCGCGGGTTTTTTCCAATCTCCGGGTTTTTTTCGCTCTAGCCGCTCACGCCGCGATGTTAGGCGGCGTCCGCGGCCTGCAATGTTAATTGCAGGTGTTAATAGCCTGCAATGCCAGCGTCTTTCGGGGCTGGGGGCTGGGAGGGGTCGAATTTTTGGGTCACTGGGCGTTCGTATCATCCCTAACTCCCTCCGCTTAGTCCCAGGGGCTAATTCCTCTCACCAGCTTTCCTTTACTTTTTCAGTCTCCGCGGGTTTTTTTCGCTCAAGCTGCTCAAGCCGCGATGTTAGGCGGCGTCCGCGGCCCGCAATGCCGGCGTCTTTCGGGGCTGGGGGCTTGGAAAGATCGAATTTTTCCGATCCACTACCAGCTCCGAGACCGCTAGACGTTCGGACGGCCTCACCTCCCTCGGGTCAGCTCCCAAAAACGCCAATTCCTCCTCTCCACAGATTTTCTTTTAGTACGAGAGCCGAGCGGCAAACTCGGCAGCCATCTTTCTTGCCCATGCGCATGCTGATATAACATACTCTGTGCTATATCTATAGATCTGAAGTATTCAGGAAATGTAAATTTTTAGGATAAAGAGCCCTAGAAAAGACCAGAGATAATATCTGTAAAGTTTCCTAAGAGAAACAGACCCTCAAGTTGCCTTAAATCTTTTTCTCTGTGCTATAATTTGTTTTGTTTAATTGAGAAAGAGGCAGAATAAATCAAGCAATTATTTCATATCAATGCATGAGTAATGCATCCTAAAGCTCTCTAAGTATGTAGATGTTTACAAAATACACATTTAATTGGCTGATGAATATCCTTCTATATTTCTAAATGCTCTAATCAATACTGCTTAGAATTAAGAAATGGCATAAAGAAGATAGTGGCTGGCAATTTCCTTCTGTCAATCAAGCTGTAGCTGTTCCCCCCCCCCCTCAGGCTGATAAAAACCTCATCTTCAATTACTGGTAGGGAGATTATTATTTTTTTGCATACTTCCTGTTCTTATCTCTGGCACACTTCTCTGGTTAACTCCCTCCTTCTCTGAATTCCATCAATGCAGAAACAAAACAAAGCTTCAGCAGTGTAATGCTTCCTAGTCCATTCTAGTATTAGAAACCATCCCTATTCTTTACTGAAACCATAGATGGTCAACAGCCACCACGATTTTAGCTACTAGTTGGTATGTCTTCCACTCCAGTTCTTCCCCCAGTTCCCCTTTATAGAGATCCCATCTCTGATCTTAGTTCAATAGCCCCAAGAGAACCTTTTTCTGATGAAAATTTAAACTGACTTTTAATTTCAAATTTTCTTATCGACAAGTTAGCACATGAGAACAGCCAGCAGGATGGCTAAATGCAAACTGTTGCATCTATGAAAATGCTTTGCATCATAAAATCAAATATATTTTTCACTAGGAAATTGAGCTATATGATACAGAAGATACAATATTTAATACTGTATATTAAATTTATGATATTCTATTACATTTATCATTATATTATTATTAATAGTATATTAGAATATTCAGACATGCCTGGGATAACTGCTCCTTGTATTTTATGGTAGGATTTTATAGCTACGGTTATTTGATGCCTATAACACAGCTTTTGGAGTACCAAACTACACTGGATTTCTAACTAGTCCAACATCATGCTTTCAGAGAAGTAATCATGGGATTCCCAAACTTAGATCAACTTTATTGTCAAATGAATTAGAAATGTGTGATTATATGTGTAAACTGCTGTGATTGAGATGATTCTTGGCAGCTTTAGTTCAGATTGGTTCAGGTGAAACACTAATGTCCAGCACAGATAATTAGCCTTAACCTGCAATATGGTTTCAGAATAGTATTCAGTTGATTGCTTATATCATAAACTGTCTGTGAATAAAATGGAAGAATGTTCTTTGATTCCCCTATAGCTTTCCATCGCACAACCTTCACCTTTTGAGCAAGGGAGAGGGAATTGCTGGAAGTTGTCCCCTTCATACTCTACTGAACTTCACTATCATTAGAGTAGGGATTGAAACAGCAATCATTATCTGTTTCATTACAGAATGATTTCATAGTGCTTGTTTAATGCTTTTCCCCTTTTTAAATGGACATTAGCTTCTAATTGCTGTGGAACTATTCCTGGTTTAGTCTTATTTTGCTTGCTCTGCATCAGGTGAGATCTCTGAAACTTAATGTCTAATTTTCTATTTTTATCATTCTTCTAAAAGGGTGATGCATGCTTTCAACCCTCATTATCTCTAGGGCAGAAAAATCAGAGAATCTACCTCTTAAATGTTTTACATGTATCATAACAACTGCCACTGCTTTTCCTTTCTTACATCTTCACAGTAACTCTTCTGGATAGCACTTAAATAGCAATCATATCTGATGTCAATTTGGATCCATTATTTTAAAAGCAATGAGCTTTCTGACACTGCATATGAAGCTTAGACATAGGCGGGAAGAACTCAGTGGGTAGGAGAATAATGAGGAGAACATGTGAAGGAGGATAAAATAAAATAAAGTAAAAAATAATCATATGTATAGCGAATACATAAGACAATTCTTTTAGTCTAGTTCCAACATCACATTATGATTTACTCAAAAACAGGTATGTAAGCTTGATATAAAGCATGCACGCACACGCACACATGCACCCACAACTTTCTGCAATCATTTTCTTTCTCATATCCCCTAAAAATGAGCATTGTACCCTTTTGCTTAACAGCTTGACGTTATTATCATTTATTCAGCAAGGAGTTATATTATGGATTTCTAAAAGAAGATTTTATTGAATTCTCAGAGAGAAGCAATGAAGATAAATTGTGACGTGTCAAGATAAAATTAAAAATTATTACTTGAACAGAATTCAGAGTGCGCTTGGCCATATTACCACATTTTCTATTAAGGGTGTTAGGAATTAAAGATATGTAACTGATAAAGATGGATGTCTTACTCTCCTGGAGCCAACCTGGGCAGCTTAAAGTAAATATTATAATTGATCTCTCTGAATGATGTCCATAACTAAATGAGGCCTGAAGTTTTCTGACTCTCAGCACCAACGAACAAGACTTACCTTTTACTAATGAAAAGATAGCCAACTCATTTCTTGTGCCAAATGCACCACTTCTGACAAAACTCAGAAAATAATTGGGGCCATTTATAGAAATCACCTTTTTAGTCTTTTCACAGGTCCTCCAAATTTTGGTTCAGTGTTGCTGACTGAGATAGACTTCATTTTGTATCAGTGCAGGAATTTATCAAGCTTCTGTACTGAGGGAAAGGGTTTTTAATGTAATGAAAACATTCATTTTATTAGTATAAAAGGAAAGTAATGGCTTTGTTGAGGACTCTGTGGAGCCAGAAAGTCCAGGCACAATCACAAGAAGAATGCTGCTATGCTTTTTTTCAATCAGGGGTGTGATTTGTAGGCTTTTATCTCATCCCATTCTTTCTTCTTTTTCACTTCAAAAATAAATGAATTAAGGGTGTATGTAAAGTTTGTTTTAAGGTATATTTTTTTTCTATTCATATATTTCTAGTGAATATATGAGAGAACGGAAGAGAGAAAGAAATAGGGTGATTATATTGTTCTGAAGGATAGAAAATGTATAAAGCAGGGGTAAGCAACCTTAAAACTCAAAGAGCCACAAAGATCCTAACTGGGAGCCCCCATTCAATTCTGGAGCCAAGAAATCCAGTTCCTCCACCACAGAGTCTCCTCCTAGCGCTGCGTCCTTTTTCCTCTACCTGTCCTAACTGAAAGCCCTATCAAATTGTGGAGCCGACCGTCGACAGGGAGCTGCAACAGAGGATGAAAGAGCCACATGTGGCTCCAGAGCCGCAAGTTGTTGACCCCTAGTATAAAGTCATAGTAACGTGGGCTTCTTGGGACAGTTTTATCTGTTGCAAGCTCAGTTATTATTCAGTGAGAGACCTTATGCAATTCTCATCTATTTTATGTATTTTAAATACATAATATTTTCTCTCAAGTTTTGTGCTTGTGTAAATTTCACATTTCTTACCCAGATTCTTTCCCATGTTTCAAGCATTATTGGTTCCTCGACATTCTGAGCCCATTTTATCATACAATCCTTAATCAGTTCCGTTTCAGAATCCATCTGTACTAATACATTATATATCCTCTTTATATGCATCGAGCTTTGATCTCTTATTTGTTTAAACAAATTATCCTCAACTTTTACAAAGCCAGTTTTTTGATCTGTTTTCCACCTAGCTTGTAGTTGACCATACTGAAACCATGTTTGAACTACCTTCTCTTCTTTAAGTACCTCTAAAGATTTTAGTTCCATCACCCCTCTTTCTGAGATAAGAAGTTGTCTATAGGTGGTTCTATCGTGTTTTTGTTCTACATTCATATTTTCAATTGCATGTCTAGGAATTGCCCACATGGGCACTTTATCATTTAGTTTATGTTGATATTTTTTCCAAACCCGCAATAAAGCATTTCTTAAGATGTGATTTTTAAATTTCTTATCCGTTTTTTTGTTAAATAACAGGTAAGCATGCCAACCATATAACAAATCATATCCCTCGATATTCAAAATTCTGTCATTAGTTAGATGAATCCAATCACTAATTGCAGATAATGCCACTGCGTCATAGTATAATTTTAAGTTAGGTAATTTCAATCCTCCTCTTTCACGTGCATCTTGCATTATTTTCATCTTTACCCTCGGCTTCTTTCCTGCCCACACAAATTTGTTGATACCCTTCTGCCATTCTAAAAGATTCGCATCTCTTTTAAGTATTGGTAACATTTGAAAAAGAAATAAAAATTTTGGTAAAATGTTCATTTTTACTGCCGCTATTCTACCCAGCAAGGACAAATGCAGTTTTTCCCACCTTTTCAACTCCAACTGTGTACTATGCCAAAGTGATTCATAATTATACTTGTATAATTTCCCATTTGAGATTGAGATATTAACTCCAAGATATTTAACTTTTTTAACTACCTCACATCTTAGCGTCGCCCCCAGTTCTTCCTTCTGTTTGATAGTCATATTTATAGCTATTATTTTGGTTTTTCCTAGATTTATTTTAAATCCCGAGACTTGACCATATTGATTGATCGTATTCAATAATACCCTACTAGATTCCTGCGGTTGTTCCAATATTATAACCAGATCATCCGCAAATGCACGAACTCTATATTCTTGCTGTCTAATTTTGATCCCTTTTAGACCGCCCAGGCCCCGTATCTTATTCAACAGTATTTCCAAAGTTATAATAAACAATAATGGGGACAGAGGACAGCCCTGTCTTGTACCTTTTTCAATTTGAAAGGAGTCTGTCAGACTTCCATTGACAATGATCTGGGCTGTTTGCTGCTGATATATTGCACCAATTGACCGTAAAAAGCCATCTCCTATCTGCATTTTTTGCAATGTCTTCAGCAGGAATTGCCAATTAACTCGATCAAAGGCTTTCTCCGCATCCAAAAATATGAATGCGGCCGGGATTTGATTGTTCTTTCCCAGGTATTCTAAAGCGTTGATAATTAATCTAACGTTATCCTTCATCTGTCTGCCCTGTATAAAACCAGTTTGATCGGTATGTATCAGTTGCTGAGTTACCCCCATTAGCCTATTTGCTAATATTTTAGTAAAAATTTTATAATCTACATTAAGTAATGAAATAGGTCTGTAATTTTTTGGTTGGGTAAGGTCTTGATCTTCTTTGGGTATCAACGATATGAACGCAGTCTTCCACGAGGGAGGCACTTTCCCTCCCGATTGAATTTTATTGAATAGTTCTCTGAGGGGTTCTACCATTTCTAACTGTAGATATTTATAATAAACAGCTGTTAAACCATCTGTGCCTGGTGCTTTCCCTAACTTTAATTGTTTAATTGCCTGCAAAATTTCCCCAGAGGTTATAGGTTGGTTCAGCTTATGCCTATGTTCTTCTCTGACTAGGGGGATTTTCTCTTTATCTAGGTATCTGTCTATATCTCCGTCCTTAATTTTATCCCCTTTATACAACTCTGTAAAAAATTCCCGAAATACCTTTTGAATCTCTTCCTGTTGAAACACTTCCTTCCCTCTGTGACACAATTTGGATACATTTCGAGCTTTCCTTTTTTTTCTAATCTGATAAGCCAACCACCTACCGGGTTTATTTGCATTGCAGAAAGTATTATGTTTAGCATATAATAAACTAGTAGCTACCTGGTCAGAGATCAGCATATCAAACTGAGATTTTAATATAGCAATTGTTTCCCTAATCTTTGTATCTCCTGGATTCAATGTTAATTCTGACTCTTTCCCTTTAATTTCCTCTTCCAATTCTTTTCGTTTTTGCCCTTGTTTGTATCTATGTATTTTATTTATATTCATTATATTTATCAAAAATTTATCAAAATTTTTATAAGATGTTTTATAGATGGCACCTAGATCCTAAAAAGCTTGCCTCTATGTATCCAAATGTTCAACCTAAATGTTGGAGATGTGGTTCTTGTGATGCTACATATTTTCATATATGGTGGACATGTCGTAATGTTAAGGCATTTTGGATAAAAATATGGTGGATCCTGCAAAACATCTTTAAAAGAAGGATAAAATTTACCCCCCAGCTGTTTTTACTGGGTATATGCATTGATTTTACAGTAGCAGAGACTAATTTGATCCTGTATTTAATAACGGCAGCAAGACTCTTGGTGGCGCAGTATTGGAAGAAGAAAGATTTACCCACAATTCAAGAATGGACTTTGAAAGTTATGAACTTAGCCGAAATGGCCAAAATCTCAGCATATCTCAAAGAACATTCAAACGAGAGATACAAAAGAGACTGGAAAAAGTGGATTGATTACATAAAAAGTAAATATGGGACTAAAAAACTCCAGATAGCTTATGCTTAGTATCAGTAATAATTTAAATTGTTAAAAATTTGGGTAACAGTAAGAAGCTGAGTTCAATGTAGAGATATTTCAGACTGTGATTGTTCAAAAATTATACCACGTATGGTCTTTGGGAAGTCGGGGGGAGGGAAGGGAGGTGGGGATTTAGGGGGAGGGGGGAGGGGGGAAATACAATATGTGTTAAATTCCATGATTGTATTTGTATACTGTGGCTTTTCAATGTTAGTGCGAAAATAGAACAAACCGAATATACTGGAAGGTAATAGATACCGAAGGAAAGAGTCGAGTGAAAGAAGAAGGAGGGTGGAGAGGGTGAGAGAGAGGAGGAGGAGAAGGGAGGGAGGGAATGGAGAGGGAGTGATAGGGTTAGAAAGAAGGGGAGGGGAAGTAGGCGTAGAGGGGTGTGTGAGAAGGAAGAATGAAAGTTGGAGGGGGTTGAAAGAGGGTGTATGGCAGGCCAAGGTGGTATACTGGGTTTGTATTGTAGAGGGCATTTTCTATATAAGTGAGGGCCGTGTTTATTATTCAATGTTATATGCCCTGATCAAGCACAGTGAATATGTGATTGTATAGAATGAAAACATAATAAAATATACATTTAAAAAAAAATAATGAGAAAAAATAATAATAATAATATTTATTTATATATTTGTTATTTGATTAGGCCTTTGTACTGTGAATTTTACTTTAGTTTTATATTATATTTTTTGATGTGAATGTCATACAGATCAGTGCAGCTGAAAGAAGAAAGAAAATCTTTCATCTTGTCATGCGAAAACAATAAAATTGGAAAGTTAATTTTCTAAGTAGTTTTTTATTTATTTTTCAAACAATTCAGTCCTCCCCCACAAAGTAAAGACAAAATAAAATAAACTTTCTAGATTATTTTTTTTCTTATTTTCATTGAAACATCCATCAGATAAAGTTGTTCTCATATATAATTCTTTGTGCATAATAAGGATAATTCCATAGTAAAGGACCATTTTTCCTCAGCCATTCACTGTGGTTCAAGAAAGAAAACATTAATTATTAGGAAGCTTTTTCAACTAGTGAAAAGTTATTATGAATAATGACTATTGCTTTAGATTACTAACAATGTCTGTAAAAAGATATTTTTTTAAAAAAATGAACTGAAATTATTTGAATTTGAGGAAATTCTACTAAACAAAGTGAATTAACAAATCAGAATGAATAAATGATAAATTTTTGAGACGTTCTTATGAATGTAAAAATGGTGGTAGTGATTTTGAAGATTAGAAAGTAGAGACTGCTCCTCTGGAGAAATTGAAAGTACAGAATAAATTCTAGTCACATGTTTGACACTTAAAGCTTCTTTTCATTTGTTAGTTAATAAGAATGGTCTAGCAAGTTACTTTTGTGACATAAGTATGGACAAGATTTGTGTATATGTTTATTTCCAAACTCAGCTTTTAGCACAATAATGTCCTAAAATAATGTTATACAAAATGCTAATTTCATTGCAAGACTTTAGCAAAATTGTATTTTATAATCTTATAACGTGATCATCCAACCCATTTTCTGCCATAATTAATTAGCCTGAATTAAAGAGAGTAGAATTAAATAGAAAAATTAATACTTTGGAGCATATCTTATCCTACTCATAGATTTTGCCTTACCTAAATTTTCCTTAAGAAACAGATAAGCACTTAGGTTCTTAAAAGAATTTGGGAAGGTTGTTTAAAACAAATAACATGATGGCATTCTCTAAAATTAAGGATAAGTAATGTGCTGCCTAAGGATGCCAATGTGCCTGTCATTAAGTCTGGTTTTTAGAATATTGTTTTAATAAATAACCAAACCGTAATTATTACACAGTAATGCCCTGGTATGGGTAAAGAGGTATATTTTCCTCTACTTAAGTAATACAGGAATATATACAGGAATACAGGCATAAGTATGCCATAAAATTTGGATGTCATTTGGAACCCTGACATTAAGGCAATTTCAGTATTGTCAAAATAGAACATGAGGGCCAGAGGTGAGTTTCTGCTGGTTCACGCCGGATCAGGCGAACCAGTAGTGACGGAGGCAGCAAGAGGTTCCACCCACTCTCCCGAAGACTTCTGCGCAGAAGCGTTGTACGAGCATGTGCACTAGCAAACCAGTAGTAAAATAAATTGAAACCCATCACTGATGAGGGCAATAATTTGGGATGGGAATAAGAAGGAAAAGGAAAAAAAATACTCTTATCTAATTGCAAAGACGGCATTCTAGAACCTAATTCTTCTCTGGTGATTGATCTAAAGAAAGATGTAGCGAGATGGGATGGTGATACTGTATAAAACAAATACTGTAACTAGGTCAAATATCGTAAGTGGTCTACTTATCGGTAATTCATATTTCTTGTTGTAAAAAAAGTGTAACATATTCGAGTCACCTTATAGTTATAGTTCACGATGGATGCTCAGTAAGCATTGCCTCCTGATGTGCTGAAATTCTATCTGGAACACATGGTTTCAAAGTCAGCTAGGCCAAATCATGTGGGATTGTAAAGGTGATCTTCAGCATTTTAAATTTCATCTGGAAACAAATTGTACATGAGGAAATAACCAATGACTAGTTTCAATTCATTGGTAACAAAAGCTGGAAGGAACATTTCTTACCAGTTTTGAAAAACAATGTAAATGACTGCTTTTTCATTTCAAAACCTTTTTTTCTTTTTTTGGCTGGAACCATTTTTTTTCTAAAGAATCAAATTTTTGCATATAAATCTGCTAGAGTAGTTCAAAAACTCATCTCTTAGGCAAAAGTAAGAATTAGAACTTGGTTATTAACAAGCTTTCATTATCCCTAATTTCTAATTAGAAATGCTTGAAAATGTTATTTAGTCCATTATTGTTAGATAAATCTGCCTTTGGGATTCATTTGCATTTCTTTTTATTGTGAAAGAAAAGCAAGAGATGAAAAACCATTGGTTGGATGAGGTCCATGGGGCTCTTCAATTATGTTTGAAATAAACTTCTCATCAGGAAAATTTCCCCACCCAAATTGCAGCTTTCAGGAAATTGGGAGTTACAGCTATTTTTTTAAAAAAGGAGTTATTTCTACTTCATACCTAATACCTTGACAGTGAGTAACTTCTAAAGAAGCAGAACAATTAATAAATCACTCAATCAGATGAAACAGTTGATTCTATTGGTAATTAAATGTGATTTCCCTTGCTCCCAGGGCATTAGCAATGGAAACCTCTACCCCTAACCCCTGGTAACTAGCCAACATGGATAAAATTGCCGGCATGCGTAAAAAAACAAAAGTTCATGAGAAAATAATTCAGTGTATTGCTGAATAGGTTGTGACTATAAAGCCAGGAAGAGAAATAACACATTGGGCTCAAATGGACCAGGAGGTTCACTAGGACAAGAAGAAAACAGCAAATGGAGAAGGTTGATCATCCACATATAAGTTACACTGAGATAGTGTTATCTTAAGGGCAGGTAATCTTGTGACCCTACAATGAGACCAAGATAAATAATAATAAAAAATAATAAAATACTTGGTGGCATAAATATATACAAAAAGGTTTACCTGCATAGCCTTTTCATGCAAGAAGGATTACAGGTATCTTATCAACAATGTAATAAGTTAAAATTCCACTGGGTTATTCAGACTTTATTAGGGGTTATGAAGTTAGTTCAATTGCTAATTGATAAGGTACTTGTAATCTCACATGTAAGTTGCATCTGTATAATCAGCTTCATTATTTCTCTCCACTATTTTTCTGTACCTTGCCCCAATTTAAATCTTACAACAGACTTGTGTCTATGTATCTGATGGAGTCAGAGGTAGATTCTGCCCGGTACGCACCAGTACGAATGTACAGGGACCATAAATTTGCCATACATTTGCATACCTGTTCCACAGCAGTGTGGCCACGCCCCCGTATGGTACACTCCCTTGGCCTGCCCCCGTTTGCAAGGCACTTCTCGAAGAGAAGGAAGTGAGTGTAGGGCTTCTTCAGAGCACCCAAGGCAAGAGCGGAGTTGAAGCCCTCTGTGAAGCATCTGGAAAAGGTATGCATGGGTTGGAGGGCGGGGGAGGAATTCAAACTTCATCCTCCTGGTGCAGTGCAAGGCTTTGGGCAAAGGCTGGAGGGAAGGGCCCTGGCCACTCATGCTCTGTCCCTCACACTCTCCCTCCCTTGTGTTGTTTGATGCAGCCTGAAGTTAGTGAAGCTGGGCGCCGATGAGGGCTGGCTTTCTGCATACAAATGTGCACACACACGGAAGTTGGATTGAGTATGGCCACTCCCACCAGGTCACATGGTTGCCAAGCCACTCCCACCCCAGTCACATGATTGCTGAGCCAATCCCACTCCGTCACATGATCGCCGAGCCACTCCCACAAAACTAGTACTTCCACCTTTCTTGGCATGGTTTTTCAGAAGTGACTTGCCATTGTTCCTTTTCTATGGTTCAAAGAAAGTGACAGGCCTAAAATAATCCAGCTGGCTTCTAGTCTTCTAGCTTAACCACAACAGCAAACTGGCTCTCTTAACTATTTTAAAATAAAAGTATTTAATTGGAAAAGGTGCTTCCAGTTCATAGTAAATTGGACTGAAAAGGGAATATTCAAACATCTAAACCTGGTGGAACAGACAAGCTGGGGGGTAGGGGAGGAATGAACCAAATTTTAATTTAAATAAAGCACCATACTAAATATAATTGTTCTGCAACTAGCAGAAAAAATTCCTGGAAACATCATTTGGTGTTTGGTTAAAATTTTAAGCACTCTTACAAGTAGAGCTCAGAGGCATATAATTCTGAGTTAATATGCCTAGGATTGCACACTCTTAATACTTAATTTCCAAAGTTGCTAAACTAAACCCTATTGCCAAGCTATTGCCTCTTGCTAAACCAGCAAGATTGACAAACACCTTTGTTTTACAGTAATTATCAGGATGTAGCAAAGCAGATGTCAGAAATATTTAGACAGTAGAATTGGTCACAAATCTGTTCTTGTCCCCTATGATTAGGTATCTATGATACTGTCCCTACAGGTCCTTGTCAGAATTATTGTGTTCCCTACCACATTCTTTCAGATGTGCTCAGAATATTGTTCTAGTTCATGCAGATGGTTTCAGACTGGGAATAATGCTTCATCTTAAGAACCTCATGGTATTTTATGATACTTTTCAAGAGCAAAGCCTCATACATCTGTATTACACAATAACAGCAATAATAAAATGACTTCACTTGTGCTAATAAATGCTTGTAAACAGTGAATTTGCAGGATCACTGGACAAGTACACACAAAATATTATTTTGTCTTGGACTTGGTTTGTGCTGCATCAAATTCAGAAATTTCTATCTTGATATCTCCATATCTTGATATGTTAAACCAGTATTCTCAGCCTTGGCAACACTCAGAATTTCCTAGCCAGTCATGAATGGTGCATCCATCTTGAAATGCCTCTGTTCCCCAATGTATAGAATATGGATCTTCTTCAACTTTATACACAAAGGCATCAGCATAATCTAAGCTGCAGATATTAAAATGAATTGCTAATAAATCTGTAGAAAGCCAGTCTGGTGTAGTGATTAAGGCACAAGGCAAGAAACTGGGAGTTCTGGTCCTGCTTTAGGCATGAAAGTGACTAGGTGACTTTGGGCCATTTTCTCTCAGCCTTAGGAAGAAGGTAATGGTTGTTCAGAATGTAAAGTTCTGAACAACCTTGCCAAGAAAACTGTAGGGACTTGTCCAGGCAGTTGCCAGGAGTCAGAAAGTGACATAAAGGTGCACATACAAAAATGAGTTTAACTACATAGCTACATTTCATTTTGCTGGATGGAATGGTGGAATATTCTGGTATAGTGAACCAGGTATGGACGATTCCAAGATAGTCTCATAATGGTGGAACAGAGGAACAGTGAATAAATAGGTGGTGTAGATAGGGACATCATTAAGCATGTAATTTATCCTAAAAGCATGCTTCTTTATTGATTGACAGAGTTGTCACTTTGTTTTCAAATGTTTTACATAATTACTGTGAGAAGGAGATGCTAAAAATTAATATCTTTCTAAAGCTTGAATGTGGGGAGAGTATGGGGAAGAGGAGAGGAGTGATCTAAAAATGCTTGTATTGATTTACTTGCACAGTTAAAAGAGGTTTGATGCATTCCTGTTCAGACACAAATAATGCTTAAATAATCAGTCTCACTGACCTTTCTAAGATACCTAATTAATCCTACTTCTAGTTGATCAACATGTAACATGATTAATAAGATTCATGCACATTCTATAATAAGAAAATGTTTTATGGAATGTGGAAATAAATCCTTGCTTGTACTAAACCAAATTATAGCTAGTCCTTGACTTATAACCACAACTGTGGACTCTTGTCACTAAGTGTGTGGTTGTGGTAATTAAGTGAGTCATCACATGACCATGACAATTTTATGACATTTTTGTCATTGTTGTTAAATAAATCCAGCTTCTCCCAATCTTGTCAGAAGCCAGTTGGAGTAGCAATAACACTTAGATTTATATACTGCTTTACAGTGCTTTACAGCCCTCTCTAAGCAGTTTACAGAGTCAGCATATTGCCTCCAACAATTTGGGTCCTCATTTTACCAACCTCATGGAAAGCTGAGTTAACCTTGAGCTTGATGAAATTTGAACTGCCAAATTGAAGGCAGTTGGCAGTTAGCAGTCAGTCAGCAGAAGTAGCCTGCAGTACTTCACTCTAGCCACTGTGCCACCACAGCTCATGGTTACGAATTGCAGCCATGTGCCCCCAGGATGCTTCAACCATGATAAATATATCCCAGCTCCAAGCCCCTGAATCAGGATCACACAAAGGATGCTGTGATGGTTGGAGTCACTTTTCTTTAGTGATGCAACTTCAAATGGTTGTTAAATGATCATAGGTAAGAACTACTTGTAATAATTTTGTAAAAGCCAAATTCACAGATATGTTATATTTATCATTTTATATTGTTCTGCCATAATTTGTCAGCAGCATGACACAAATAATTCCACAAATAATAAACAGAACCGCTGACACTTTTTTTTAAAATATATCCAATTCTTTCCTATTAACTGGCTTTTAGGCATGTGCATGGGAGTAAGGAATGTCTTCAGGTTATAGTCAAAAAAGACAAGGTGGTTGCAAACATGTAATCAAAGCATGCACAAGACACTTAAAAACAAGTGAAGCTTCAATCACACTGTAGAGGCAGCCATTTTGACATTTTTGATCACATCCTGAGGGGAAATACAAATAATGCTCTTTTAAGGCACATCTATTTTGAAATTCTGTCCCAAAGTCTGAAAAAAGATACAACTGCTTTAAAGAAGTCCTGAGCTTGTTTTGTTTTTCAAAGAACATTTTCCAAGTAGGTACAGCCTTAATGGTGTTTTTAACAGGAATCTTCCCAATGTGTCTTTTTAATGACAATTTATCTGATGTCAATCTACTCTTTTTGTCTAGTTCCTAATGAAGAAGTTTTGAATCTATTTTTCCTCTATGTAATCTATTTGTCTAAAAATTCTCTTTCCTAACATAAACATTTAAAAAGACAATGCTCTCAAAATAAATGTTATTCATTATATGAATCTTGCAAATTCATTGAGGTAGAAAATTTTATATCTTCACTGATTAGTAAATGTATGAGCAGAAACATTCTCTTGACAAAAATATAACTTGAAAAGCACTGGACAAGCCATTTAATAATCCTCTATGCTTTAATGATTGAGGAATGCAGTTAAAACCAGAGACCATTCCAACATTATGGAATTAAAATTTCAGCATAATCATGCTTAAAGGAAATTAACTGAAATCAGTGAGTGTTACATTAGTTATGAGTACTAAATGTGAATTCTGCCTTATGGGGGAACATTTTTGGTACAAATTCAATATATAAATACATAAAAGGAAATAAATGTCACTGATTAACATTTAATGAAGAAAAAAGAGGAAAGGATCTGTTTTGGATTAGGGACATATTTTTTATTTTCAGTTCCAAGTGAAGAAAAAGACAATCGAAGTAGTAGTTTAATGTGGGGGTTATATGATTGGCATTTGGGGAAATGTAGAGACAATTAAACATCTAGAAAACAGGCCAAACTCATCTATGTATGAACCTACAGATGGAGGCACACACATACATTTGTATTTGGCTTGTTCTCTAGTGGCATGTTTGCCTGCATCATTGTTTCACCAAATGTTATATTTGGGTAAAAGTCATCCAGTACAAAAGAAAAAATATATCATTACTCTGAATTTTTCACTGAGAGTTAATACAGGACATGCAAGGTGTGCTCAATATAATCCAAGTTCTGTAAGTAAAAATAGTAAATAATTCCTTATTCTTCCAGAGATTCTTATACATCCCTAGTTATAATAGCACATTCAACCCAATACAGCACAACCAGCACAACTTTGAAAACAATAACATTGTCATATATCACAAACATCTCAGAGACCATTGATGGACTGTTACAATCACAAAGTGTCATTGTAGCACACAAGCCAACTAAAGCTCTCTAAAACATTTTAACATCTTTGGTTAAGTAAACCAAAGACCCAGCAACCCCAGAAGAAAAAAACAGGAATCATCTACAATATACAGTGTAAAGAACGTAATAGCCACTATGTAGAACAAACAGAAGACTAGCAGAGTGCATCCATGAACTCCAACTAGCAGTTGGAAGACATGATGAAAACTGCTTAATTTCACAGCAGATGGGCAGAACTAACCATAGTTTCAACTGGGAAACTGTGAGGATCCTAGACTGAGCCAAGTACAAAAATGCTAGAGAATTCTTGGATACCTGGCATTCAGACAAATTAACCATAAATAGGCACATAGAGATAAACAACATCTACTTACCATTCAAAAGACTCAATCAAAAACCCAGAAATGGAAGAAAAAGACCAAAACATCTCATCTGCAATCAACACCCAGATGAACAGAAATTAACAGCATTAACATTAGACCAACAATCAAGAATCAAACTGTAGCCCAATTGAGAAACTTCCAACTCAGACAAACAAGCTAGCAGTGAAGAAAAAAAAAACAGCCCAAGAAACCACCAAAGCCACCCCCACCAATATGATAGGACAAGTCACTAGTATATAAAATAAGAGCTAACCCCACTCTCCACTAGTACTGGTGTTAACTAATTTTGTAACGAAACATTTGCAAGGAAACAACCAACCTCAGAGAAAACCAAGAAACTCATATGTAACAAATGTTAGGAGTACCAGCTAACAAATATAAATACAAAATGGCCATCTTTGTATGAGCTAAGATAATGCTTGTCTTATGTAATGTGATTATCCTTGAATTAATCAAAATTTGTATATTGCTGTCAGGTTGATAAAAAGTGCTGCATTTTATTGTAAAAGTTCTTCTCACAGTAATTACGTAAAACATTTGAAAACAAAGTGACAACTCTGTCAATCAATAAAGAAGCATGCTTTTAGGATAAATTACATGCTTAATGATGTCCCTATCTACACCACCTATTTATTCACTGTTCCTCTGTTCCACCATTATGAGACTATCTTGGAATCGTCCATACCTGGTTCACTATACCAGAATATTCCACCATTCCATCCAGCAAAATGAAATGTAGCTATGTAGTTAAACTCATTTTTGTATGTGCACCTTTATGTCACTTTCTGACTCCTGGCAACTGCCTGGACAAGTCCCTACAGTTTTCTTGGCAAGATTGTTCAGAACTTTACATTCTGAACAACCATTACCTTCTTCCTAAGGCTGAGAGAAAATGGCCCAAAGTCACCTAGTCACTTTCATGCCTAAAGCAGGACCAGAACTCCCAGTTTCTTGCCTTGTGCCTTAATCACTACACCAGACTGGCTTTCTACAGATTTATTAGCAATTCATTTTAATATCTGCAGCTTAGATTATGCTGATGCCTTTGTGTATAAAGTTGAAGAAGATCCATATTCTATACATTGGGGAACAGAGGCATTTCAAGATGGATGCACCATTCATGACTGGCTAGGAAATTCTGAGTGTTGCCAAGGCTGAGAATACTGGTTTAACATATCAAGATATGGAGATATCAAGATAGAAATTTCTGAATTTGATGCAGCACAAACCAAGTCCAAGACAAAATAATATTTTGTGTGTACTTGTCCAGTGATCCTGCAAATTCACTGTTTACAAGCATTTATTAGCACAAGTGAAGTCATTTTATTATTGCTGTTATTGTGTAATACAGATGTATGAGGCTTTGCTCTTGAAAAGTATCATAAAATACTGTGAAGCATTTATATATTTATTTATCCTTGAAACCCACACCATTGAAAACTGAAGGCACAATTTCCTTCCTATTTTGAAGGAAAAAATATAACACAAAGTAAAACATTGTATCTCTTCCTGCAATTGGCCATACCATTGATGAGATCTCACCTATCTGTCTCATTGTCACAACCACTGGGGCCTGTCTTCTGTCCAAAACATGAAAAATATCCTGTCATCTTACAAAAGAGCTTATCAACCTGAAAACAATCATTGCATTCTCCATTTTCTCCCCAGAAGAACTCAGCTAAATTAAATGTTAATCCAAAAGAAACTTTTGGAAGCTTGCCAATCCGTACTATAATTAAACAGATGAATTAAATTACCTGTATAGCTATAATAGAAGTTAAACTAGACATGAAAGAAATGTCATCCTCAGTTTCTGAATGACCATTTGGAATTTAAACAACTTTCTAGATTCCAGTAGGTTTCTAAATTTATCAGATGCATAGAATGAAAAAGTGATCTCCTCAACATAAAATGACAGTTTTCATTTTCTGGAGTTTCCCACATTTCAGGAGGACTAAAGTAGATCAATTCATTTTTAATAGCAATAGCCAGAATCAAAAGAGTTAACAATGTCTTTGTAAATTATGGGCATTGCTTGTAGACAATGGTTGCATTTATGGATTGGTTTTATGCATACTCTAGAGACCTCTAATTGAAGATGATTATGGTTAATGATTTTAGTAATATGCACAGCATAATTTGTATCAGCCCAATTTGTTGCTGCTTCAGGAATTTTGCCCATTTTAATCTTTGGCCAGCCTTTGTCACCAAAGAAATCCTAGAAGCTAAGCAACTGGCTTGGATGAGAGATTGCACTGCTTTTCACAATACAGTACATGGCAAAGGAAATTACACTGGAACAGAACTGCTATCACCTGGATGCACTAGGACTTGTTGTGTTTTAAAATGACAATGCCAAGTGTATCATAAGACAGAACACATGGTTGTTAGATGAAGAAATAATCAAAGGAATTCATGTAGGCAAACCACACCAAACCACTTATTAGCTGAGAGTGGACTTCTTTAAAAATGAGATCCCATTGCTAACATGGAGAAGAATGCTAATGTTCTCTTTCATATTAACAACAAACTCCCTAATGATTTTTGAAAAGGGAAAAGAACCTGGTATAGTTTAAAAGTAATTCACCAGAATGCAAAAGGCCTTTTGATCCTGTTGAAGTTTTACTACATTTACCATGATTTATCATTATTGGAAATATTTTTTTTATAGATTTTGCTGTTTGAAGTATGCTGTCTCATCTGTAAAGCGAATAAATGGAAATAATTACAAGGAGTAGGAAATAAAAAAGACAAAAGTCACATATAAGCAGACTTGAATGTTGGATTCTTCCTACTATTTAAACCTCTTCCGGTGGCATTAAACCCAGCAACAGCGGGCTGGTTTCTCTTTCCTATCCATTTTCTTGTTTGCTTGAAAAAAACAAAACAGACATGAATCAGGAAATGATCAATTCTCAAACTCCTTTGGAGTAATTTTGAAAATTATTAAAACAACCTCAGCAGCATCGACCTGACTATCTCTGAATATGACCCACCCAGAGTCCAATCATACGTTTTATGAATGAGATAGACAGGATAACTGGGTTACCTGTGTAATGGAAACAATGCCTTCTTTCTTCAACTAATGTTCAGCTGCAGGTTTGGGGAATCATGGTATCATAGTCAATTGTACCTCATCTTTTAGGACAAGGATATAAACAAACAGACAGACAGACAAATAAATGAATAAATAAAATGGAGGAACGATCAATACTAGCTAAACATTTGGTACAGTATCTTACCAAGTACAGTATCTGATACACATGCATGCATCATCTAGAATGTGTACTGGTGTCTTCCCCCCATGGTTTATTCTCCAATCCAGCAGCCCCCAACCTTTTGGTCACCAGGGGCAGTTTCTATAGAGAAAGGTTTTTCTGCGGACTGGAGGGGGCACAGTTTTGCGTGCTGTGTGCATCCCGCAGATGGGGCTTCACTTGTTTGTGTGGCCCAATTGCTGGCATGCCAGGGACCGGTGCCAGTCTATGGACTTGGGGTTGAGGACCCCTGCTCTAATCAAGAAAAATGCTCTCCATACAACATTGCAGATTTGTTTTGGAATGGAAGTATGAGTGTGGGAGACTTCCCGTCTTACTAATCAAACTACCTAAGTGTTTGCATATGGCTCATGATTTTCTGATTACTGAACTCAGGGCAACACTAAGTATATCACAGGGTTTGTATGTTTTTCACTTGATTTGTTTGGATGCTGAAATAAAATGAAATAGAAAATAAAAGATTTTTATCCTACACATCTTTCTTTCTTTTAAAAAATGAAGGAAATAAAATAAAAGTAGCAACAACCTTGAAATAAAACAATGTTTGCAAAATGTTTACTTGTATTATGTACAGCATAAAAATGAGCATCTAATGTAGGTCAGGTGCGCAGGAGGCGGCTACCAACAACTTGCTAGTCAAAGGGAGATAAATGAACTCTAACAAAAGACTCACAGGTCCTCATGTATTTTCATAGTGTCAGCTGTAACTTTCAAGGGCTCTGCTTCCAAATGACAGACATTGGCACACATGCTTACATATAAAGCAAGTGGCAATTGCTCAAGAGAAAAACAATTCCGAATGACATCCCTGTAGTGCAAGCTGCCATTTGTTTTTTGAGAATTCACTGGATTCTAATGCAAATGCTGTAGATTTGATGTCACTATTTGAAGCAGCAGAGGTATTTTTAGTCTAAACAAGGATTTGTTTTGATTATTCAAATATTAGCAGACAGTTAACTCATATTATCCCTATAATGATTCTGTAAAAATTCTTATGTGCCAGTAACAAAAATTTGGTGGGAAGATACATTTGAAAAAGTGGTTAAAAATGAGCAGGTTAAATATTGTGGACTATCTGTATATAAACTGATAGTCTTGAATCATAATATATCACCTTTAAGTAGTTGAAAACAAGAAACTATGAATAATTGATGTGCCAATAACAGGTGATAATAGAACAAAGGAAAAAGAATTGGAGACAATCTCAAACTATCAATATTTTTAAATTGAAATATTATGGCAAAGACCAGCCATTGTTATCCCAGTAGTTATCAGCACACTGGGTGCCATACAAAAAAATCTTGGATGGCATTTACAAAATCTGTACATTAACAACATATCCATCTGTCAGTTACAAAAGGCCACACTGCTTGGATTTACACATATACTATACTATACATTATAACATCCTAGACTCTTGGCAAGTCTGAACACATGTTCAGTTTATACTTGACACTATGAAAGCCAATACCAACTAAAGAATTGGCCGCTGCAATTTCACATTGTTGTGTCTATAATAATAACAGGTCCTGTAAAGGTAGCCCTCAAGTTATGACAGCAGTTGGCGGCAGAATTTCCATCACTAAGTGGTGTAGTTCTAAAGCATGACATCATGTGACCACATCACTTAGTGACAGCAATCCTGCAGGCCCAGTTGCCATCATAATCATAAGATCATGTGGGTAAGACACAGGAAAGACGCAGGAATCCAAGGCAAGAAGTCCAGCAGATGCTGTGGGGGAGGGATGTCTACTGAGCACAGACTTATGCAGGAGCTGAGGGGTTGCTGTAGGCAAGTGCAAAGGAGAACAGCAGAGAAAAAAAGCAGTGGGAGCATGACCTGATTTTTGACTTCCTGCCAGCTTCCTCATGACTGATTGTGGGAAGATGGCAGGGA
The DNA here is from genome assembly GCF_051295495.1 of Thamnophis sirtalis. NCBI lineage: Eukaryota > Metazoa > Chordata > Lepidosauria > Squamata > Natricidae > Thamnophis > Thamnophis sirtalis. The sequence continues at coordinate 146,632,466 of NW_028261382.1, read as the reverse complement.
ATGTTGCAAACTATGATGTCATAACCATGCCTCACTACAACACTGCAACTAGGTACTCAGTGCCCAGATTGCAATCATCTGATCCAGGGAATGCTGTAACAGAGTGTCTGTTAATCCCCCTTGTTCAGTTCTATCATAACTTTGAACAGTTGCTGAATACATGGTCATAATTTGAGAACTACCTGTAAATGGAATATGTGCATATATCACTTTATCCTTTACTTCAAATCCTCATAAACATAAGAATACTACCAAATTCTTAGAATGTTTCTTTTTTCAGGGAAGCATCTTAATAGAATAGCTGTTCTTAAACTCTATGGTCATATGCACATTTGTTTTCAACACAACCATTTTCTCCCCAAAGACTGAACTGTGTAATTAATGCTGTATGGTTCAGAAAGTAGTTCTTAAATCATATAAATGCTATTAAAGCTTTAAGAAACTGCTTCTGTTTTATAGCTGGAGAAGGTCAGCCTTGTTTTGCATTAGTAGTTCTCATTACTGGTGTCCTTTGACTCAGGTACCTATACTAGACATGGCCAGGTAACACCTCCAAATGCCCTTTATGCATATACTATATCAAATGCAAAAAAACCCCAACCCAACCTTTTCCAATCTCTTCGTTTGTGCTTAGGATAGAGTACAGCACTGTCACTGCAAGTCATTTCAGCCCTTTATATTGTTGGCTCAATAATTATATGGTACAGCATTTAAAACGATGATTGGTTCAAAGAATCTACTCAGCAGGTCCTAGTTTTTGAAGTGTTAATGTTCTGTTGGCAATACAGTCCATTTGCTGACTTCTTATTTTGTAAATATGACATTAGGCAGCACTAGGCTTTCACTGAAGCTGTAGTTGGTGGTCATTACTCACAACTCAGAGAACATAGATAATAACACAGCAATGCTATTACGTTTCTTTGAAATTACGTACCTGCATGGGTTTCTTTAAATGTTGTAGAATCCAGTTGCTTATATATACCGGTATTTATATTCATTTATATTTGCATGTATGTTTGTGTTTGGAGGTCCATATTCAGGATTACAGCCTCTCCATTCAGTTCTGCCCTCCTCACCCCAAATAGTTACTGTTGTCAGACAGCTAATATCCCCATCCATGATTAACTTTTTTTCCTTCATCTCTTGAAGAGTTTTCCATTCTTATAAACTTGGAGCTTCTTCCTTAGACTTGATATTCTTTCTTTCTTTCTTTCTTTCTTTCTTTCTTTCTTTCTTTCTTTCTTTCTCTCTCTCTCTCTCTCTCTCTCTCTCTCTCTCTCTCTCTCTTTCTTTCTTTCTTTCTTTCTTTCTTTCTTTCTTTCTTTCTTTCTTTCTTTCTGCAAGGAAGTGCCAATTGCACTTTCCTATGAAAGCCTAGAATATACAGTATATTACACAAGTATAAGTGTATATACTAAAATGAATATATGTATAATATGACTATAATATGATATACTGTATATAATTAGTGTATGCTTACCCACTTTTTGTATCTGATAAAGTATTTTGCATTCTTCAAAAGGAAAGTTACAGTTTAGGAAATATAAATCAATTTAATCGATATCAGTAGTCAAGTTTTTAAATATCACTCTCCTTTATTAGATACTTGTTGTGGATAGAAGGATGGATGGATGGATGGATGGATGGATGGATGGATGGATGGATGGATAGATAGATAGATAGATAGATAGATAGCTCACCATATTTCTCTGTCCATAAATTTGATGTAGAATGTTATAAAGCCATTTGTTATTGACAACAGGTCCATTAAGGAACAGACAACTTATTCAGTAATATTTAATTAAAGATATTAATCATGTTTATTACTTCAATAATCTGAAGTTTGTAGGGAGAAGGGGACAGCAATTAGAAATTAACTTAGGTTGAATTCTTATCTCTGCATGCTAATTTTCTGTCTGTGGCAATGTTTTCCCACTCTTGCTAGAACATTCAAGCATAAGTAACTGGTGGCCTTCAAGGTAAGGAACTTCAGTAACTGATGACTTAAGAAAAATACTTACATTTGTTCCAAATTCTTAATAATGTTGTTATTTTCTAGAGTGTGTCATAGCTTTTCTCTTTTTCTCTTATTATTTCTATAAGATCAAGTATATCAACTAAGAAAAAAAGTTATCCCTGAGGGTACTTGTGTGTTTTGAAATGAAATTTCTAAAGGCTAAACACATTTCCCCGCTGTTCTCTTGATTCTCATTTATGTTTTTAAATTATTTAATTCACCTGTCATGTGAGCCCATACATGGAGAAATAGCTAGGTTAGGATTCACCATGACTCTGCATACAAAGACTACATTAAATTATAGGAGCTAGTTGTGCTTAACTGATTGGCAGAACATGATATCACGAGCAACGTAGGAAACAAGCTGGCTGCATGGTTTAAGAAGCAAGTTGAAAATCTAGTCCCATGATTATAAATTCCTATCTTTAAATATGAATTAACTCAATTTTCTCTTTTATATGTTTGGATGTGTACCATTTCTTTTCATGCTGGAATGAACTTTTTCAAGATGTGTGTAGAAAGGGAGAAGGGGAGGGGGAGAGCGAAAGGAGTGAGAAAGATCAAGATCTTCTGCGACGACTGCGGGAGGTGGGGGTGGGAGGCACTGTTTTACGGTGGTTCTCCTCTTACCTCTCGGACAGGTCGCAGTCGGTGTTAGTCGGAGGGCAGAGATCGACCCCCAGGCCCCTAACATATGGGGTGCCGCAGGGTTCGGTCCTGTCCCCCCTTCTTTTTAATATCTACATGAAACCGCTGGGCGAGATCATTCGACGGCACGGGATAAAATACCACCAGTATGCGGACGATACACAGTTGTATCTGTCCGCCCCGTGCCAACTCAATGAAGCGATGGACGTGATGAGCCAGGGCCTTGAAGCTGTTAGAGACTGGATGGGGGTTAACAAGCTTGTACTCAATCCAGATAAAACCGAGTGGCTGTTGTGCTTCCCTCCCACTAATTGGCTAAGTGTTCCATCTCTCAGGCTGGGGGGTCAAATAGTACGCCCCTCAGAAAGGGTCCGCAACTTGGGAGTCCTCCTGGATCCACAGCTGACCTTTGAACACCATTTGTCAGCTGTGACCAGGGGGGCATTTGCCCAGGTTCGCCTGGTGCACTAGTTGCGTCCCTACCTGAACCGGAGGCTCTCACAACAGTCACTCGTGCCCTTGTGACCTCTAGGCTGGAATACTGCAATGTGCTCTACATGGGGCTGCCCTTGAAGAGTATTCGGCGACTTCAGCTGGTCCAGAATGCAGCCGCGCGAGCGATCGTGGGTGCACCTCGTTTCACCCACGTAACACCTATCCTCCACGAGCTGCACTGGCTGCCTGTTGATCTCCGGGTGCACTTCAAGGTGCTACTTGTCACCTACAAAGCCCTGCATGGTATTGGATCTGGGTACTTGAGAGACCGCCTACTGCCAATTACCTCCACTAGGCCAATAAGATCCCATAGATTAGGCCTCCTCCAAATTCCATCAACCGGCCAATGTCGGCTGGCAACTACCCGGAGGAGAGCCTTCTCGGTGGCTGCTCTGACCCTCTGGAACGAACTCCCCGTGGAGATTCGTACCCTCACCACCCTCCAGACCTTCCGCATAGCCCTTAAGTCCTGGCTGTCCCGACAGGCCTGGGGCTAAAGATTTCAACCCCACTCGAATAGTATGACTGTTGTGCTCTTTTAATGATGTATTGTTTTCGTGTTTGTAACTTGTTTGTCCTCCCTCCCCCTGAATTGTGAGCCGCCCTGAGTCCCCTCAGGGAAAAGGGCGGCATACAAATAAAGTATCTAAATCTATCTATCTAAATCAAGTCATATTGCAAAATTTTACATCTATTCATTTACATCTTGAAGCTTTTTGAAAATCAGGTGGGATATATATAATTATACACATACTTGAAGTCAACAAGATCCTTTGGTTCCAGGATTACACCTCCAGCATTTTCTACCCTATAAAAGATTTCCTTTCTCTCTCCATCTCTCTTTTAGACCTTTAGATGACTGGCATGTAATTGCTTTTCTGTGATAGCACCTAGATTTCAATAATCTCATTAAATATAGAAAAAAGACTAAAGACTAACAGTTCTCCCACATTGTAAATGATTAACTACAGGAAAACATTGCAGAGCATCATTTTTTAATTGACAGAGTTCTACCTTGGGGTCTGTATTTTTTATTATTTTGCAGCAGGCAGCAAACGATCAGCAGAGGTTTTCCCTTTGAAAGAGAAAAGAAAGTAAATTTAATAGGAGATAAAAAAATATGCTGCTACTTTTGTGGGAATCTGCAAGAGGGGGGGGAGAAGTTAAATGAGGTACGTAATGATGTCACTGTGCAAATACATCATTCAAGTCTTATAAATGAACTGCCTCTTACTAAAAAAAAATGAACAAATTTTTCAGCTGCTCAATGGTTTCAGTAAGCACTGATGCTGCACATTTTTAACATGCAACTTGTTTCCAGGGGTTTTCAGTGGTTCTGAGTGCACTGGGTAGCTCTGTGCTTTACCAACTCAAGGAAAGACAATGATGCCTGGCATTTTTAGTAAAAGGCAGCTTGTTTGTAAGCATGTGGTTTAATTAAACTAGAAATTTGGATTAGAGGCAGATTTGGATTATGGAACAGACATTATTCTTAAATGGGGGATAGCCTCAGAGGTGGTATTCAGCAGTTCTGGAGAACTGGTAGCGGAAATTTTGAGCTGTTTGGAGAACTGGTAAATACCACCTCTGACTGGCCCTGCCCCCATCTATTCTCTGCCTCCTGAGTCCCAACTGATTGGGAGGAAATGGGGATTTTGCAGTATCCTTTCCTGGAGTGGGGAGGGAATGGAGATTTTATAGTATCATTCCCACCAAGTCACATCCACAGAACCGGTAGTAAAAAAAATTGAATCCTACCATTGGATGACCTGTATATTTATTCTCACATGTTACATTGTCTCTATCCAGACTCTTGACTGTTCAAGCACTTTTGTCCCCTGAGCATCCTCCCAAATTAATATTTTCCTAACTAATGGGTGCTATGGACTTTCAGGTATCAAGTGCCTGTACTGTTTCCCTCTACCTTTACATGGGCACATATGGTTGCTTTATTGTTGCCTTACCATTTTAAAGTTCGAAGTATCTGATTTAAATAACAACTATTCAGATCGGAGAGCAGTGGAAATTTGCCCTACCATTCCACCTGAATTTCTTAAGCTAATCTGTAGTTAACATGATACACTCAGGTTACTTCCCTTTGGTCATATCGGAGTAAAATGCAGTAACCAGAATCATTGGATCTACATGTGGAATGTGAATTTATGTATGTGCCTTTGCCTAACTAGTAATGTAATACATACAGACAGATGCACTTGATATTGAAAAATATGACATCCTGAATTTGCTTTCTTATTTCTACCAAAACTAATGATGTGCTTTAGTGCAGCTGTAATAAATGGAATGTTCCTGGGGCTGGGAGAACTTCTAGAATTTATAATAATGTTATTCATTAAAAGAATCAAGAATTGATGTGTGGGTTATATTTAAGAACTATTGTTGAGAGTCAGTAATGTAGAATGAGATGCTGAGTTAACAGCCTGTGCTGGTTAGAAATGTAATTGTAAATAAATGTTTGAAACAATGTGGAGACATAACTGTTTGATGACTACATGCCATTAAAGCACAAATTTATTGATGGTATTGTATGCAGGGTGCTTCTATAAATTATATATTTGTCTAAGATGCATGGTTCAGAAAATATGTTTTGTTAATGTAACAGATCCTTAATTGGTAACGTTCTGTTTTTATGATGTTGGTCACTGATTAAGGCTATATCATTTATTTCTGTACACAAATTATATACAAAAAAAAAAAAAAAACAAGTGTGAATTGTTGATCAGGACAGTATAGACTCCACTATAATTAGAAGAGCCAGTTCTCCTGACCCTAATGAAAGGGAAAAGTGAGCATTATTTCAAGAAAATTACCCAAAACATTAGCAAATGATATTAGGCAGATTTAAAGCCTGTTTGGCTTTTCTCATTTTTGTGATTTTATTTTTTATGTGGGGGCTGATGTGATTATTGCTATTATTGCTATTATTGTTTAGATTGATTTTAATCTCACCATTTTATCTCTTGTTTCTATGGTTTGTAAACTGCTGAGAGTCGTTTGATTATGGTGGAATAGAAATATTATAAATAAATGTCAATAAAATAAAACTATCACGTATAGTAATCAGTTATCTAAGATGGAGATTATGTAGCAGACTGTTTCTCATACAACAGAACCCATAATAATACTCAAAAAGCAGAAAGTACAGGAAGTTCAGCATTCTATCCCAAGTACCAACCATTGATACAGCAGTCAAGTGCAGAATATTAAAGGCACGGTTTGCTTTCATACACTGTGCTCTACTGTGTGGAAATGTTGAGGAATTAGTGTGACAACAAAATTGAAGGTCTACAGAGTCGTGGTACTCACAACCTTTCTGTATGCCTGTGAAATGTGGACTGATGTTGAAGGATACAAGACAGCTTAACTATTTCCACATAGTTTGTTTCCCAGAATATTAGGTATCAAACGGCTAGGTGATAGACACTGATGTTCTCCTTGGACCAAGTCTATCATCAATCTACATTCTGCCAATTAGAGCACAGCATTATTGCCACTTCATCTGTTTACTGGACAGGTGCATATTCAAATAACTCCTTTTTGGGAACTCTCTGCTGGAAAATGGAGGGCAAAAGAAACATTTCAAAGATACATTAAAGGCTTCCCTGAAGACACTTGACATAGACACAACCACCTGGGAAATGCTGGCATATAATCATTCTACCTGGGGTGTCGTCATTCATAAGGTCTGTCAAACTTATTAAGTAAGATGCACTGTAGAAGCATAGCATAAGCATGAGGTGTGGAAATCTAGAAGCATCAGTGCAACAACTGCAGTGTCTACACACATTTGTCCAACATGTGCCAAGACATTCCATAATCATATTGGCCCGGCAAGTCATATTTGGACACATCACATTTAATTTTAATATGCATATGGTGTTGAGATCGTCATCAATGACAATGGATAAACAACATCTAACTGTGGGCAACCATGAGAGTGTTTTTAAATAGCAATACCACTTACTTATCTACTGCTTCATAGTGCTTTACAGAACTTTCTAAACAGTACACAAAAGTCAGCATACAGCCTCCAACAATTAGGATCAAACTTCTAGCTGTGGGCAGAGTTAGCCTGCAATACTGCATTCTAACCACTGCACTACCACGGCCACAAATGAATTGTGCTGTGTAGTTGTATGTTAGCCCAGATTGTGTTCTTAATCTGTCTCTTCTTTCTTGTCTTGAAAATATTGTTTAGGTCTGAGAAGGTGAAAAATTGTTCGGTTGCCACAGAGTTGTATATTTTTCACAGAGCAAAAAGAAAAGGTGTATATTTTAGTAGATCAAAAAGAAAAGTTGTATATTTTAGTAAATCAAAAAGAAAAGCCTTTTGCGAGAACAATCTCTTGTCTGATTATATGACTAGGTAGATTCACAATATTGTGGTGAGTAGTCTGTTTAGTCTACCTATAGTGGATGGATGTTTGCAGAAACCTGAACAATTTACAGGTAGAGCTCAACTTACAACAATTCATTTAGTGACAGTTTGAAGTTACAATGGCACTGAAAAAAGTGACTTATGACCATTGCAGCATCCCCATGGTCATGTGATCAAAATTCAGACACTTGGCAACTGTCTCATATTTAGGACAGTTGCCATGTGTCATGGTCATGTGATCACCTTTTGTGACCTTCTGACAAGGTTGAAGCCAGATTCATTTAACAATTGTGTAACTAATTTAACAAATGCAGTGATTCACTTAACAAATGTGCAAGAAAGTTTGAAGTTTGAAATTTAATTTAATTTATAGGCCGCCCAATCCCGGAGGACTCCGGGCAGCTTACAGAGAGGGGAAAAAGAAAATAAAGAAAATAAAAATAAAATAACAAGTTAAAAAACAACACAGATACATTCATTTCAGTCGGGGCTGGACCTCAACGATGAGGTCAACAGCCCCAGGCCTGCCAGAATAGCCAGGTCTTGACAGCTTTTCTGAAGGCCATGAGAGTGGGTGAGGTCTGGATTTCTGGGGGGTAGTTCGTTCCAGAGGGCTGGGGCAGCCACAGAGAAGGCCCTCCTCCGGGGAGCCGCCAGTCGACATTGTCTGGCTGATGGCATCTGAAGGAGGCCCACCCTGTGGGATCTTACCGGCTGCTGGGAGGAGTGTGGCAGTAGGCGGTCTCGCAAGAAAGATCATAAAATGGGGCAAAATTACCTTAATAACTTTCTTGCTCAGCAACAGATTTTTTGGGTTTCAATTATGGCCGTAAGTCAAGGACTAACTATATTTTATTTTCCTTTTCTTTAACAGGTAAGTTCTGTAGTATAGGTTTGTGGTCTCTGTTGGTGAAGTTCTGGTCCTGATGGAGTTCCAGAATAGAAATAGCATTGATGGTTAAACATTGCTTGTGTAAAGGAAACTGATTAAGTAGTGTAACAGTCACAGCAAAGTAGGTCATAAAATTGGCCACGGCTCAATTAACAGCTGCCTTTCTTAACAACAGAAATTCTAGTCTCAGTTGTGGTTGTAAGTCAAGGACTGCCTGTATAGATAATTTTAGTCTTTTTAGGTAAACTACTGCTGGTATTATTGTATTTCTTTAAATCCCAGAGCAGTATAATCATTTAATGCAGGTGATGAAATAAGCTGTAGTTCACAAAAATGTATGCCTTTTAATAATACATCTTACTCTGGAAATGTGATGCTAGACTCCTGCTGAATTTCAGTAGCCTGTAGGTAATGATTTCCTAAACCTAGTCAATCTGGTCTCATGTGATTTTGTTACTCTTTGCTTTAATCTGACTTCTTTTAATTTTGCTGGCCTATGACCATAATAAAGTTTTTATTTATCCCATTGCTCCTTTCATGAGTAAGTAATGAGACAAGAATAGCAGATAGGTAGGCATTCATGCCAAGAAGAATCAAGATTTGTGCCAGCAAACGTTTAGATCTTCAAGCAATCAATAGTGGAAATCTCTAGTTGGAGCATTTGAAAAATCAATGTATATGTAGCTAAGCTATATATGATGCATGCTCTGCTCCAGATAAAGTTCTGAGGTTTACTCTGGGAACACAAACATACATTCAAATACTGTTGTGAAAAAATTGGCTTCTTAAGGAATTACATTTTGATGCATAGCAGTTAATATTTTGCTCATAATGGATGCTTTTAAGGAATCAAAGTTACCACATGAAAAATCCACCATTATATCAACTAATCCAACTAATTTGTTCACACATTTCTGCATGCATGCATGTTAGCATTATTTTCAGTTTTCATAAAAAGGCGAAAAGCAATAAAATCCATCTATTCTTCTAGTTCTAGCTCTGCATTTATTTAGAACATTTTCCTCTGTGGCATATGCTGTATGTCCCTAGGAATCTGTTGCATGGGTTCCTTTTTCAGTTCTTTCATCTTCATTTTTCCCAGTGATAGCCCATGCCAAAACTGTTCATTCCACTTTCTTTTGCCTGCCATCTGCTATCCTGTAAGCCCTGCCTTGACAAGCCCTGCTCCAGTCATGGTTTCTCCTATCTTGTGGCTCAGCTGGCACCAGCTTTGTTGCCTGCTGCAGAAAGGTTGGGGCCTGAGCTGTCAGCTGACTTCTCATCATATCATCTGGTTGAGTTGCAAATGCAGTTTTCTCTGCAGGGAGCTTTCATTCTTGCTTCTTTACCTGATCCGGGAAGTTAATTAGTCAAGGAAGCCTGCCGTACATGAAAATACAGGGATGACTTGGCTCAGTGGCGCTATGCTCTCATTAAAATTGCATGCAGTGTTTTTTTTTAAGGCATTCTGCTATTCCCATTACCTATATCATTCTTCAATCAGTGCTTTGGGTGTCCATAATCCTGACATTAGCTGTGGAGGAACCTTTTAGTCCTAATTTCAATGAGCTGCAGAACTTTTAATGGGGATCCATAGCAGAGACTTCTGTAAAGTGATGCTTGAACTCACTTTTACACTGTGAGAAAAGCATCAAGAGAAAAATAGCAGCTTCCACATTTAGAATTTTTATCCCCAATGCTCTTGTTGAATCATGTTGTGGTTGTTTTGCCGCCAGTTAATGTAGGGAGTTGAACCTTCCCAACCATCTATACTAAACAATGCTATAATCACCACCCATCTGTACCATGCTTTGTAGGAGCACCCATTACAGGAGGCACCTGTCCAATTTCCTCAAAATCAGCCTTCAGTAATTGGTACAAGCTTACCTTTTTTGTTAAAGAAAGGCTTCAATACATGATTTTGTTTCTGTTCCCGTTGGACTTCCATGTTAATGCTTAAATATTTTTTAATGCTGCTTTTGTTGGATATTCTATTATTTCTTTGTTTTATATTTCAGTGCCATGTTGCCAACTGCATCAAACAGTCAGTAGGGTGTAAATCTTTTATATAAATACAATTTTGTAAAAGCTCTATTTCTGCTCAAAGACAAAAAAAATAAAGCAACAGTTCAATAGGAAGTAAGTTTCTTTGAACTCAGTGAGACCTAGAGTACTTTTGAATGTATTTATGACTTGCTTGCAGAAAGCCAAGCTTTGTCACGCTATAAAACAGTTGGGTTTGCATGAGAAACTACGCTGTTCAATCAAGTTAGTAAAAAATAAATAATAGCTTGCATCCTGTGATGATACCTTTAATCTCATCTAACACCCACATTTGCCTATCCCGGGTCATTGGGAAGAACTCAATAGGTGGACAAAAAGGTCAAATCCAGTCTAAATATCTGGCTGACTGTGTGATGAACCACAAATTTCCATGGGCGATCATGACTTATCCTGCCTGATTTTTAAATGAGATTTTCTGTTTACCATTTTCTCCAAACCAGAAACAGACATTTGGGGAATATAGGAATTGGTGTTTGCAACCTACAACATATCCTCTTACGAAGTCTGCTTTCAAGACCACTAAAATAGCAGCTATTTGGGAACCAGTCAAATGTTGAACTGTAAACCTTTTCAGATTATCATATGTGAACATAGCCATTCCCTCCCTCCCTCCCTCCCTCCTTCCCTCCCTCTCTTCTCTCTCTCTCTCTCTCTCTCTCTCTCTCTCTCTCTCTCTCTCTCTCTCTCTCTCTCTCTCTCTCTCTCTTCTCTCTCGCTGTGTAAAAAAGACAATATGGATATCTAGTTTTGATTGTACTGGCCAATGGGATTGTTATTAAAACAATGATTTTTTTAAAAAAATGTTGTTTTGGCTACCTTGACCAGATACTTGTAGCTGACTAGAAACATTGAGCTGTGGTGTTGCAGTGGTTAGTGTGCAGTACTTCAGGCTACTTATGCTAATCACCAATTGCCAGCAGTTTGGCAGATCAAATTTCACCAGGCGCAAGGTTGACTCAGCCTTCCATCTTTCCAAAGTGGGTAAAAGGAGGATCCAGATTGTTGGGGGCAATAAGCTAACTCTGTAAACCGCTTAGAGAGGGCTGTAAAGCACTGTGAAGCAGCATTTAAGTCTAACTGCTATTGCTATTGGAAGAGCCTATGCATGTGAAGAAACATTTGCAACTACTGGCAAAATGAAGCCATGTAATCTTTTCAGTTTGCTCTAAGAAGTGAGGTATCCTTGTTGCTTCATGAAGCATCTTTGAGGAAGTGCTTCATCTTCATCAAGCAAAGCAATTCTTCAACAATTGCTTTTTCAGCGAAAAATCTGTGTTAGACAATGGCAATAACTCATATGACTGTTATCTTCATCTTATCACACAATTATTCTACACTTCAACACTGATTCTTTCTGGGGCTTCTGAAATCCATCCCAACGATCCTGCATAGATGGAACTTCTAAATCCCTTTGGAGTGGGTAAACATTTTCCTGCAGCAGGAGCCAAGTTTTATCCAAGTTTTATCAGAGTTTTGCACTCATTAATCTAACAACCTTTATACAATTCATGAAGGTTCCCGTAGGAATATGGTGCATTGGGATGATGAGACCCTTACATCTACCTCATATTTTGTTCTTCTTTTAAGAAAAACATAATGAAACAGTGCAACGGAGCAGTTTATAGAGTTGAACTATATCCAGGAAAAGAAGATTGTAGTCAGTGGTGGGACTCAAAAGTTTTTACTACCGGTTCTGTGGGCATGGCTTGGTGGGCGTGGCATGGCTTGGTGGGAGTGGCTTGGTGGGCATGGCAGGGGAAGGATACTGTAAAATCTCCATTCCCACCCCACTGCAGGGGATGGTTACTGCAAAATCCCCATTTCCTCCTGATCAGCTGGGACTCGGGAGGCAGAGAATAGATGGGGGTGGGGCCAGTCATAGGTGGTGTTTATCGGACTACTCAAAATTTCTGCTACTGGTTCTCCAGAACTGGTCAGAACCTGCTGAATATTGTGTTGCACCCTCAGTCAGGGACACACTGGATGCTTTTGTGAATGTTAATATAATTTTCAATTTATTTTATTATTTTAATTGAATTTATTGAGGCAAGGACCAATACTCTTATAATAATTGTACTTTGTGGCACAAAATTATAAAAAGTAGGAGCCATTTTCACAGGAATTATCCAGACACTGGATAAATGACTACCCTATTGGATGTCTACTGAGAGTCACTGTTGGAAAGAGGGCAGAACATTGTTGGTTGAAAGAACAGCCAGTTAGCCCAGCAGAGTAAACATTTTTCCTCCTTTGTAAATGCTACCTTATATGAATTAACCTGAAAATGATACTTTAGGCATCATTGGCTTTGTAAACTATAGGTGCCAAAGAAAATTAAATAATAGACATTATTGAAATTATGTGCCAGGAAATCCAAAAGAAACAAAGAAAGGAATATGCTTCCCTTAGGATCTCAGGAATAGATTAATAAGAGTACGTCTTTCCAGTCCTAATTCATAACCTTGCTTCCCCTTTACCAAGTCACTAAGTAACAGTGACGTGCGGTGAAGCTTATGGCTGGTAAGGCAAAAAGAAAAAAAGCGGCTTGACAGCGGGCAAAAAGAGATTTAAAGGAGGAGAAGCTACCGGGAGGGGGAGGGCCAGTGTGGGGAGAAGGACCAGTAGATGATGCGGCAATGCACAGGCTCTGGGATGAGCTCGAACCGCTCCTCCACCCGCTGGAACGGCCACTTCTCTGCCACACACTGCGTCATGATGTCCAGCAGGGACTCCGGGGTCTGTGTCTTGCCCAAGGGCAGCACTCCGAACACAGAGATGGAACTGCTGCCACCCACCTGCTGCCCCGGCCTGCAGCCAGCACCATACCCGGGTCTGCAGCAAAGGCGCTTGGCGGCTCCTGTGATGCAAGGTGCCCCGCTGCCGCTGAGGCCGACATCCACACCGCTGCCACTGCCGCTGCCTGCCCACTGCCGCTGCCTGCAGCCAGCACCATACCCGGGTCTGCATGTCCCGCTGACTGGTCGGCCCGGAAGGCATGCCAGCACTTTAAAGTGCATGCCGCCTCAGCCCGCCATAAAGCGAAACATGTCCTGTGTCAGCTTCTGCTTTGCTATCGCTTCAGCTGCCATGAAACGGGGAGGGAGGGCATGGCATTTGGGAGGGGTTACTCATTGTGCTGGTGGAAGGTTCTGGAGTTCACCGACTGATCGGACTACGCATGCGTGGGTGTTTCCCGCCAGGTCTAACAGCACCGACATTCCATCTTCGTGATGCCTTTTGAAGTTATCTTGTACCTGACACTTGGAAGACTTATGATTGGACTGGGACTATGATGCCAAGGGGTGGGGAATGGGCTATTCTATATATCAATTGCTTTCGGGCCTAATTAATCAGACTTCGCTACGCTTTGCCTTTTAACCATTCTTAATTAGTAAAAGTACATTTGATTTTCCACACATGGAGTCTCGTGGTCTTTCTTTCCTAGTTAATTAATGGAGAGGAGCTGACAGTTAGCGAAGTCTGAACAACACCCTGCCAGGAGAATACAATCTACCGTGGAGGGTGAAACCTACAAGAAGACAAAACAGAGAAAATGTCTTCGCAAGCCAGCGATGGGGAAAAGGAAAAAGAACCCACTGATATCTTATTTCCCGAAGAGTTGGCTCAGCTGGAAATAACGAGCCCTGCGAGTCCCCCCCGTTGGTCCTTGTCAGTGGGACAAAGAGAAGATGGTGCGAACTGGGATGTGGCCGTTACCAGAAGGAAACATCAGGAAAGGCCGTTTGAGGCGGGGGCCGAACAAAGACCCCAGGAAAGAGGTCAACTTGATTACTTGGAACAGAGGTACTCTGGGCAAAGATTCGGGGAGGGAGAAGAGGCCGAGAGGGGGTGGGAGCAAGAAAACCCACGGGCAGCTTCACCCCCCCCCCAGCCAGGGGTGCTGCCAGACCAGGGGCCCCACCCCCCCAGAAGACGCAGAATGGCTAAAGTCCCCCCCTTAACTGTAAAGTATGATGGAAATCCTAAGAAGCTGGGGTCTTTCATCATGCAGGTTTATAATTACATGGAAATCTATGGGCCTGATTTTGAATCAGATACCATGAAAATACGCATGATTTTGCTTGCTTTGGATGATGAGGCCTCTGACTGGGGAACAGGCTTGCACCAGACCAATTCCCCCCTCCTGAGGAATTTTAATGCGTTTATGGGAGCGTTCAAGAGACGATTTGACGACCCCCTGACTGAGAAACGGGGCAAACTGAAATTTATGACCCTCACGCAGGGGGACAGGCCAGTATCCCAGTACATTCAGGAGTTTCAACACCTGTGTAATTACATGAGGGGATGGAGTGAAGAAGCCCTTTTGGACAAATTTGCTTTGGGCTTGGATGAAGATATTTATCAACAATGTGTTAATTGCCACCTTCCCAAACGCCTAACAGTTTGGTTTGAAAACGCAGCTGATATTGAACTGGATTTAATGAGACTCCGATGTGCAAAGGAGGAGAGGGAGAAGCAAAGGGAGAGAGCAGCGAGATCTTCCCCCCCCCCAAGCCGCAAAACCCCTTTCGGAGTGAGAGGTGAAGGGAGGGGAGGCCCCTCTGGAAAAGCCAGACCGTTTACCTGCTTTCGTTGTGGGAAGGGAGGCCATCGCGTGCCAGAATGCCATGCTAAGCTACCCTCGACCACCCCAAACCCCTCCAAACAGGAGGGGAAATCAAGCAAGACCCCTGACAAAAAGAAAAAGGAAGCCACGTTTGCTGTGGATTCCACCCCCCCGCAATTCAGCCAGGCCTTGGAGGGAGAAGCTGACGTCTCCACCAGCTCCTCTGATGACTCTGATGACGACGCCTTGCCTCGCTGGGTGAGTTCAAACAAAGGGCCTATGCTAATCCCAATAGAGTTGAGAGTTCCGCCCGATGGGGGGCCAGAAAGCCTTCCCGCCCTCCTTGACTCAGGCTGTTCCCACTCAATGATCAATCCTGCTATGGTGGAGAAACTGGGCCTCAAATTAAGGACTTTAAAAACCCCTATTGTCTTTTGCCAGATAGATGGGTCCATCGCAGGGGGGGACCCGCCCATTTCTTTACTGAGCCCCTAGAGATGAAAATGGGATCCCACACCGAACTAATCTCTTTTATTGTGGCTCCTGGGATGGACAGACCACTTATTTTGGTCCTCCCTTGGCTTCGGAAGTGGAACCCTCGCATAAATTGGAGGGAGGGTTGGTTACGCATTCGCACGAAAGCACCTCCGGAAGGGGAGGGCGTTCCTTCAGACCCTGTTAGCTGCAGTCCTGATTTGGCCACCAGAGGGCAGGAGAGGATTGCAGGTGAGGAAAAAATTCCGAAAGTGTATTGGGACCTGAGAGGAGTTTTTAGTGAGAAATCTTCCGACAAACTTCCACCCCACAGGCCTACTGATTGCTCAATCAACATTTTACCTGGGGTGAAGCTACCAAAGCCCCAAATATATTCCATGTCACCAAGGGAAATAGAAGAGATGAGGAAGTTCATCGATAAAAATTTGGAACGGGGATTCATTGAGCCTGCCCGCCCTAAAGTCGCTGCTCCTGTGCTGTTCCGCGAAAAGAAAGATGGCTCTCTGAGATTGTGTGTTAATTTTAAAAACCTTAATGCCATCTCGGCCCAAAATTTATACCCGCTGCCGTTGATGAAGGACATGTTGGCCCAATTGGGGAAGGGCCGCATTTTCACTAAACTGGACCTCAGGGAAGCGTACTATAGGGTCCGTATAAAGGAAGGGGATGAATGGAAAACTGCTTTCAACTGTCCTCTTGGTTGCTTCCAGTTCCGGGTCATGCCTTTTGGCCTGCAGGGGGCACCTGCAGTTTTCATGCAATTAATTAATGAGATCTTGCATGACCACCTTTACAAAGGCGTTATCGTATATTTGGACGATATCCTTATCTATTCTCACACTTATGACGAACACGTCGCTCTGGTGTGCACTGTTTTGAAAAAACTCAGGGCCGCTGAACTTTATGCCAAATTGTTCAAGTGTGAGTTTCACCAGGCTAAAATTGACTACCTCGGTTATCGCATCTCTCCTGCCGGCATTGAAATGGACCCTGGGAAAGTGAAGGCAGTTACTGAGTGGGAGGCGCCCCGAATGTGCAGACAGTTGCAAAATTTTTTGGGTTTTGCTAACTTCTACCGTCAGTTCATTCCTTCTTTTGCCAAGATTGCGCTTCCTATCACAAATTTGCTGAAGTCCAAGGGTGGGCCTAAACCTAAGCCTAGCAAACCACTGGATTGGTCCATGGAATGCCAAGCTGCTTTCGAAAAACTAAAACGCCTTTTTGCTGCGGAACCGGTCCTGAAGCATCCCGACATGGACAAGCCTTTCGTCGTCCAGGCTGATGCCAATGATGTCGCCGTTGGAGCCGTCTTGCTACAAGCCAACGACCAGGGTAACTTACAACCATGCGCTTACACCTCACGCAAGCTCACGGACACTGAGAGACGTTGGGCCATTTGGGGAGAAGGAGGCGTTTGCGGTGCGATGGGCCCTGACCACATGGCGCCATTTTCTGGAAGGCGCTAAGCACCCTTTTGAGGTGTGGACTGACCACAAGAATTTGGAGGCGTTGAGGACCCCGCGCCGTCTGTCCCCTAAACAGATGCGGTGGGCCCAACATTTCAACCGTTTCAATTTCACACTCAAGTACATCCCTGGGGGAAAAAATTTCATGGCGGATGCTTTGTCCAAACTCCCTCAATACAACTGCTCTAAACTGAGCATTATTCAACCTGTTGTTCCCACTTCCAGCCTGGCGGCTCCGGTGGTCACTCGCCAGCAAGCACGCTCGAAGGTGGAGGTGCCTCAGGATTTTCTCTCTGACCTCCAACGCGCCCTTCCCCAGGACGACTGGTTCCAGAAGCATCAGGATGAGTGCACGATCAGGGATGATCTACCGTGGATCGGAGCCAAGCTTTATGTCCCCGCCTCTCTTCGTCTCATCGTCCTCCAACGCACTCATGATTCCAAATTGGCGGGTCACTTTGGTTTCGTAAAAACTTTACATCTCGTAAAGAGGCAATTCTGGTGGCCCTCTTTAAAAAAGGACATTGAACTGTATGTTGCCAGTTGTCCGGTTTGTGCGGCCGCTAAAAGGCCACCTGGAAAACCGCAAGGGCTGCTCCAATCTGTGGCATGGCATGTTGCCCCTTGGAAAGAAATTTCGATGGACTTCATTGTTGAGCTTCCTGAGAGCCAGGGACACACTGTCATTTGGGTCGTTACGGACTTATTTTCCAAACAAGTTCATTTTATTCCTTGCCACAAGATTCCTTCTGCTAAGGCTCTCGCTAAACTCTTCATTTCCCACGTTTACCGGTTCCATGGAGTGCCTGATCGTATTATTTCTGATAGAGGTGTCCAATTCACCTCAACCTTCTGGAAGGAATTTCTTAACTGCATTGGCTCCGCCCAGGGCCTTAGCTCCACCCACCATCCTCAGACTAACGGGGCCTGTGAAAGGACTAATTCTGTTCTAGAACAGTACTTACGTTGTTTCATCAATTATCAGCAGGATGATTGGGTGGACTTGTTGCCGCACGCGGAAGTGGCCTACAACAATTCCGTTCATACAAGCACTGGTTTTACCCCTTTCCGCGTTGTTTTTGGTCAGGACTTTGTTCCTATTCCTGAGTTGCCTCGTGACCAACCGCAAGTTTCTTCCGTCGCTGACTGGAGTGAGCGTCTCAGCCGTGTTTGGCCTTTGACTCTTGCTACGTTGGATGCTGCTCATCGCGCTCATAAGAAACAAGCTGACAAGAAGCGTACGCAACCTTATCAGTACAAGGAGGGTGACCTGGTCTACTTGTCCACAAAATTCCTTCAGACCACACAAAAATCCAAAAAATTGGGACCTAAGTATGTTGGTCCTTTCCCCATCATCAAGATCATCAATCCTGTTTCTGTTCGTTTGCAGCTGCCTAAGCATCTCAACCGTGTTCATCCCGTGTTCCACGTTAACCTCATTAAGCCTGTTCGTGTTTCAACTTTACGTCCGCCTGATAATCCTCCACCTGCTCCTTTGTTGATTGATGGTGAACAACACTTTGAAGTCCGTGAAATTCTGGACTCCCGCAGGCGGCGTAATCGCATCCAGTACTTAGTGGCTTGGAAACATTTTTCCCCCTCCCATATGAAATGGGTTGACATGTCCCATGTTCGTGGTCCCCGACTGCTTCGGAAGTTTTATGCTGCTTATCCTGACAAGCCTTAATTTTCTCTTCCCCCCCCCCATTTCTCTTCTGTGTTTTGTTGTTCGTCTGTTTGTTTGTGCTTTTTCGTTTTACAGGCCTGATCGCCTTTTTCCGGGGGACGGCCGGATGTCAGCTTCTGCTTTGCTATTGCTTCAGCTGCCATGAAACGGGGAGGGAGGGCATGGTATTTGGGAG